>NC_041389.1:267317190-267441697 GCF_002162155.2 Triticum dicoccoides
GCTTCAGTTAGCAGTAGTAGCGAAGGAATCGCTCGATCGGGTTCAGTTAACAGCCATCGATCGATCGCTCGGGTTCAGTAATGCGTAGCCTGCAGTGCAATCGCTCGGGTTCAGTTAGAGCCCAACGCCTCGCTCGGGTTCAGTTAGAGCCAATGCCTCGCATACACGCGCGTACGTGTATGAGAGAAACGCGCATCGCTCGGCCCTCGACCTCCCACCATAACCGGGAACTCCCCGAAATTTTCCTCGCCCTCGCTTCTACCACGGCTTTTTCCGTCATGGACGGCCCAAAGAATGTCATGCAGCTACGTCTCCGGCCCGCCCAAGACGAAAAGCCCATTTTCTGTCATGATTTTTTGTCGTAGAAGTAGGAGCCCACCACATCTATGATGATACCGGGTTTTGTCACAATTATCGTCATAGAAGTGTCATATGTATGACAGGAAAAAAATCCGTTTAGCCCAAAATGTCACGGATGTGTCTTTTTTTTGTAGTGTCCATGGCGCCCCCCACCTCACCAATTTCACAGCCGCCCTCCTCCCTAATGCCGGAGACGCTATCCATTTGCCGTCGTGCACTGGGCCGTGTGCCTCTTACTCCGTGCTGCTGGTGCTGCCTTGACGACGGCCGCGTGAACCGTACAGGAGCCGATTCACCCCCGCCGTTGTTCACGGCACCGGAGCGGCTCCAACTTCGGATTCGTCCAGAGTCCTGGCGCAGCTTCCACGTAGCCGTCGACCGTCGCGACATAGCTCTTTCCCTGCCGCCGGTCGCCACCGCAACCGCGCCGGCCTCACCGACTTGGCAGCTAGACCTGCCTACTTCACCATGCCGTCAAATAGGTCGCACCCTCATCTCAAATCACTTTATTTAGGCATCAGTTGTCTGAATTTTTATTCTGGGCCAATCGATTCCCAATGGGAAGCAGCACCCCTCAAGGCGGCAGAGCTCCTAGGCTGCCGGTTGGCTGGTGTCTAACGTAAGGGTGCGGGCTGCAAGTTCGCTCCGGAAGCAGCGCTTAGATGGCTATCTTTTAGATTTGCATGGGTTGAAGGTACTGCCGCCGCCGGATCTGGATGACGGGAAGTCTTTGTGGATTGGCCCATGGGCGGCGCAACCATGGCAGTGCGTTGGGGCGGGGAGCGGGGTTTTGGCCGGGGCCATGGACGGTGGAGGCAGGCTGCTCTGCCATTGGTCACTGGCTCTTTGGGGCAGATTCCGAACAGTGTCAGCCGGGAGGCACAAGACAGCCAGCCATCCGGCGTAGATCAGACAGTACCAAAATAAAATAAAATCGTGTGACCCCAATTTAGTCTTCAGTCAACAGACGTGTGACCACTCTCGTACCTTGCTGTTGATCTCTTAGTGTATTTCTTCAGATCAAAGAGATATGTCGTTCTTAACATTATGCGTTATCTGCATCTTGAGACACACCATCTTCTGACTCACCGTAGTTGCTCCAACAAGGGAAGCATACACCAGAAGGGAGCTATAGCCCCCACTCAACAGTTCCCTGTATCGAATGCACGTGCCCGACATGGACAGCCACAACAACTGCAGGGCCATCGACAAGTCAGCACATGATGCTCACTCCTATGGATGGCAGCCAGATAGGTTGTACCCTCATGTTACTTGTGTGCAACATTTATGGCTTTGTTATTCGTCTAAGCATGGAAAATAGATCATCACATTTCACTGCATATTCATGCTGATCTCTTACGGGTCTTGTTCAGGGGATAACGTTGTTCCATAGTTCAGCTAAGATACTTGTTCTTTAGGTAACGTTGTTCCATAGTTATCATCCATAAGCCAATGCTATCCCACAGGCTAGTGATTATAGTATTATACCACTTCTAGTATTACCTATGTTGTTCTTTAATACTTTTGTGTGCCATCTAGTTAATCTTGAGTACAAACGATACATATTCTGTAGCTTCATCTGTGTTCTCCCTTTAGTTTATGAGACCTGTTGCTGCAAGTTAACCCCACTCCTACTATTTATGTCGTCTCCTACAGGCACTCATTACATAAATCTAACTACTAGTTGTCTTCCATGCAGGTCAGATATAATTGCACACACTGATATATCCACAAGAACCTCACAGAGCAATGTAAAGGCCAATAAACTTTATGTCAATGATACCCAATATGATGGAACATGTAAAGGCAGTTCTTCAGAAGACTTGCAGAAAGATGATGAATCCTCTTCACCCCACAAGGTCCTTGCTCTAACTTGGCCTGTGATATGGGTAGAACATGCATATAATGTCCTGGAGTGTATCTACTCTGTTGCGATGCCATGTGCTTAGCATCCTCATCATGCATGTAAATATGTCATGCCTTCCTGGTTTTCAGTACCTATTCCATTCATGATAACATGTTTTCAAATTCAAGTACTGTCATTCTACTCTATCGCAATGCCATCTGCTTAATTTGGACATCATGCTTCTGAATATCTTATGCATTGTTATTCATCAATATGTACTTCATCTGTCTACCATACCATGTTTTTTTACATTGAAGTGTTGTTCTAGTGCTTTGTTGCAATGCCATCTTATTTTCCCAATCATACACGTGTATGTTGCCTTAGTTATTTCTGTACATATTCTGCTAGCATACAGTTTTACATTCAACTAGTGTTTTTTTATGTGTTGTCCTGTCGTATCCCTAGCTCTTACACCATACTCCCTCCGTCCGGATTACATGTTGCCGAAATGGATAAAAAAGGATGTATCTAGAACTGAAATATGCCTACACCCATCCATTTTTTTCCGGATGGAGGGTATACATGTCAATATGGCATGCCTTTCTATTCTTCAGTACCTATTCCATCTCTCTGATGTCGCATGTTTTATAATTAAAGCACCATTCTTCTATACAAGGCATGCAAGGGGAAGACGACTATGTTAGAATCTGAAGGGTTACAAACAAGGCCTTTGCAAAAGATCCAAACGCCAGGAGATAATATACCAACTCCAGTTTTTATAGATATTGCTCCAGCACAGAGAAACCCAACTCCTACTGATAATAAGCAGATTCCAGTGGCCAAAGAACTAGTCCGCTCCAGTCCAGCAAAAATATGTCAGCTCAATTCTAAGAAGTGTGTGTGTATCCTTGCATCATGAAATTTTATAGCATGCTGATCATATTTTCTACATGTTTCTTACCCATCTCTCTTCTAGAAAATAAGCTTAACAGATAGAAGAATTTCTGCAATGGTGTCGTTTATGAGGAAAGATTCTTGCAGGAATTCTCTGTGCTCCAATGTAGATGTAAGTACCTATTGTATATCACTATATTTTTACATCAGCTTGTATTTTGTTAATCGGCATGAATCCAACCTTTATCTGATCTAAATTTAGTTGTAGCAAAATGTATGATTAAAGGCCACAATGTTGATTTTTGCAAGGAAAACTGCCTGGTAGTTTTGCATCCTGAGCTGCATGAGTGTACTATCTCATATCAGTGGGTTTGAATACTTTGGTTCTGCAGTGGGTTTTTCAGTGTTTTTTTACTGCGTTGTCCTGTCGTATCCCTAGCTCTTAGATCATACTCCCTCCGTCCGAATTAAATGTCGCAGAAATGGATAAAACTGGATGTATCTAGAACTGAAATACGCCTAGACCCATCCATTTATTTCCGGATGGAGGGAATACATGTCAATATGTCATGTCTTTCTATTCTACAGTACCTATTCCATCTCTGCTATAGCATGTTTTATAACTGAATCACCATTCTTCTATATAAGGCATGCAAGGGGAAGACGGCTATGTTAGAATCTGAAGGGTTACAAACCAGGTCTTTGCAAAAGATCCAAACGCCAGGAGATAATAAACCAACTCCATTTTTCATAGATACTGCTCCAGCACAGAGAAACCCAACTCCCACTGATAATAAGCAGATTCCAGTGGCCAAAGAACTAGTCCGCTGCAATCCAGCAAAAGAATGTCAACTCCATTTTAAGAAGCGTGTGTGTATCCTCGCATCATGAAATTTTATAGCATTCTGATCATATTTTCTACATGTTTCTTACCCACCTATCTTTTAGAAAATAAGGTTAAACGATACAAGACTTCCTCCATTGGGATCGTATTCGAGGAAAATATCTTGCGGGAATTCTCTGTGCTCCAATGCTGATGTAACTACCTGTTGTATATCACTATATTTTTACATCAGTATGTATTTTGTTAATCGGCGTGAATCTAAACTTTATTTGATCTAAAATTAGTTGTAGCAAAAAGTTAAAGGCGCCAATGTTGATTTTTGTAAGAAAAATTGCCTGGTAGTTTTGCATACTGAGCTGCATGAGTATACTATCTCATATCACGCACATTACTGAATTGTAGTGCTTCTCTGGTTGCCCATTCATTCATTGTGTGAATGTTGCTTTCGTATTACCTTACCTGGCTGACGATAGCTGTGCCATATTGTGTTAATTTGGTGTAGGCTAGTTGCCCAAATGTTCGTTGTGTCAATGTTGCTTTCCTATTATCTGACTTGGCCAATGATAGCAATGCTAGTGTGTTAATTTTTTACAGGCTGCTAAAGATAAGAAGACAAACTCTGAAAACAGCAAGGCAACCCCATAGTTTCTTTCCAGTAAATCTAGGCCAGGTAATATGGCAATAACTCATGATTAATCTGTTTGGTTCATGTCCTAATTTATGTTATGATGCAGTGGTCGAGACACTCTCCACTATCAATAATACAAGCCTGCGAAATCGCCATCTGAATCTATTCAGTATCCTCTGTCTCGAATGCAACAGAATACATGTATGTTTGTGAACCTATTAATGGCTGAAGCAATGATGGAAATGGTGGATGAATCAGAGGTGCAGAGTCGTGCGACACAACAACTGATCAATGTTTTCAGAGACAGTGTAGCAAAGCAGCAAGAACTTGCCCACATGCTTATGGGCGTCATCTGTGCTGAGGTTGCAGATTGTGACGTTGTAGATGGTTAGGTTCTGCTCATTTATTTGCACTGGCATCAATATTTGATTGCCCAGTGGATGTAATTTCCTGTAATATATGCTGGATGTGCAACGTTATTCCCTGTATGCCGTACCTTTGCTTGATCGGTTTTGGTCCTGTGCATAATTGCTCGTCGTAATGGGCTCAAATTATCTAATTTGGCCTAAAGACATGAACGAACTTTAGTGGGCCCATTAAGTTAATGGGTCGTTACTAGGACGAAAGTTAATGGTCGGCCCTCTTACCTCCCGAGTCGTTAACAGGCCGACATCGAAGCGGGCAACAGGTGGCCCCAATTTATTTCACGGGCCGTTAATAGGCCATTACTAAGTTTGGGCTACATATGGCCCAACTATACTGTAGGCCTTTAGCAGTCCGAAAGAGACAGCGGGCTTGTACTGGACCATGAAGAGCATGGGCCGCTAAGAGGCCGAAAGTTAGGTCGTATTGTAAACGACCCAACTGTGTTGTGGGCCTTTAGCAGGCCGAAAGAGAAACCGGGCTGGTATTGGACCATGAAGGCCATGGGCCGTTAAAAGACCAAAACTAAGGTCCGACTACAAATGGCCCAACTCATTTATGGTCCGCTAACAGGCCGAAAGTCACACAGGGCCGGGAATTGGCCCAACACTTAAATGGGTCGCTAAAAGGCCGAAACTCAGGTCCGACTACAAATGGCCCAACTAATTTATGGGCCGTCAACAGGCTGAAAGTGACACCGGGCCAAAAATTGGCCCAACACTTAAATGGGCCGCTAAAAGGCCAAAACTCAGGTCCGACTACAAATGGCCCATCAGATTTATGGGTCGTCAACAGGCTGAAAGACACACCGGGCCGGAAATTAGCCCAACATTTAAATGGGTCGCTAAAAGGTCGAAAGATGTACATCCTGCAAATTGGCCCATCCATTAAATGGGCCGTTAACATGCCGAAATCTCATCGGGCCGATATTGATCCCAAATATATAGCAGGCTGTTAACGATCTCGAACTGACGATGGGCTGCAATGGTGTCAAATCTTTAACGAGCCGTTGACGGGCCGAATTGGCACATCTTGTATGGGTCGTGGGCTTAAATGGACCTGACACAAGTGGGCCTTATATGGGCCAGCCTGCTAATGTTTACTGGGCCGGCCTTTTTCACCGGAATGGGACGCTGTTGGGTCATGCCACATGTCGACCTATCATAGGCGCCTCCTGTCCAATGAGAGGATGACATATGTCCCGACGGTGAGGCAACACGTGTTTCCTGCGGCCATTAATGATTTTACACGTGGAAAATCCCCATTGGTCCGGGCCGTTAACGGGTTATCGGATCCAAAACCGGACCCGATAGCTAAACGGCGTTCCGTTACAGTGGATGCCACGTGTCGGTCACCCTTGACGAAAGCACTTCTGTGACGCGCGGTTTATCGTCATGGAAGTGGACACTTCCGTGATGATAATTTTGGCAATGTCATGGAACACTTCTACAACAACACAGGTATGACTATCTTGATTCTGTCATAAATTTGTCATGGATGTACATGCATGACAGAAAACGCGACCTACTGTGACAAACACGTATCATCACGGAAGTGTATTTTTTTGTAGTGTGTATGTTTGTCATAGAGAGATCCCCTGGAGATAGTGATGGGACTACATGGGTGGGAGATCGAGTGACAAGGTGTGTGCGTGATAGAAGATACCCCGAGAGATATCGAGATAGAAGTATGGATGGAAGCAGACAATACATGTTTTCCTGATGGCTAGTGAGATATAATCATACTTAGGGGGGAAGTGCGTGTTCCTATGACGGAGTGAGGGATTATGGTACTTAGGGGGGGTGCCTGTCACATAGAGAGAGAACAAGGGCAGATAGTGTTTGATGGATCTATGTAGCGCGAGCGAGACATGTGTATGTGTGAACCATGGAGATATAAAGTTCGAGAGAGATAGAGGAGCCCCGATAATGCTGAGTGGTGCGTTAGATAGTTGAGAGGGGGAAAGAGATATTCCATCCGCTCGATAATGCAGTGCATCTAAAATTTTTAGAAGCCAAACTTTGGAAACTTTGACCAGGTTTACACAAATGTTATTTATATCTACAATACCAAAGATACATCATATGAAACACATCTCATGATGAATCTAATGGTATATGTTTGTCGTTCTAGATGTAAATGTTTTTCTCCACGTACTTGGTCAAACTTTGTGATGTTTAACTTTTCAATAAATCTATATTCTATGGACCGAAGAGAGTGCGTAAGTCGAGAGAGATCAAGTGCGTGTTGAGGAGAATGAGTGAGTGTGCAAAAAGAGTATGTGTGTGAAGGAGAAAGGGACAACGAACGATAAATTAGAGAGAGAGTGTGTGTTTTCGTTTCTTACACAAACATATCGCGCATGCATCTTCGTGATAGAAAAGCGAGGTGAGGAGATACACGAAGATAGCTAGTGCATGATTGTTTGTAACAGAGAGAGGCGCCCCTATAGCACATGTCCAATAGAGGTCTAGCCAACAAGGAACAAAGGTCGAGAGGGACGCACGGAGAACATGGACACATGGGGGGGAGAGGGTGTGTTTGTGAGAGAGACCCCCTCGAGATCGTGGGGGAACTATATGAGTGGGAGATCAAGGGAGGTGCGTGCATGATAGAAGATGCCCCGAGAGAAATCGAGATAGACCATGCACATGTTTGTGATGGAGAGTAAGATTAGCTAGTCATTTACATATAGGGGGGACTGCGTGTGCCTACAATTGAGTAAGAGACCATTGTATTTGGCTAGGCATGAGATTGTGTGTGTGTGCATGTGATATGGAGAGAGAACGAGGGAGAGAGATAGAGTTTTATATGGGTCTATCGAGTGTGAGTGAGATATGCATGTGTATGTGTGACCGAGGGAGATGGAGAGTTTGAGAGAGAGAGGGAAGAGATCCAAGACGACAGAGTGGTGCGTGAGAGAGTTACGGGAAACGAGCCAAGGAATTTGTGTGCGTACGATGAGTGCACCCAAGATATTTAGCTTGGACTAGAGAATCATACATAGTGTGTGAGACAGACCTATAGATTGAGTATATATGCATGCGAACTAGAAAGACCCCCCCCCACACACACAGAAAGAGAGAGAGAGAGAGAGAGAGAGAGGATCAACAAGGTTTGTGTGTTGGATGTGTGCGACAGAATTGAAGATTGTAGGCGAGAGAGAGAGAGAGAGAGAAGGAGTCCAGGAGAGGGGGAGGTCGCGTTTTATGCATCAAAGACTGATATAAACCATGTTTCGATATAAACTTGCATTCAAATATTTAAATTGGAGAACATGTTGTCTGCAATCCACGCATGAACGGAGACATGCGTATATCAAACAAGCTCATTAATTTTACTTTCAACATGTTCATGGAGTACTATAATACTGTACAACATGCTACTCATCACTATTTTGACCTGGTGAACGAGCTATTTCATTGAATTGAGATATTTCATTTTGGGTTTGATTCCCGTTTTTGAGTGGGTCAACTTCTGTCATATAGTAAATCGGTAGCAACCAGCATGTAAAAACACATTACTCCCGAGCATCATCTCTCCATCTAAAAAAGAAGTGGCAAGCAAATATTTCAAAATTTGATTCGAATCGACTTGGTAAAGTAGACATGGATGCTCGTTCTATGAAAATTTGAATGAACCGTTAAACACCCTTTGCTCGGTGGAATTCGCCCTAGCAAATAAATGGGAGATGCCAAATTACCGGCCTATGTGGGGGACACATCAATTGGCCCGTCGTACATCGAGGGTAGGTTCGTAACTTCATCCAAGCACGCCTTCTCCTCGGCCTAAATGACATGTGCCGAATAATTCATAAACCATGGTCGGAAAAACACCCTCCTGGCCCGAAATAGCTCGCGCCCACTATTTCAAAACACACTCTCCTCGCCCAAAATCGCTTGCTCCCACTATATTTCAAAACACACCCTCCTCGCCCGAAATCGCTCGCGCCCACTATATTTCAAAACACAACCTCCACGCCCGAAATCACTCGTGCCCACTATTTGGGAGAAGCAAAGTTACTCTACTACCCCCGACCCTCAGACATAGACCCCAGCCGAGAAGCCTAAAGGTAGGGGTAGAACTATAACTCCCTCCACATTTCAGACAAATGCATCTGTAAGACATAGGTCCCCCTCCCAATTCCCCATTCATACCTCATGGGCGCCAAATCACCTTCTCCCGAGCCGTGAAACCTCAGCCCCTCCTCCATGGCGCGCCCACCGCACCAAATTCACAGCCGCCCTCCTCTCTAATCCCGGAGATGCTGTCCACTTGCCGTCGTGCACTGGGTCGTGTGCCTCTTACTCCGTGCTACCGGAGCTGCCTCAACGACGGCCTCGTGAACCGTACCGGAGCTGGTTCACCCACGCCATTTTTCACGGTGCCGGAGCGGCTCCAAGTTTGGACCCGTCCAGAGCCCCGGCGCTGCTTCCCCGTAGTCGTCGACCATCACGACATCTCTGGTTCCCTGCTGCTGGTAGCCACCGCAACCGCGCCGGCCTCACCGACTCGGCAGCTGGAGCTGCCTACTTCACCGGGCCGCCAGATAGGTCGCACCCTCATCTCAAATCACTTTCTTTAGGCGTCAGTTGTCTGAATTTTTATTCTGGGCCAATCGATTCCCAATGAGAAGCAACACCCCTCGAGCCGGCGGAGCTCCTAGGCTGCCGGTTGGCTGGTGTCTAACATAAGGGTGCGGGGGCACAAGTTCGTTGTAGAAGTAGCGCTTAGATGGCTATCTTAGAGTTGCGTGGGTTGAAGGTACTACCGCCGCCAGATCTGGACGACGGCGAGTCTTTTGGATTGGCTCGGGGGTGGCGCAACCACGACAGTGTGGTGGGGCGGGGAGCGGGGTTTTGGTCGGGGCCACGGATGGCGGAGGCAGGCTGCTCTGCCGGTGGTCGCTGGCTCTTCGGGGAAGATTCCGAACAGTATCAGCCGGGAGTGTCGCGACCGGGTTTTCTGGGTAATAAATTTCCAGAAAAGACCGTCGTGCTCATCAGCCCCAGGATTACTGTTAGCTAATGAGGCTCCAACTTGATATAGAAATTCCAAGCAAAATACAAAATATGTAGTACAAGGCCATTCTGGCCTGTGAGTACAACAAATGGTTTCTAGTGGTTGATGGCGGAAGCGGGTTGTGAAACATCTGTGTCTATGGGACTCCATTTCCCACGGGAACAGCTGACCATGTTAATTCCTATCTTCGCGAGGCTGCTATCTCCATTGAGTGGGTTCCGGGGCTGGCATCGCGTCGCTCCTCTCCGTGCGAGCAAAATCTGGCCAAGACAATAGCCAGGGACAAGCTAGTGAGTACTTTGAATGTACTCGCAAACATTATGAACACAGGTATAATATAACCATGATGTGCTAAAAATATTTTTATGCTCATGACGTTAGTCAAAAATAGTAAATAAAATATTGATGCGTGCAGGCGGTTATTTATAAAAAATGCAATACATAGCAGTATTAAAATTTATGAAATAAATAACATGCAATGCCACAGTCGGGCGTCTGAGCGACACCACATAAAGGGCTTTAAAAGAAATGCCACAGTCGGGCGTCTGAGCGGCGCCACATAAAGGGCTTTAAAAGAAATGCCACAGTCGGGCGTCTGAGCGACGCCACATAAAGGGCTTTAAAAGAAACAATCATAATGAATATCCCTGGAGGTAGAACCATCCCAGAGATACTCGATAATAACAATAATATCATGGGTTAGTCAACAATAATAATAATCATCATAGATATCACAAGTCACGAGTAGTAATTCCATTTTCTGGTTAACAGTTTTACCTCCGAAGACCGACACTAAGACCGACACCTGACCCATCCCAGACTGTAATCCTTAACCATGGTCACGGCTATTCGAATAGGTTTATTCTCTGCAGAGGGTGTACTCTTTACCCACGAGTAACGGATCTCTTTAGTCCATCGAGACTAATTCTGTCTACGGTCTTTTTGTTGAAAACACACCTAACTTGCACACACCAGCCTATCTCACACGTGTCTGGAATCACCCACGACACCTGTTAAGCAAACTCTAAGTGGGGAGGCTACAACCTCGCGTAGCATGGGATCAAATTTATATCGCGCGCTCTAAGGGGTGGCCTCCCCTCTCGGTCCCAACCGGAAACACCCATGCCCCCGGACCAGGTGGCCTGCCTACCAGCTACAACCGGTATCTTCCACCATGGCCTCTCTGTACGGTGTGTGCTGGAAAGAGGTTGACAACTTACTGAACCGTACTCTACTTGCTGTAGAGACGAGTGGTAGTACGAAACAAGTATGGGGGTTACTGGAACAAGACTCGATCTACGGTCGACTCAGGAGGTTCAAGTATTCCCTGCATGATTAGCATGACGCATATATTTCATCCAACAAAGTCACCGCTCATATCACCTTACCATGCCATACCAGACATAACCGTCCCGACGGAGACCGGCGACAAACTCATGCCTACCCAAGGCCGAGGTTTTCCCGGGTTCCTGCCGGTATGCATGCAAGGCACATGAGGGTGATTATCATCACAAGTGAGTCCATTTCCAATAGCATGGAAATCAACAACATGCACCCATGCATATGATCATATCACATGAAATAACAAGTCCTTCGAAATGCGGTGGTGTTATAAATGTATCAACGATCACACCAAAAATATTATGCCGGGGTTCAGAATGCTTGCCTTCAATGTTGTGGAGGGGTGAGGTGCTCTCCAAAACTTTTGAAAGCTTCTTCTCTCTCCCCAAAATCCTATTTAAGAATATATTTGAATTAACACACATTTCAAAAACAGAACCAAAAAGTTGTTTGAAATTTTTTCAAATAAATCTTAAAATAAACTAGATCAAATTTGAGGAAGGTAGGAAAAAGAATCATTTCATTTGGACTTATATTTAAAAAGTTATAGCCAGTCAAAGATTTGGTCAAATCTGTTATTTAAAAAGAAAACAGAAAAGAAAACGATTCAGATAGAAATACGCTTTCGGTATAGAGGAGGCGTACTCCTGAAGTTTACGCCTTCACTTAAACACGTGGATGGCGCGGGGTGTCACTGACAGTGGGTCCTAGGTGGCCCACTAGTCAGGTTTGACTAGTCCGCCCCTCCTCCTTCTCCCTCTGTCCCGAGCGGAGGCGGGACTCCGGCGACCAACGTCGGCGAGCGGCGGCTCCTCGCGTCCTCTGGAGGGCGGGGATGGATCCGCGGATCGAGGGCGATCCTGCTGGTAGTCGCTGGGTCGGCGGGGACGGTGTGTGCTGTCGGCGGCGAGCTCCTCGGCGGAGGAAAGCTTCGGGGAAAAGTGGTTTCGGGGCGGCGATGGTTCTCGATCGAAATGAAGTAGGGGGAAGTGTTCAGGGGAGGCAGAGAAGGTTTCTGGTGAAGAGATTGGAGAGGGGGAAGTTCTGGTTGCGCCGAACGGAGCCGGGAGGTGGCGGTGGCCGAACTGACCGGAGAGGTTGAAGAAGACCTGCTCCCTTCCAATTGGTGGCGATGGGGGCGCTAGTGAGACGGCGTGAGGCTACCTGAGGGCTCGGAGACGCTCGGGGCTTCCTTAAATAGGCGGTGGAGGTCGGTTCCGCGGCAGCCGGATAAGCTCTCCGGCGAACCTCCTCTCTGTAGCTTGCAGGGCAACGTGGCGGCGACGAGCGCTAGGGGACGAAGTTGTGGATGAGCACGCACTGCTCACAGGGGCAGGTGGCGAGTGCGAGTGGCTTGGGCGGCACCGACATGGCCAGAGGCTGTCGGGCGGCGGCGGCGGCGGCTAGCGCTTGGCCTGTCGGGCACGGCGGGGCTGCTTGGCGTGTTGCGGTGAGAAGGGGAGTGCGTGGCGAGGTGCTGCCGTGTGGGCCAAAGCCAGGGGGCCAGCGTGTCGGCTCGGCCGCGTGGCTGCAATTGGCGCACTCTGGGCGCGTCCAGTGCATGCACAGAAGGTGTTTGATGAAATGCCAGGGTAGCCAAAACTACTAGGGATCAAGTGCAAAACCACAGGTCTGGGTTGGAGACCATTAGTAGGCTATTGGACAACATGGTTTGGACAGATGGACAAGTCCATCATACAAATCTGTAATCATGCCAAAACTGTTCATGCCCATAAGGTGTTCGACAAAATGCCAAGGGCACTTAGGCATTTCTTGGAGTGGCCAAAATCTCCAGATCAGTGTCTCTGTGGAAGAAAGAGAGAGTGGTGATGTTAGTTGGACAAAAGCAGAAACTTGTTAGTGCAAGTTTTACAAAACTTCAATTCTGGACAGGAAATAAATGACATTATTTCATGAACCAAAAATGACCCAAAAGGTGCATGCTCCTGGACTTAAGGGTTTAACATGGGGGACTACAAGTAGGAGAAATGATCAAGGGTTAAAGAGCAAGTAAAAACATGGTTGCTGTACAAACCATCAAGTTGGTCCAGAATGATGATGAGGTTGATTCACTCAAAATTTGCAAAGAACATAAATAGGTTTTTGCACAAAGTGAAACAATAGGCTCCTACTGACCTCTCCTAATTTTTGTAGAAGTTTTAAAGAAATATTTAAATAGGTTGTAGTGCAAAAAGCACTCTGGACCAGAGATGAAAAATTGAGTGTAGGGCTCAAAATATTTCATGAATGAAATATATTTTAGCATAAAAGTGATTTAAAAACATCACATGACATCTCCAAATTTTTGTGGGAATTTTAAGTGAATTTATCAAATGGTTGTAGTTCAAATATGGCCATTTAACCTAGAAAACCCTTTTCAAGAAAATAAAGATCAAGCAACCTAATTATTTAATTAGTTACACTGATAAAAGGAAAGTTTTTCTTGAGAGGTTAAACAAGTCCAACAACATTTTTGAAAAGTTTTCTCTTTGGGAAAAACTCATCATAACAGGGAAGGAAATGATTTAAACAAAATCAAAATGGAGCTCAAAAAAAATTCAAAGTTTTAAATCCTGGCAAAATTTTATTCCATTAAAACAAGGCCAAAATTTTGGGGTGTCACAATACTAACCCCCTTAAAAAAATCTCGCCCTCGAGATTTGCTAAAAGCGGTGTTAAGAAAATAATTACGCAATGACGATGTGGCTACAGTGAGAGGGCTATAAGTGGTGAAAAACCACAGTGTGAAAAACTGGGGCTGCGCGGAAAAGTCTACGGTTCGGGACAAAAACGGGTGATTTCTACGCTGGATATAAATTTAGGATAACTCCTAAATTTAGATATACGTTGGTTGTACCCGAGAGCACAGTGCTCTCTCTGGCCGACAGGTGGACCTGGGGTCCACTGTCAGTCTCCTCTTCTTCTCCCTCTGGCCCTTTCTTCCTCCTCTCTCCCGCGCGCTTTCTCCACCAGCGACCCCTAGTGTGTAGGGCATCTAGGCCGTACCGTGGTAGTGCGCGGCGTGCTAGCTGCCGGTGCAGCGTGCACTCACCTCGCGGGCCAGCGCGCTGTCGGCACTGCTCGCGGATTCGACTCCGAACACCGGCGATCGGCGACGAGCGGCGTTGGTGGACTTCGCCCACCGTACACCGAGCTCGAGCTATAAAAACGGCCGGGGTGCCTCTCTCTTCTTCCTCACACCTGGCCTCACTTCTCCTCCTCCTTCTTTCTCCGTTACTGCTTACAGAAGCTCGGTCGAGGCTCTAATGGCGGAGGCGATGCCGGACTGGTTTGTGATCCTGATATGCGGAGGGTTGGCGACGCTGCTGGGGCTCTCTGTGCTCCTGTGCGCGATAATCTTCGACGAGTATCGCGATGCTGCGGCTCGGGTGTTGGTTCTCCGTGGTGGTGGTGATCATGAGGAGTAGATGGGGTGTGCCGGGTGCTAACTGTTGTTAGGGGGGTGATTAGCTGGATGTAACACCGTTGCAAAGTTTTGCTAACAGTGTATGTGTCCGAATGATTATGGTTGTGAGTCTGCTCGTGGTGCTGAGTGAAATTAAATAATCCACGTCGTGAGAAAGTGTAGATGTAGCAACTCAGGGAAAAGAAAATCTCACTCCAGGGTTTTGCGAGGGAAAATAGTTAATTTAAAGGAGCATAAACCACAACAAAAACTACACACATTAGCAGAAGCCAAATAATTGACTCGTCGTACAAACTCAGGGTATTACGCATAAGTCACACACATAAATAAATGCTGCAAAGAACAAATACAGTAGTGACGTCTAAAATGAAAATGGTAACTGGGCGGGGTCCTGATAAAATGTCTCTGGTAAAGGGATACATTCTTCTTCAATTGGAGGCAGTGGATTGACCAGTCGATGTATGCGTCTCTCCGTGTCGGGTCTCAGTGGTCTGCCGATGGCAATCTGAGGATTTAAATCTGCGAGGCTCTGGAGATAATCCATCACTCGCTGGTTTAAATGCTCTTGAGCAATTATGTACTGGATAAGGTTGGCCAGAACTGGGTCTCTCTCAATACGTCCACCGGGAAAAGATGTAACTTCTCCGGGTGCTGCACGACTCGGAAAGTAATGATATCCTCGTTCGCGGGCATAGGGTACTGCGGATCGAAGACGAGCAATCGCTTCTTTCGCAGCAGCTTCTATGGACAAGTGTGGGGTTGGCATAGATTTCCCCACGAAGGAAACTTCCGTTGGATCTTGGTTGAGGTCTACCGGAGGAATGTGTACTACTGCCCAATATTCCGAGGTGGATGGGGTGATCCTCGATTTGAACAGCTCGTACTGGGGTGGCTGGGTAGAACCCATGGTACTGCGGGTAAAATCCCACAATATTTTGACAAAGCTACCTGGGGTTGCATCTGGGGTTCTCAGATGAATGCTAGGGTTCGGCATGACAGGAAAAAGCGTGAGTGTTGTGCACAAAGTGAGGGTTGCTGGGTAAGGTCACAAGGTGGCCTTTATATAGCAATGGAGCCGGATCATTTTACCGTGGTGAAAGGTAAAAATTTGCCAGCTTAGCTCCAAAGGTCGGGTCAGTGTCAGAGATACACATATCTCATAAAAAGACGCGTTACTGTGGTTGTCGTCGGGTTGGTTTTGGTAGTTGTGCCCGGAAAAATATGCAGCTATGCGCTGACCAATTATGCAAGGCTACTATTAAGACAGAGGCACAACGACAGGCTGCGTTAATATACACGGTCGCGTGATTACAAAGCGAGGATACATTGAAACTTGGTGCTACTCATACTGCTTAGTCTACCTCGTTTATGTCTAAACGGGCGTGCCTGGTGGATGTCGAGGCTTCTCCACGTGTCTCTCTGCCGGGATTAGTCGGAGATGGCGGAGGAACTGCAGGGTCGGGGTAGTGAGAATGACCATTGCGGGGATTGTTGGCCACAACCCCGTTGGAGTGTGCTCCCAATATGCGACGAAGCACTTCTGGGGTTATCGCAGCACCTTGGCCGATGGCTGGGGAAGATCTCAGGGTCTCGATCGGTTGTCCAAACAGCACGACTGGGTTGTCGGTGTTGGGCTCATTTTCTTCTCTCGCCGGGGCTCGACGAACCAGCTCTCCACGAGCTGCGATCAGATCAACAGTGATCTGGTCGAACAGTGCCTCTAGTGCACTTACATAGCGCACTAGGTGCAATAATGCGGGGTCCGTCTCGTGATCTCCATTGGCAACTTGGGGTGGTCTACCATACCCTTCACGTCTGGGGTAGTAGTGGAACGAGCGACAGTTAACTCTGGGCGACAAGTGCCTGAGATGAACTATAGCCTCTCGAGTGGCTAGCTGGATGGCTTGTGGCTCAAAGGATGTTGTTCTTCCGGTGAACCGGTAGGGGCGCTCGGGTGCTAGACTCCTACCATAAATGTGCACAGTGGCCCAGAATTGGCGGTCTTCACCGCTCATGGGTCCTTGATACACAACATATTCTGGTGGCTCCTCTAACGCGTAGGCACGACGGGTGAGGTTTGCGAGGATGGTCACAAAACCTCCAAGGTTGGTTGCTGTGGTTTCGTTGTGCACTATAGGTCCAGGCATTGTGGCTCGGTTTGGGGTAGCGGCTGTGTGTGCTGGTTTGGTGTTAGCGCGCCCCTTTTTATAGGGAAAAGGGGACAGAATCTTCCTTCGAACGCTTGCGAGAAAGGACTATTTAGGGGCCGGTCACTGGCGCATGAGTGACAGGTTAGGTTGATAGGTCGGGCACCGACTGCCAAAAGTGTTGGGTCACTGTGTGGCTATCTTGCACGAGAAGCTTGGCTGGGGTTTGGTTAAGGTCTGGTGGGTTGGTTTGCCTAGTTTATTGACCTGGCTAAGATAGGATTAGCCAATGGTCAGCCTGGCTCTGATACCAAGTCTGTCGCGACCGAGTTTTCCGGGTAATAAATTTCCAGAAAAGACCGTCGTGCTCATCAGCCCAGGATTACTGTTAGCTGATGAGGCTCCAACTTGATACAGAAATTCCAAGCAAAATACAAAATATGTAGTACAAGGCCATTCTGGCCTGTGAGTACAACAAATGGTTTCTAGTGGTTGATGGCGGAAGCGGGTTGTGAAACATCTGTGTCTATGGGACTCCATTTCCCACGGGAACAGCTGACCATGTTAATTCCTATCTTCGCGAGGCTGCTATCTCCATTGAGTGGGTTCCGGGGCTGGCATCACGTCGCTCCTCTCCGTGCGAGCAAAATCTGGCCAAGACAATAGCCAGGGACAAGCCAGTGAGTACTTTGAATGTACTCGCAAACATTATGAACACAGGTATAATATAACCATGATGTGCTAAAAATATTTTTATGCTCATGACGTCAGTCAAAAATAGTAAATAAAATACTGATGCGTGCAGGCGGTTATTTATAAAAAAATGCAATACATAGCAGTATTAAAATTTATGAAATAAATAACAAGCAATGCCACAGTCGGGCGTCTGAGCGACACCACATAAAGGGCTTTAAAAGAAATGCCACAGTCGGGCGTCTGAGCGACGCCACATAAAGGGCTTTAAAAGAAATGCCACAGTCGGGCGTCTGAGCGACGCCACATAAAGGGCTTTAAAAGAAACAATCATAATGAATATCCCTGGAGGTAGAACCATCCCAGAGATACTCGATAATAACAACAATATCATGGGTTAGTCAACAATAATAATAATCATCATAGATATCACAAGTCACGAGTAGTAATTCCATTTTCTGGTTAACAGTTTTACCTCCGAAGACCGACACTAAGACCGACACCTGACCCATCCCAGACTGTAATCCTTAACCATGGTCACGGCTATTCGAATAGGTTTATTCTCTGCAGAGGGTGTACTCTTTACCCACGAGTAACGGATCTCTTTAGTCCATCGGGACTAATTCCGTCTACGGTCTTTTTGTTGAAAACACACCTAACTTGCACACACCAGCCTATCTCACACGTGTCTGGAATCACCCACGACACCTGTTAAGCAAACTCTAAGTGGGGAGGCTACAACCTCGCGTAGCATGGGATCAAATTTATATCGCGCGCTCTAAGGGGTGGCCTCCCCTCTCGGTCCCAACCGGAAACACCCATGCCCCCGGACCAGGTGGCCTGCCTACCAGCTACAACCGGTATCTTCCACCATGGCCTCTCTGTACGGTGTGTGCTGGAAAGAGGTTGACAACTTACTAAACCGTACTCTACTTGCTGTAGAGACGAGTGGTAGTACGAAACAAGTATGGGGGTTACTGGAACAAGACTCGATCTACGGTCGACTCAGGAGGTTCAAGTATTCCCTACATTATTAGCATGACGCATATATTTCATCCAACAAAGTCACCGCTCATATCACCTTACCATGCCATACCAGACATAACCGTCCCGACGGAGACCGACGACAAACTCATGCCTACCCAAGGCCGAGGTTTTCCCGGGTTCCTGCCGGTATGCATGCAAGGCACATGAGGGTGATTATCATCACAAGTGAGTCCATTTCCAACAGCATGGAAATCAACAACATGCACCCATGCATATGATCATATCACATGAAATAACAAGTCCTTCGAAATGCGGTGATGTTATAAATGTATCAACGATCACACCAAAAATATTATGCCGGGGTTCAGAATGCTTGCCTTCAATGTTGTGGAGGGGTGAGGTGCTCTCCAAAACTTTTGAAAGCTTCTTCTCTCTCCCCAAAATCCTATTTAAAAATATATTTGAATTAACACACATTTCAAAAACAGAACCAAAAAGTTGTTTGAATTTTTTTCAAATAAATCTTAAAATAAACTAGATCAAATTTGAGGAAGGTAGGAAAAAGAATCATTTCATTTGGACTTATATTTAATAAGTTATAGCCAGTCAAAGATTTGGTCAAATCTGTTATTTAAAAATAAAACAGAAAAGAAAACGATTCAGATAGAAATACGCTTTCGGTATAGAGGAGGCGTACTCCTGAAGTTTACGCCTTCACTTAAACACGTGGATGGCGCGGGGTGTCACTGACAGTGGGTCCTAGGTGGCCCACTAGTCAGGTTTGACTAGTCCGCCCCTCCTCCTTCTCCCTCTGTCCCGAGCGGAGGCGGGACTCCGGCGACCAACGTCGGCGAGCGGTGGCTCCTCGCGGCCTCTGGAGGGCGGGGATGGATCCGCGGATCGAGGGCGATCCTGCTGGTAGTCGCTGGGTCGGCGGGGACGGCGTGTGCTGTCGGCGGCGAGCTCCTCGGCGGAGGAAAGCTTCGGGGAAAAGTGGTTTCGGGGCGGCGATGGTTCTCAATCGAAATGAAGTACGGGGAAGTGTTCAGGGGAGGTAGAGAAGGCTTCTGGTGAAGAGATTGGAGAGGGGGAAGTTCTGGTTGCGCCGAACGGAGCCGGGAGGCGGCGGTGGCCGAACTGACCGGAGAGGTTGAAGAAGACCTGCTCCCTTCCAATTGGTGGCGATGGGGGCGCTAGTGAGACGGCGTGAGGCTACCTGAGGGCTCGGAGATGCTCAGGGCTTCCTTAAATAGGCGGTGGAGGTCGGTTCCGCGGCGGCCGGATAAGCTCTCCGGCGAACCTCCTCTTTGTAGCTTGCAGGGCAACGTGGCGGCGACGAGCGCTAGGGGACGAAGCTATGGATGAGCACGCACTGCTCACAGGGGCAGGTGGCGAGTGGGAGTGGCTTGGGCGGCACCGACATGGCCAGAGGCTGTCGGGCGGCGGCGGCTAGCGCTTGGCCTGTCGGGCACGGCAGGGCTGCTTGGCGTGTTGCGGTGAGAAGGGGAGTGCGTGGCGAGGTGCTGCCGTGTGGGCCAAAGCCAGGGGGCCAGCGTGTCGGCTCGGCCGCGTGGCTGCAATTGGCGCGCTCTGGGCGCGTCCAGTGCACGCACAGAAGGTGTTTCATGAAATGCCAGGGTAGCCAAAACTGCTAGGGATCAAGTGCAAAACCACAGGTCTGGGTTGGAGACCATTAGTAGGCTATTGGACAACATGGTTTGGACAGATGGACAAGTCCATCATACAAATCTATAATCATGCCAAAACTGTTCATGCCCATAAGGTGTTTGACAAAATGCCAAGGGCACTTAGGCATTTCTTGGAGTGGCCAAAATCTCCAGATTAGTGTCTCTGTGGAAGAAAGAGAGAGTGGTGATGTTAGTTGGACAAAAGCAGAAACTTGTTAGTGCAAGTTTTACAGAACTTCAATTCTGGACAGGAAATAAATGACATTATTTCATGAACCAAAAATGACCCAAAAGGTGCATGCTCCTGGACTTAAGGGTTTAACATGGGGGACTACAAGTAGGAGAAATGATCAAGGGTTAAAGAGCAAGTAAAAACATGGTTGTTGTACAAACCATCAAGTTGGTCCAGAATGAAGATGAGGTTGATTCACTCAAATTTTTCAAAGAACATAAATAGGTTTTTGCACAAAGTGAAACAATAGGCTCCTACTGAACACTCCTAATTCTTGTAGAAGTTTTAAAGAAATATTTAAATAGGTTGTAGTGCAAAAAGCACTCTGGACCAGAGATGAAAAATTGAGTGTAGGGCTCAAAATATTTCATGAATGAAATATATTTTAGCATAAAAGTGATTTAAAAACATCACATGACATCTCCAAATTTTTGTGGGAATTTGAAGTGAATTTATCAAATGGTTGTAGTTCAAATATGGCCATTTAACCTAGAAAACCCTTTTCAAGAAAATAAAGATCAAGCAACCTAATTATTTAATTAGTTACACTGATAAAAGGAAAGTTTTTCTTGAGAGGTTAAACAAGTCCAACAACATTTTTGAAAAGTTTTCTCTTTGGGAAAAACTCATCATAACAGGGAAGGAAATGATTTAAACAAAATCAAAATGGAGCTCAAAAAAAAATTCAAAGTTTTAAGTCCTGGCAAAATTTTATTCCATTAAAACAAGGCCAAAATTTTGGGGTGTCACAGGGAGGCACAAGACGGCCATTAGGCCATCCGACGTAGACCGGACAGTACCGAAATAAAATAAAATTGTGTGACCCCAATTTAGTCTTCAGTCAACAGACATGTGACCACTCTCGTACCTTCACTACAAGAAATATGTCAACTAGTGACCTTCTGTTAGTGACCCTGGAAGAATTGGTCATGGATCTATGACCATTTCAGACCAATTGGTCAAAAACTGTTCGGGGGGCTCCAAACCCTAAACTATAACGACCATTTTGGTCAGAAGGGTCGTAATTTCCTTACATGAAATGGTCATAAAGCAGATAGCACTAGTCTGCTGCCTTATTTCTAGCTGATCATGACCAATATAGATGGTCATAACCTTGTAAATTGTGGTCGGTTGTTATGACTAGGCGCCACCTCATCTTTGGGTCATATGTTCGTCAAATATGTAAGAAAACCTTCCTTGCCTAGTTCAAAAATAATTCAAAAATATTCATTTTCCTATTCTGTTCAGAACAACAGTTTGTGAAGGAAGTACCACTTTGGCATGTCCAAATAGTATCCATTTTCTACAGTGCTTTCCTATGCCCAAATAACCATCCTTCACCAAATGCCATCTCAATCCATTCATTATTTTGAGCCGAGCTTCAACATTCGTATTTAAGTCCAATGTGGTAGTTTGCAAAGCAAGTACCACCTAGGCTTCTCCTTTTGAGCTGAAAATTTGTGAAGACGATCTCCTTAGTAACTGATCATCCTCAGCGAAAACTCACGCTCATTAGCCATGTACATTTCCCGTACCGCTAATCAAACACTTGGCTGCTAATTCATGTTTGAGCATTGATCGGTCTCCTTGTGAGAATCTTATGTTGTAATTTTCTTCCTAGCACCTACCTGTGGAGTGCCCAACCCACTAGACATGCCTAGGCTGCCTAGAACACATGGCAACGCCACAGTCACGCGGTGACCACGTGGCGGACATGCGAGTTTACGCGCTCTAGAGTTCGGGGCCTCGGCCACCGCCCAAACCTCGATGTATCGCCACCAAACCATCTACTTATGATTAAATAGGTATTTATTTAACTACATATGATTTTTGGAAAAAATAAATAGCAAACTATGAGGCAGCTGCAGTTCAAATTTGACCCGCTTCCTACTGAATCGGCGGGAATTTGTCTTTTACACCAGAGGTGGATCAAAACTTTTGACACCCAACCATTTTGTCAATTGTGCATTATATATGGCCTAGTATCTATAATACCTAAATAGTTCATCCCCACTATGTTATTTCTCTTGACATGCAGCCTATCCACCTCAG
This sequence comes from Triticum dicoccoides, assembly GCF_002162155.2. NCBI lineage: Eukaryota > Viridiplantae > Streptophyta > Magnoliopsida > Poales > Poaceae > Triticum > Triticum dicoccoides. The sequence goes on from NC_041389.1 coordinate 267,339,775, forward strand.
CACACTTGCCACATCAGCATTTTCTTACTCACTTACAGATGGGGCCGACACTAAAGTAACTCTACCACATAAACTTTCAGTTACTACAAGGACCCACCCTCCCTCATACGGACAGCGCTCCCGCATGCCGCAAGTTACCCATCAAGCGCTCCATCTTGCACAAAATTTTCCCCTCTTTGCAGTGGCGCACGGCGGCGGGATCCATCACTGTGTGTGTCTCTTCTCCCGTACAACCGCCGGTCTGGTTCGCCTCGGTAGCTCACTGAGACTTCTCTCCCTTCTTTGTCTAGTTATTCCTTCCGGCGAACGTGCCTCCTCCGTCACTCACAGCGACGGGGATCTATCTCTGCATGAAGGCGCTCATCCGGGACAACCGAGTCTCGGAGATACTCCGCCGCATCCTGGAGGATTAGTGGCTCCTGAAGGTGAGGCTAAGAGGCTTGCCCCCACAGCCGCCTCAGGCCTCACGGCCTCACGTCGGAAATCAGCTCTGCCAATTCCCCATAATCAAATCGACCGAGACGGTCGGAGATGCTCCATCGTGGCTGTGGATGGCCTAATTGGGACACGGCCATGGTTGCTGGAGTTTAATTTCAGGGCTCTCGAGGCATTCGCTGTTGCTTCCCTCCCAGTTCAATTTTTTTATGCCTGCCCAGCGACGGCGATGGCATGGCCGTGTTTAGTGGCGACCCCTTCCAGCTGCTGGACGCAACGCCCATGGAGCTCGCCAAGCTCCTCTGTCGGACAGAGATCCCACTTCTCAAGAACCCAAACAACGGCACATGCTAATTCTGCATCGCTGTGAAGGTTCCTCTTCACCGGTTCTTCCTCAGTATATTTTTTTACTTTGGAAAAGATAGTACAGTATGAAAGAAAGATCACACCAACATTGCCGAGTGCAGCCCACTGCTCCACTCGGCCCACACCACGGTTTATCTTCCCTGTTGCCATCTGGGAAACATGCTTCTCCTTAAAAGAAAAATAGAAAACCTTTGTTGCTTCAAGTATAGTTGATGCTTGGCGCTTCCTCTCCTAGTCTCCACAATGACGTTCCACTTCCTCTCCGCGATGATCTACAACAGAAACTGACGGGTTCCCATTTAAAGTTGGTGCCTCGCCTCTGCTCATTTTGTTCCCATTGTCCTCCACTATAGTGGTCGTCTTCCATACCGCTCATACTGTTGCATAAGTTCTTTCCCGTTCATACTGCTACTTCCAGATCTTACATTCTTTCAATTGATCTTTCTCGCTTCCATAACAAGTGTGGTTGGGTATCATAGATGACGAGGAATGCTAGGTTCACCGGGGATTTTTTCACGGAATCAGCGGACTGGCTAAAGTGGAGACTTGGGATTGAAAATTGGGGATGAGACGGGCCACACTCCACTGAAAATCAACGGGAGAAGAGGTTAATCAGTTGGAAAGATTAAGTAAAAGCTCCGTAATCGTCCGTGCGTGTAGGTTTATTGCATAGATGACACGGTTTTTAAGCTATTCTCCTCACCTATTGATTGGATGTGGCAGTTCTGCTTGGCTATGTACGTGATGTTTTTTGCTTTCCCAGTTGTTTTCTTGGAATGCATCGTGATTCAATTGCATAGTTATGGGTTCATTCTTGCAGATGTTCATAAATGATGACTGATGTTGTTGTTCACGGACAATAGGTTCCAACCGGTGAGATGTCCACCTATAAACTCAAGACTCAGTTTGTTTTGTGTATTTGTTGATCTCACGTTATGACCCCCCCCCCTAATTGCTTATATTTTTCCTTCTATGTGCAGCTACTGTATTCACTGGATTGCTTCTTGCGATTCTCAACCAGGGAAGCGTCCTTATTCAGACTAAACATGCTTATTCAGATATCAGAGGCAACAAACCTATTGAATTTTTATCAGTTCTAATCAGCACTTAACCATAGTATATCTTTAGTTCATTCTCAGATTTCTATTGCAATTTTTGGTAGATGATTAATGGCATGATGATCCTAGCAGTAGCTCTTCAGGAGTTAATTAAGTATTCACTATGCTATTAATCATGTGCGTATCAAGCATTAGCTCAACGTAGCGATGAAGATCAAGAGATGCATTGCTTCCTTTCTCACTCAAGAACTTCTTTTACAAGAACAAAAATTGTAGAAAAGAAATGAAAGAACAAGGTACAGTTATTTTCTTACCCTCTATGCTTTACTGCTGCACCATGATTTGTAGTAGATCGTTTGCTACATCATATTTTTATTCTCGGTCTGCTTTGTGTGTAACCTATTAACTATATCGAGAAAACATTACAAATTTCCATCTGTAGTGAAATCTTAAGCTTCTATTTTAACCAATATCGGTTCGCACAACAGTATCCTCATCAATAAGTCGCCAAGAGTTTATATTTCTCACATCTTTGATAAAATTTTCAATGCAATATATTTGTGTTCATCTACTTTGATCTGATTATGTAGTGAAAAGTGTAATCAATAACCAAATTTACAAATTAGAATGCTCACTCAGGGTGCTGTTTATACTTCCTGACACTATACGATTATTTGAACATCTTAAGACATTTCTTAGTCATGGTCTTTTTGGGCTCTATAGTTGAGGCTACCAAGCGCTCATGGGTTTACCTTATAACTAGGACTTCTATTCAACTCTAAGATCTACTCTTTTTGTTTGGTGTAGATGTAGATTATCACAATTTTTTCCCTACGATGCTACACAATATACTACTTGGAGCGTTCCTTATGGCTTGATTAAATTGGTCCAGTTTTTAGGACTCTACATTAGATCTTGGTAACGAAGGAGTTTTAGTTTCAATTGAAAGCTTAGATGTATATTGCAGTTGCATTGGCTTTTAGATCTACCTGTTCGGGTCGCCATCTGAGTTCCATGGCAAAAAAAATTGAACAATCTGTGTTCCCATGATAAAAAAAATATGTACAACAATTTATATGCAGATGTTCCCGCAGCAACGCGCGGGGAATCATCTAGTTTTATAAAATTGATCAGGTCCAATTTTGCAACAAATATATGGTAGGTCCTTCACAAAAAAACTCATTTTGGGCACTCAGGAAAATGGAAAATGAATTTTTCGTGCAAAAAAATGAAAATTTCCTTAGGCAACATTGTTTGTCATTCCAAGATGCACCCTTCTGCACGATATGAGGTCATTTAAACAAACATGCCATGAATGTGGCCATAACATTGATCATTTGGCTTGATAGCCATGAATCTTCACGCATGATAGCTCAGTCCTGAGAACACTTTTTAAATGAATTGTTGCATTACAAGTTTATTGTTTTTCCTGGAAACTTGGTCACATATAATGACACAATGCGAAGGTTTTCCAATTTTTTGTTTTTTTGAATATTTTATGCCTGTTTCAAAATGCGGTCAAAACGGTGGGCTTGACTGTTCCTAGCTAGTGGTTGAATCTTGGAAAACTTTTGATGTTTCTCTGAGTAAATAGATACTTATGTACCTAGAAATGATTTTTGGAAAAAATAAGAAGCAAACTATGAGGCAGCTGCAGTTCAAATTTGACCCGCTTCCAACTGAATCGATGGAAAATTGTCTTTTTCACCAGAGGTGGATAAAAACTTTTTATACCCAACCATTTGGTCAATTGTGCATTAAATATGACCTAGTATTTTATAAAAATGATTTGGTCAAGTTTTGCAATAATTAGTTGGTCCTTCACAAAAAAACCTCATTTGGGGAACTCAAAAAATGGAAAATAGCTCTTTTGTGCAATGAAAGTGAAAACTCCCTTAGGCAACATTGTTTGGAATTCCAAGATGCACCCTTGTGCACAATATGAGATCATTTGAACAAACTATCCCATGAATGTGGCCAATTTATTGGTCATTTGGCTTGAAAGCCATGCAACTTCACATATGGTATCTTATTTCTAAGAAGACTTTTTTAAGGTATTTACGGTATTGCGAGTTTGTTATTTTTCCTGGACACTAGGTCACATATAGTGACACAATGCAAAGGCTTTCCATTTTTTTTGATTTTTTTGAATTCTTTATGCCAATTTCAAAACACGGTCAAAACCGCGGGCATCATCGTTCGTACCTACAGGTGGAATCTTACTAAACTCATAGTATTTCTCTAATGAAATATATACATGTGTACCTAAAAATTATTTTTGGAAAAAATAATTAGCAAACTATGAAGTAAATGTAGTTCGAATTTGACCCGATTCGTCCTAATTTGGTACAAGTTGGTTTAAATGGCTAAAAAAAGCTAGAAAGGTCAAAAATGCATACAAGTTGGTTATAATCCATAAAATGTGGTATAACTTGAGTGAAAATTTTTGTGGTGCGATTTTGCAAAATATTTTTGGTAGTTGCTTCATAAACCCCTTTGTTTTTAGCACTTAGTGACTATTTTAAACGATATGTCTCCAACCAATGAGGACGTCTCTCCCGGATCACCCTCCTGTAGGCTATCTTTGTATGAATGAGTATATCGTTTTAACTATTCGGGGAACAAAAATCATTGTATTAGCTGAATTTGTGTTATCATTCTAAAAAACTCATCCTTTTTTTTGAGTGGTCTGTTCATAATATATTGGCTCTAGTGTTTTAATTCTTCTCTTCTGATTCATGTAACAGGGCGACGGCTGAAGGCATGATGATAGTTCTATTGTTGTTCTAGTGTAGTGAAGGTGGCCTAGTCGACTATGGTCGCCTAGTGAGTCGTGCATAGGATTTCATCTGACTGTAACCTTGATGTAAACTGCTCCTATTGTGGAGCTTGTTATCTGATTGTAAACTTGATGCTGATCACATTTGTATGTGTGTTATATGATGTAGCACTTTGATGGTTGATAATATTTGAAGTATTTCGTGTGTTTTTTGTGTTCCAATTTAAATACGAGGTATTTATTTGTGTGAAATAAAAAAAATGAAGAATATTGCCCTGATGGCTAGGACCCAGTACATTGAGGACCCACCTGACTAGTGAACCCAATTTAGAAAAAAAGAAAAAAATGAAACTGTTGAGACAAAAAGGCCATGGGCCAAAAATAAAAAGGCTGCAGTGTTGGGCTTGGTCCATGAAGCTGACAAAAATTTCACAGGAAAAAATATATAAATGGGCTGAATTAATGGGGTCGGCCCATATAAACACCGAATTGGACCGGGCTGATTCTTGTGCCACATCAGATTGCCACGTCGGATGCCTACGTGGCCTGGGGAGGCTGCTAGTGACCAAAACAAAACAATAGACATATTTTGGTCGTAAACGTCCACGACCTTCTCACAGAGAAGGTCACTAATTTCAGTTTACGACCGCCAGCTTTTGACCTTATGTTTTTGGTAAAAAAAGGTTGCAAATGAAAAACAATGACCTTTCAGTGACCAATAGTCAAGGTCACAAGTTGACATATTTCTTGTAGTGCTTGCTGTTGATCTCTTAGGGTATTTCTTCAGATCAGTGAGATGTGTCGTTCTTAACATTATGCGTTTTCTGCATCTTCAGCCACACCGTCTTCCGACTCACCGCACCTGCTCCAACAAGGGAAGCATAACCAGAAGGGAGCTATAGTCCCCACTCAACATTTCCTGCATCGAATGCGCGTGCCCGACATGGACAGCCACAACAACTGCAGGGCCATCGACAAGTCAACACATGATGCTCACTCCTATGGATGGCGGCCAAGTAGGTTGTACCCTCATCTTACTTGTGTGAAACATTTATGGCATTGTTATTCATCTAAGCATTGAAAATAGATTATCACATTTCACTGTATATTCATGCTGATTACTTACGGGTCTTGTTCAGGAGTTAACGTTGTTCCATAGTTCAGCTAAGAGACTTATTCTTTAGGTAATGCCGTTCCATAGTTATCATCCATCAGCAAATGCTATCAAACAAGCTGGTGATTATAGTATTATACCACTTCTAGTATAACCTATGTTGTTCTTTAATACTTTTGTGTGCCATCTAGTTAATCTCGAGTACAAATGATACAAATTCTATAGCTTTCATCTGTGTTCTCCCTTTAGTTTTTGAGACCTGTTGCTGCTAGTTAACCCTAGTCCTACTATTTATGTCGTCTCCTACAAGAACTCATTACATAAATCTAACTACTATTTGTCTTCCATGCATGTCAGATATAATTGCACACACTGATTTATCCACAAGAACCTCGCAGAGCAATGTAACGGCCAACAAACTTGACGTCAATGATACCCAATATGATGGAACATGTAAAGGCAGTTCTTCACAAGACTTGCAGAAAGATGATGAATCCTATTCACCCCATAAGATCCTTGCTCTAATTTGGCCCCTTATATGGGTACAACATGCATATAATGTCCTGGAGTGCATCTACTCTGTTTCAATGCCTTGTGCTTCGCCTGCTAATCATGCATGTAAATATGGCATGCCTTCCTGTTTTTCAGTACCTATTCCATTAATGGTAACATGTTTTCAAATTCAAGTACTATCATTCTACTCTATCGCAATGCCATCTGCTTAGTTTGGACATCATGCTTCTCAATATCTTATGCATTGTTATTCATCAGCATGTACTTCATCTGTCTACCATACCATGTTCTTTTTTTTACATTGAAGTGTTGTTCTAGTGGTCTCTTGCAATGCCATCTTAGTTTCCCAATCATACACGCATATGTGGCCTTAGTTTTTTCTGTAATGTATTCCTCCAGCATACAGTTTTACATTGAAGTGGTGTTTTTTACACTATTGTCATGTCGTATCCCTAGCTCTTACATCATACTCCCTCCGTCCGGATTACATGTCGCAGAAATGGAGAAAAATGGATGTATCTAGAACTGAAATACGCCTAGAACCATCCATTTATTTCTGGATGGAGGGAATACATGCCAATATGTCATGCCTTTCTATTCTTCAGTACCTATTCCATCTCTGTTGTAGCATGTTTTATAATTGAAGCACCATTCTTCTATATAAGGCATGCAAGGGGAAGACGGCTATGTTAGAATCTGAAGGGTTACAAACCAGGTCTTTGCAAAAGATCCAAACGCCAGGAGATAATAAACCAACTCCAGTTTTCATAGATACTGCTCCAGCATAGAGAAACCCAACTCCCACTAATAATAAGCAGATTCCAGTAGCCAAAGAGCTAGTCCGCTCTAGTCCAGCAAATATATGTCAACGCCATTCTAAGAAGCATGTGCGTATCCTCACATCATGAAATTTTGTAGCACTCTGATCATATTTTCTACATGTTTCTTACCCATCTCTCTTTTAGAAAATAAGCTTAAAGGATAGAAGACTTTCTGTACTGGGATCGTATTTGAGGAAAGTATCTTGCGGGAATTCTGTGTGCTCCAATGCTGATGTAAGTACCTGCTGTATATCACTATATTTTTACATCAGCATGTATTTTGTTAATCGGTGTGAATCCAACCTTTATCTGATCTAAATTCAGTTGTAGCAAAAATTTAAAGGCGACAATGCTGATTTTTGTAAGGAAAACTGCCTTGTAGTTTTGCATACTGAGCTGCATGAGTGCACTATCTCATATCATGAGCATTACTGAATTGTAGTGCTGCTCTGGTTTCCCATTAATTCATTGTGTCAATGTTGCTTTCGTATTAACTTACCCGGCTGATGATAGATGTGCGATATTGTGTTAATTTGGTGTAGGCTGGTGTGGTCTAGTTGCCCAAACGTTCGTTGTGTCCATGTTGCTTTCCTATTATCTGACCTGGCCAATGATAGCAATGCTAGTGTGTTAATTTGGTGCAGGCTGCTGAAGATAAGAAGACAAACTCTGAAAACAGCAAGGCAACCCCATTATTTCTTTCCAATAAATCTAGGCCAAGTAATATGGCAATAACTCTTGATTAATCTGTTCGGTTCCCCTCCTAATTTATGTTATTATGAAGTGGTCGAGACACTCTCCACTATCAATAATACAAGCCTGCCAAAATCGCCATCTGAATCTGTTCAGTTTCCTTTGTCTCCAATGCAACGGAAAAATGTATGTTTGTGAACCAATTAATGGTTGATGCAAAGATGGAAATGGTGGAGGAATTAGAGGTGCACATTCATGCACAACAACAACTGATCAATGTTTTTAGAAATAGTGTAGCAAAGCAGCAAGAACTTGCCCACATGCTTATCTGCATCATCCGCGCTGAGGTTGCAGATTCTGATATTGTAGATCGTTAGGTTCTGTTCATTTATTGGCACTGGGATCAATCTTTGATTTCCCAGTGGATGTAATTTCCTGTAATATATGGTGCATGTGCAACATTTTTCCCTGTATGTCGTACCATTGCTTGATCAGTTTTGGTCCTGTGCGTAATTGCTCGTCGTAATGGGCTCAAATATGTAATTGGGCCTAACGACATGTACGAACTTTAGTGGGCCCATTAAGTTAATGGACCCGTTAAGTTAATAGGCCCATTAATTTCGTGGGCTGTTACCAGGCCAAAAGTTAATGGTCGGCCCTCTTACCTCCCGGGTCGTTAACAGGACGACATAGAAGTGGGCAACAGGTGGGCCCATTTGATTTCACAAGCCGTTAACATGCCGATACTAAGTTCGGGCTACATATGGCCCAACTATACTACAGGCCTTTAGTAGGCCGAAAGAGACATCGGGCTTGTAGTGGACCGTGAAGGGCATGGGCTGCTAAGAGGCCGAAAGTCAGGTCGTATTGTAAATGGCCCAACTATGTTGTGGGCCTTTAGCAGGCCGAAAGAGAAACCGGGCTGGTATTGGACCATCAAGAGGATGGGTCGTTAAAAGGCTAAAACTCAGGTCCGACGGCAAATGTCCCAACTAACTTATGGGCCGGAAATTGGCCCAACACTTAAATGGGTCGCTAAAAGGCCGAAAGATATACATCCTGAAAATTGGCCCATCCCTTGAATGGGACATTAATAGGCCGAAACCACATAGGGCCAATATTGAGCCCAAATACATAGCGGGCTGTTAACGGGCTCAAATTGATGATGGGCTGCAATGGTGTCAAATCGTTAATGGGCCGTTGACGGGCCGAATTTCCACATCTCGTATGGGCAGTGGGCTTAAATGGACCTCACACAAGTAGCGCCGGCCTGCTAATTCTTACTGGGCCAGCCTTTTTCACAGGATTGGGCTTAAATGCATCCAAAATCTTGTGGGCCTTTAGCTGGTCCGGCCCGTTATGGTGGGCGAAATCTTGTAGGCCTTTAGCTGGGCCGGCCCATCATGGTCTGCAAAATCTTGTGGGCCTTTAGTTGGGCAGCCCATTTAACCTATATGGGCCTCTGTTGGGCTGTGCCACGTGTCGACGTATCATAGGTCCAATAAATGGATGATATCTGTCCCAATAGTGAGTTGACACGTGTTTCCTCTGGCCAATGAGAATTTTACACGTGGAAAATCCTCATGGGTCTGGGCTGTTAGCGGGTTATCGGATCCAAAACCGAACCCAATAGCTTAACGACGACCCGTTACGGTGGATGCCACGTGTCGGTCACCCTTGACGAAAGCACTTCCATGACGCGCCATTCATCGTCATGGAAGTGGACACTTCCGTGATGATAATTTTGGTAACGTCATGGAACACTTCTACGACAGCACAAGTATGACTATTTTGATTCTGTCATAAAATCATCATGGATGTACATGCATGACAGAATACGTGACCTACTGTGACAAACACATATCATCACAGAAGTGTATTTTTTTGTAGTGGGTCTGGTGATGAGAGACAACTTCTCCACCATCTCCATGCTAGCCAAATTGTTGCAGTTCCCTCCATCTATGATGACACGAACATAACGTTCCTTCATAACTCCCTTTGTGTGAAACAAATTGCTCTGATTTTGCTCAGCTTGTGTGACCTACACACTCAAAACACATTGAGCAACTAAACTTTCATACCTATCAGCGTCTTCAACAGCCATGTATTGCGTCTCTCGTTCAGAATCATCTCCACCATGTTCTTCACTTGTAATAAGAGCCAAAATCTCCTCATCATAGTCACTAGTGGACTCATACCCACCATCCTCAGTAGCAATCATCACACGCTTAGATGGGCACTCTCTCACATAATGACCTCCACCCTTGCAACGATGACAAATAATGTCATGTGTTTGCCTTGTTGATGCCAGGGATGAAGATGAGCTCTGTGCAGGCCCAGAAGGTGTGCTCTTGGCAGATAGTGGTGGCTGTGCCGGCTTTCTTGTATCACGCTTGGAGGTGGCAGCTAACGAAAGTGCTTGTGCAGTAGAACGTGTGGAAGTAAAGGATGCACGATGTGTCCATGATGAAGGCCGACCTGCAAAAAAGTTAGTTCATGCCAAAGCATGTCGATCCTGCACTTCACATTCGACTTTACAAGCAAGATGGAATAAACGAGCGATATTGTTATACTCATTATACTCTAAAATGGTTCGAATCTCTCTATTTAATCCACGCATAAAACATGCAAGCATAGCCTCATTATCGTCAACAATACCACATCTAATCATGCCAGTTTGTAATTCCTGATCATACTCCTCTACAACATTTTTCCCTTGTCTCAAATGCTGTAGTTTTTGAAGTAATTCACATTGATAATATGGTGGAACCCAATGAGTACGCATATCAGTTTTCAAAGCACCCCAAGTAGATGGAATAGGATATAATCTATAATGTTCAGACCACCATACACATGCAAAACTAGTGAAAGCACAAACAACAACAACAATAACAACAACAACAACAACACATCTCTCCTCGGGATATTGTAAACATGTAAAATGTTGTTCAGTTTCTAACTCCCAAGTAAGATATGCATCAAGAACATATCTACCCTCAAATGGTGGAATATTCAATTTAGTTTAGGAAGATGGTCATGATCTCGTACCTGAGGTGGTTGTGCAGCCCTACTGTTGCGATTATATGCATGAGGACGACCTGGTGGTGGTGGTGCTGGTGGTTGCACGTAGTTCTGATTTTGATCAACCTCATCCTCGTAATAGTCCTCCTCCGCTACAGTGCTGGGCCGCACAGGTAAGCAGGTGAGTTCTTCTGCTCTGTTTTAATTATGTTCTGTTTTCTTTTTATTTATTTATTTTGCCACTGGTTTTGAATTCAAACAAAATTCAAACAATGACAGAATAAATTTATGTTACTTCTCTGGACGAATCCAAAAGAACATAAATTATGTCAGAGATATTTGAAGATATATCCATATATTGAGAATATAAATCCAAATTCAAATACAATATTGATTTAAAATCAGAGCCCAAATAATTCCTTAGAAATGTTCCAAAATTTTGGTTTGATTTATAACTCTTGCCAAAATTCTCAGAACTATTTCTAAGGCATTTTGGATTCACTGATTGGAATTTTAGGGTTCTTGCCCCTTTATTAAAATGATTTCCGAGGCTTTCAAAATTCCTTAATTAAATTTCTTGAATTTAAACATGATGCATGGATGCCATTCACTTGATGCAACTAATTACAAAGTGGAATTCTAGGGCTGTGAGAGCTGGTCCTAGGCTACACCGTACTAGAGATGCGAGCCTAGAACACTAACAAAATAACGGCGTGACACGTAAACAAGGGAAAGCACACTGCATTTTTTTCTCGCTCTTTTTTTGCGCACTTGTTTTTGCGAAAAATCACTATAATGGTGAGCGTCTCAAAACTCTCCCGAAGTCAAAATAATAGGATAGAGACGGATTTTTTTGACTACTTTTTCGGATATCAGGGCAGGGACGACCAAAAAGTGCGATAAAAAATCAGTATGATGGCACGTGTCTCAAAAGACGCGGAAAAGCCTAAGAAAACAGGATAGGGAAAAATATTTTCACCTGCTGAAATTTTGGCCTAAAAACTACGGGGAGGCCTCTAGACTCTTTTTTTATAGACGCAAAGGTGATTATCGTTTTTGGAGGAGTCGAATTTGACGATCGGACTACGAACGTGCAAGGACGTCATGCCTTAGCAATCGCTAAACCAACTCCGAGAGGTTATTGACCACGCCAGAGCATGATCAACCTGACCACGAGGGTCTATTTCCTGCAAGCAAACGAAGAACAAGCAAGAAACTGAGATTGCAATCTGGATATTGAGAATATAAGATGAAACCTTTATTGATCAAGGTGGGGTTCTGTGACATCTTGGTCTGGTCGTTGAACACAATCGAAGTACGCGAAGTCGCAGCTATGGCGAACTTTTAATCTAAGCAAAACCCAAATTCTAAACGACGCCCTAAGGGCTATATATATGGAGGAAGAGGGTGGATTTCGTGACCCCTTGTAGGAGGGGTCCGAAACCAACCCTAACTCTTGTTTCCCCACACATACAAACTCTAAAAACAGCCTATACTCAAGTATTTCTAAATTACATGGGTTTGGCCCAAAATAAGGTGGCGCAACACCTATTATAAGCTATGGACGAAATTTATGAAAGGGCATCTTGTATATTTCATCCCTGTCCTTGTGTGTCATCAAGGAGGCTTCAAAGTGCTGAAATCTTCTGGTTCCCTTCGCGCGCGCCTCCATCTCCATGCTTGATCCTTCTCTAGTGTTCATCCCTCGTGTCCATGCTAAGCCCTTCATTAGTAATCAACACAAATGTATCCAATTTAGGCAGCATCATATTGTCATGAACATTAAAATTGTTACCAAGAAACAAAAGTACCTGGTAATTCAATTGGAGTGCGCGAGCTCTAGTGATTGGTCCAATATGCATAGTAGCAGGGGTTGTGGGTATAATAAAGGTATTGATGTCCTCATCATGAACCCAAAGGAGAGCACGCCAAGAGGACCGAAAGAGGTATCAGAAGCTACAGAAGTTCAAAACCTAGTCTTGGTTGTTGCCGATTCATTTTTGTTGCCATTCTAGAAGAAACGAGCTCTAATAGACTCATATTCTTTTACTGAAGGAGCCTTACCCTCATAAGGCCTCATTTGGTATGAGAGGGTTTTGAAGGGAATTTCCTCGCGTGGCCCAGAAACCCTGCAAAACCTTAGGGGCCCATTTGGTACATGGGGTTTCAATGGCCCAACCCTCTCTGCCCCCCTCCTATACACTCCTTTCCATGCGTTTCAGAGCCCTCGATGGGGGACGCATGGATTTGGGTAGGAGACGACACCACACCGCCGCCTGCTCATGGTGCCGCCGCCGGACTCCTCCTCAACGCGCTGTCGACCGACTCCTTGACACCGGCGTACCTCCTTTGCCGTACTAGCCTTCTCCATGGTGGTAAGCCCTAGCCTCGTCTCTCCTTTCCCCTCGTCGTCTAGGTTTCTTCCATCGTCCTAGCCATGGCTGTTGCCTCATCCTCCCCGGCGTGCTTGCCAAGCACACTGTCTCCGAGGGCACCAAGGCCGTCACCAACTTCACCTCCTCCTACACTATATATTTACTGTTGACTCTGCCTACCTATCTACAAGTAGTGGTAGTAGTACGTGCGTTGGGTGTTTGCCAACACTTTGTTTGTTAGTTGGTTGTAAGAACTGAAACTGTTGCTACTTTTGGCAAACTGATTGATCTATCAATATGATAATGTTGAAGTAGTGTTGATCTGATTAGTCTTGGTTTTCTGCTCTTCTGAACACATCAATGTATGTCCATTTATATTTTAATTCTTGAACTCTGGTTATTTGAAGACCTCCTGCATGTTATAGATTTTTTTACTGAATTTACTGTGAATCACTGCATTCTGTTGTGGAAACGGAGATTTAGAAAGAATGATGCATTCTTGTACTAGTGGTTTGATTTTTTACTTGGTGATTGAATTGATCTCCCCCATGTCTGCTTTCACATGGCAGCAACTTGGTGTTACTCTGAACACCACAAATGTGAGTTGTTTTCAAGAAGAATGATATGTGAGTTAGCTCTCCATTTCTTTTATGAAACAAGATGAGGTTCTAGAGCGACTCTTTGATTTGTCGCCTTGCTTGTCAAACCAAAAGAACCTTACATGCCTGCTATCCACATTAGGTGTACCATGAGAGTGGCTGTGCTAGTAGCTTCCGACTTTGCTCCGACCGTGCTCTATAGCTAGATGATGGTGTGTGCTCTGACCATGTTATCCTACTATAGGATTTATGCTAGAATTCGTGTGTTGCAATCTGAGTGTTCTTGGATAAATCAGAAGTGGCATATGGAACTGGATTATGTCCCTCTTAAGTCTTAACTAGCAAATGTGCAGATGGTTTGCCGATCACTGTTTAGTAAACTATTAGCAATGTAGTACTATGTTGACCATTAGTTCTTTTTTTCAAACCAAGCATGCATCGGAGCTGATAAAGGTACAAAAGAGCTAGGTTCATCTATGGGATACACTGAACTCAAGTTCTTATTTTAATAGCCTGCCGCTTGGATTCTTGTTGGGGTGGACGAGTTGCATCCATTTTGGGATTAGTTGACACGCCTAACTTCGGCACTTCTTGGCCACTTACCTTGTTTCTTGACCTTGTATTATTTTATCCAGTTATGTTGCAGTGACTCCTAACACCTGAAACCAATGTTCTGGGCTTTGAATCCATCTCTATTGATTAATTTGTACAACCATCTTCTCTATGTTCATTCTGTAGCTTAGCATACATAATTTTGTAGCTTAGTATATATAATTGAAGTGCCTGCCTATCTAGAGATATATAGTAGTATTAGTAGTGCTTGTTGGAAATTGTTGGATGGATGACGGTTAGTATGTAGTCGTGGTTGGTTGTAAATCCTGTTACTTCTTGATCTAAACATTAATGGAACAATGTTTGCTACTCTGAATTTGTGACGAATCATATTATGAGTACATAGTTATATTGATATTCTGTGTGTGTTGTGCTTGATGAATTTGGGTCTGAGAAAGCTACTCTTGATCGTTAGCACTGAATATTTTTATAAGAAAAAACTAATTTAAATTAATCACCAGGTATATTATGCTATTCCTCTGGTTAGTGTACCTGGTTGTTGAGTTGAATGCAGCTTTATATATATGTTGGTAAACTTCATTGCTGGTTCTTTTTCGATTTTGTTTTTGATATGTGCAGGTTTTTTCCCCACATCTAACAAGTCATCTATTTTTTATAGGGAAGTGATCTCGCGGAAGCACGTGTGACAACGCTTTGTCACAAGTCTTCTCCACACTGTGCCGCCTGCAAACATGTCTCGGGGCATTTGCCGATCAAACATGTGTTTATGTTGTGATGAACTGTTGACTTTCGCTGACTGAACATCTTGAATTTTTCATTTGGATCGTGGCATGTGTCATATTTTTTCTTTTGGACCATGGCATATGTATGCATGTACCATTTTCATTTGAACCGTTGATAGTACTTGTAACTGATTATAGGAGCCTATTTGTTGTTTTGCGTAATCTAGTTGTTTCTTTGTTGCAAGTACATTTCTTCTGCGGGCTTTTGAAGTTGTAAAAATTGCATTTTTAGTGATAGTATAGTAATTTTGTAAACCCTGTGTACCAATCCATGTTTACCAAATAGTAGGGTATGTGTGCAACAAACCTTCATGTATGTTGTCCATACTATACACAGGCACATGGGCAGAGACACAGCAACACCAAGCATCCATGTCAAGTCCAAACCAGAGAAACAACTCTTTGAGAAATCAAAGGGCGGATCAAGAAGACTAAGACAAGCCAAAGGAAGCAAGATATCACTAAGAGGGGGCCTCCCTTACCGGGAAGGCGAGCCTGGTAAGACCTAGGCCTCACCAAGGGCAAGTCCCAAGATTCCCCCGGCAGGCTTGCTTGGGCTGCCAAGGGCAATTCTCCCCGCCAAGACTCCACCGCTCCATCACATAGTGATGCAACTCACTTATCAGTGTGGTGTCGAGCTCCCAAGTGATTAAGTGGCTCTCATTTGGCATGTGGAAGCCATTTGGAAGGAAGATTCTCCCTATATGACACCCATCCAGGGGCATATCATGCAGACAGATAAAAAGATGGTTAAGCGGCGCGGCAGGCTTGCCGGGCTGCATCCTTAGCATGACACCAAGCATTGCATTTAATGCACTTTGTCCTAACTGCCACAGTTAGGTATGATAACACTGTTGGCTCTCTAATCAGTAGATAATGCTAATTTGCCATTGTGGTAACCCCTTAGCCCATAAAAGGAGGGCCATGGCAACCTAAGAAAGGATTCGGACCCTTGTGCACTCTTACACGTGTAGCTGCTCTCCCCGAGGCGACCTTGCCGAGCTTGAGCACTGCGTGTCCACCACGCTCCTCCCATCAATCCACCAAAGTAGGGGTAGGGTTTTACGCTTCCCAGCGCCCCGAACTTGGGTAAAAACCACTGGTGTCACCCCGCCATGCTGTTCCCAGGTCTCCGCTCTTTATGCAACGTGTACCTCCCCCTTGCCAAACCATATGGCGCTGATGGCCCCATAGGTGACCGTGTTCCACCACGACATCTTTGGTGCGCTAGGTAAGGGGAAGCGCTTGCGCAAACCCGAGGTCGTGAACAATGCGTCGATCTTCATCATCATCTTCTTCATCATTAGCTTCATCATCCATGGTGCCCAATAAAAAGTCTGGTGCAACGGCTCACCCTTGCATCTTGAAAGGCCCCTCGCATGCATCCATAGATACAGTGGGTGCTGCGGTGGTGTTGGGGGACACTAGTGCCGTAGGGGACGCGACCGGCCAGGGGACACTGCCGTTGTTCCCCCTGTGGCCGAAGTAGGAGCCGATAACGTCGGGGAAGGGAAGCATCAGCAGCATCCAGATGGCCGTGTTCCGCAAATCGCGGGTGGGGAGAATATTTAGTCTCTGCCTCCCCACCGCGCTGGAGGGTGCAGCCGCAACGACGACACCCGCTCTGGTGCGAATCGCGACCCCCTAGTTGTCCCTCCTACGGGGCACGCGCCTTCCCCAGGACAGGGCAACCAAGACGAAGCGCCGAACGGGGTCATCAACCCCTAGGCACATCCTTCTCGCCACCTTGTCGCCATGGTGACTGGCTCGCGACGATGAGATCATGGCGCCGCCACTACTGGTACCATCAGAAGTCAAGCAACATCATGATCTGCGTCGTCATCCATGCCAAGCACTGCTTCGGAAGCCATGGCACAAGCCCAACTCCTGTTGAGATTCCCGCCAGCGGCCGATCAAATGGATGAGTGGAGAGCCACCATTCAATGTTTGATCGGTTTTGCTAAGGCAGGACCGCCACGGCATCCGCAAGCAACGACAACGGTCTGGGCTGCTGACCGTGCTAAAGGGGCCACTTTGACAGTGCAGTCCCCTCCATGGCAGCCAGCGCAGAAGCTGCCACTAAAACCACGCGACCAGGATCCTGACAGGAGTCAATGGCTTCATCTGACCCTCAGGGCCGTCGAGATCAGCGGCAGGTCCTGAAAGACAGGCGGATGGGAAGACACACGCGTCACCATAGAACGACGCCGCAAAACCCGCCGCTGGTCTGACAGGCGCAATGTCCCATACATCAATGAACCCGCGTGTCGGTGTTCTGGGAATGGGGGTCCCCAGACTTGCCTGCCTGCGGCCCACGGCGTGGCTCCACCAGCGGCCCTGTACGGCCCATCTTCACCATCAAACGAGCAAGACCCTCGCGAGGTGGACGATGCAAGACCTCGTCAGGGGTGGCCTCGCCAGGCTACCTCCCGAGGAGTGGAGATATCAAGGCAGGGGCACCTCACGAGGTCCCTGTGATGCAAGCCATGACGACCAAGGCCAGGCGGTGTGCGCAGTGTCCTCGTTTCCTCTTTGGTGCTAAAGAGGCAAGCGCAGACGAGGAGTCCCGAGGCATCAGGCAAAGGTTTCCTTATCGGTGCAACAAGACCAAGACCAGTAGGACGACGTGGAGCCCAGGACTGCGTCACCACCAGAGCCTTTGGCAGGGTTTGACCACCTTTAGTCAAGATAACTTGTACTAGTTGTCTCCCTTCAAATTTGGCCGTTGTGGCATCCCTTGCCGCTCAACATTTGGGAAGAGGACCAGGGCCTCTATAAATAGGGCTAGCCACCACAGTAGGAGGCAACTCATCTGATCCAGAACTCATCTGGGATCGGATCCATTCCACCCTGACCATTGTCACCAGCCCACCACACACAAGAACACCTCTCCTCAGGTGGCTGTTCTTCCCTTGTAAATGTTCATCCTCAGCCCAAGAGGCCATCCACCACCACCACCCTGGAGTAGGGTATTACACCACAATGGTGGCCCGAACCAGTATAAATCTTGTGTCCCTTTGTTCTGTGAGTTCGACGCGCTGAGCCTTGAGATCGCGGTGAGGGCAAGCGCTAGAGGAGGGAGAGCTCTTTGTGTGCACCCCAGTGTTCGAACCTCAAGGGTTTTGCCAGAACCCTAAATCCGACATTTGACGCGCAAGGTAGGGTGCGCTAAAGCCTTCCTCCCACCGATCCATGTCACATCACTCCACCGCATCCATGGCGGACGCGCGTTTAGCCCGTGTTGAGCGTCGGGCCGCCCTCGTCGCTCAGAGAACCCCTGTCGGCAAGCCTCCCCGTCGTTCCCCGTCGCTCGCCGCCAATGCCGCCACCGGTCCGGCGGGAAATGGGCAGCAAGCGTCCTCTCTGCACCCTTCTGTGCGGAGGGACGGCCGCACCACCACTCCATCGCTGACCCCGGCCGGCTCATCGTCTCACGCTCGCCGCACTCCCGTGGACGCGCAGGCCGCGTTGCTCATGGCCTCCCGTTTCTCCGCACGGTTGACGATCTCTACGAGGACTGGCTGGACCGCATCGCCGAGCTCGTCGGCGCCGCAGGGGGATCCCCCACACCGTCCCTCACGCTGCCTCGCCCTCCGCCAGCTTCGGGCGACGTAGCTCACGGAGCGCCTCCACCGCCTCTTCACCAAGATGGCACTCTAGCGCCAAGGTGCATGGCCCCCCGGCGTGACCTGCCGCACCGGGCGCCCGTGCGAGAGGAAGGAAGCTGCCAAGAGATTTCTCGGCCGCGGGAAAATGCTCCCGCGCTCCCAGCGCCACCGCCACAAGATCGGGCGCCGCCTACGGTGGCGGCGCGCGGGCATCTAGACCAGGCCCCGCATCGGTTAAGAGCCCCGGTGGCCATGGCAGGCTGCCGCGCCTTCACTCCTGAGCTACGTAGCGTCATCTGCCCGGGCAAGTTCAAGCCGGACCTGCCTCCTCGCTATGACGGCACCCCCGACCCTGCGGAGTTCTTGCAGCTCTACAAACTGAGCATCGAGGCGGCCAACAACGACGAGAAAGTCATGGCGAACTGGTTCCCTATGGCTCTCAAGGATGGTGCCCGCTCATGGCTCCTGTACCTGCCTCCAGGCTCGATCTCCTCCTGGGGTGAGATGCGTGACCGCTTTGTCGCCAACTTACAGGGCACCCGCGACCGCCCTCCGGCCGCGAGCGACCTATGCCGCATCAAGCAGCAGCCAGGACAGACCTTGCAGAAGTACATCCAGCACTTCAACGGCGTTCGCCTCAAGATCCCCAAGGTGACGGACGAGGCCATCATTTCAGCATTCTCCGACGGCGTCCACGACGTCAACATGGCGACCAAGTGCGCAAGGGCTGAGGAGGGACGCCTTTCCCTCCTCGAGCTCCCAGCTACCGACCCAGAAGAGAAGAAAGCCAAGGCCAAGGATGTGAAGCGCAAGGGAATAGCCGTACTCACGACGGAGCCAGACACTAATCCCGTACGGGACCACCCCGAGTCATCCAAGAGCAGCTGACCATTCTGCACCTTACACAACATACACATCCACAACACCAACGATTATCAAGAGCTCAGGGCCATCTGGTATGGATGCTTTGGTCGACGCCCCGAGCGCAACGAACGGGGCTACGGCCAAGGAGGAGGACAAAGTGGAGGACGCTGGGACAATCGTGGCCCCCGCCAGGAGTGGCGCGACCGGCCTCGCGAGGAACAGTGGCGCGACCAGCCTCGTGAGGGCGCCTGGAGGGACCAAGCCCGTGAGGACCGTCCTCTGGGCAATGCTGGCCTTCCTCCGTTGCCGCCACCACCAAGGAGGAACGACGACCACCATCAAGATGAGGGGGCTGGAGCCGCGTGCCGTAGCCTGCATCTTGGGCGGCGCTCAGACCCAAGTCTCACAGCGCCTCTTCAAGCAATTTTCTTGCGAGGTGAACTCGGTGCTCCCCAGGATTGAGGCCACACGCCCGCTCAGGTGGTCCAAGTGCGCCATTACCTTCAGCTCGTCCGACCAACTCAAGTGCGCGGCGACGGCCGGCGCCCTCCCGATGCTCTGCTCGCCCATCATCAGCATCGTTCAAGTCACCAAGACCCTCATCGACCGTGGCGCTAGGCTTAATGTCATGTCCGTCGAGACGTTCGACAACCTCCAAGTGCCATACGACCAGCTACAACCCACCAAGCCCTTCTCAGTAGTGACAGACGGCTCCACCACCCCGATAGGGCAGGTCCGCCTCCCTGTCACCTTCGACAAGCACGATAACTACTACACCGAGCTCATCGACTTCGACGTCGCCCACATCCGCTTGCCATACAACGCCATCCTTGGGTATCCATCCACGGGTACAACGTCCTCAAGATGCCAGGAACCGGGGGCGTCATCACTATCGCCTATGAATAAAAAGATGTCGTGTGCACCCTCGAGTGCGCCTACCAAGCCGCAGCAGCTAAGGACCCACAAAACGAAGGCGTCATCCACCCTCCTAAGGTCGCTCCCAAGACAAAGAAGCAGTTGCTCCACCAAGGGCTTCAGGGGAGCAGCGTCACCAGCGACACTGCCTCAGGGTCTGTGTCTACAGGTGGGGTGTCTACCTCCCTCGCATAGGAAGGCGCGCTCAGCGCCCTCCTCGGGCTGGGCTCGGGGGCTCTCTTCTGGAGGGCCTCAGACCTAGCTAACCTCACGAGGGAGGCGCTTGGGCACCACGTGGAGGCGTGCTTTGCTGCACATTTCCCTCAAGAGGACGCGAGGCGAGGAGCACCTGGCGCTCAAGATTTCATCATCAAGACCACTCAAGAGCCACAAGAGGCAAGACCCATGCATGGCGACCGCTGTCGGTGTCAAAACCGGCGGATCTCGGGTAGGGGGGTCCCGAACTGTGCGTCTAATGTTGATGGTAATAGGAGACAGGGGACACGATGTTTACCCATGTTCGGGCCCTCTCTATGGAGGTAATACCCTAGTTCCTGCTTGATTGATCCTGATGAATATGAGTATTACAAGAGTTGATCTACCACGAGATCATAATGGCTAAACCCTAGAGGCCTAGCATGTAAGACTATGATAATGAGTATATGCCTATTCGGACTACGCCCTCCGGTTTATATAGACACTAGAGAAATCTTGGGTTACATGGAGTCGGTTACATAAAAAGGAATCTACATAGTTGATCGCCTAGCTTGCCTTCCACGCCAAGGAGAGTCCTGTCCGGACACGAGTGCAGTCTTCGGTCTTTGTATCTTCACAGCCCATCAGTCCGGCCCATGGCTAACAGGCCGGACGCCCTAGGACCCCTTAGTCCAGGACTCCCTCAGCAGCCCCCGAACCAGGCTTCAATGACGAGGTGTTCGACCTGCAGATTGTCTTCAGCATTGCAAGGAGGGTTCCTCCTTCGATGACGTCCATGTAATATATTCGGCCATGGATTCAATGTCTCTCGCCTCAACTTCTGTGTGTTAATAACTTTGTCTTTCCACGTGTCGAGAGAATGCGGAAGGTCAGGGTACTTTTTGCAGATAACATCCCATCCACGCAAGGGGAAACACCTTTTTAAAGATATTGGATCTTAGATCCATTTGGCACCACATGGAGAAAATCCCCGGAGATATCCAGGAGAAACCATTCCACCATGGCTAGTGTTCCCAGCTCCTCCTCCCGTCCAGGCCCAGAGAAAGGCGAGTGGGAGAGGTGCTCTGTGTCCCACAGTCAATTGGAGGAGTTGTAAACGCAGGGATTTCTCCCTCCCGCAGATTTGGTCCATGTGCGAGCAGGGCTAGCATCTTCTAATGGTGAGACCCAGGCGGAGGATGTTACCAACCCATCTGGGGGGGAGCGAGTGTGTTTCGTCCCTTATCTGTTAAGGGGTGTCGGATTTCCAATCCATCCGTTCCTCTGGGGTCTTTTGGAATACTACGGCCTCCAACTGCGTACCTTCACTCCCGCTTCCATCCTGCATATCACGGGCTATGTTGCTTTCTGCAAACTGTTCTTGGGCATTGAGGCCCATTTTGAACTTTGGAGAAAGTTCTTCTGCCTTGTCCCGCGTAACCAGAAAGGGTCAATATTCGAAGTGGGCGGAGCCGAAGTTTGGCGCATCGTCGATGCCAGATACCTGTCTAGCACACCAAGGAAGGCGTCTGATGAGTGGCCATCCGAATGGTTCTATATCGAGGATGTCGCACTTCCCGACGCAATTCGGAAGGGTCTTCCAGAATTCGCAAGCGTTCCGCTAAAGAAACGCTATAGTTGGCGTCCCTGGAGTCTTGAAGAAGACGATAGCGTGGAAATCTGCCAGCTCACGAGCAAGATTAAGATGCTCGCCCAGTCCGGATTAACAATAGCTGAGGTTATGGCGACTTCCATAGCGCGATTGGTGCATCCACTTCAATACAGAGGGCTCCCCATGTGGCACTACAATGGGGAGGATGTTGCCTCCCGCTGTGGTTGGAAAGGTCCATACACCCCCGCTGCTCTGGCCAGGATACTGGCCTAACTGTTCAAGGGGGAGGAACAGGATTTTCTTCGCATCAATCACAGAGATGGGTATTCGATGTACAACCCTCCCAGGTGGGTGAGTCCTAACCCCTTTGCATTTACCTTTGCTACTCTCTGATCCATTCTTAATGAATTTTCCATTCGTTTATTTGTAACAGCACTGGCGAAGGATGACCGAGGGGCTACTCAGCCCCGCCCCACAGCCAGGGAACCACAACCGGGAGCTAGATCCTGGGTTTAAAGAAGATCCGGACATATTCGTGGTACTTGCGGAAGGGGTATTTTACCAGGCGAGCTACTATGGCATGGAAGTGGCCATTACCACTGATTATCCTAGTCTCCTCTCTGCTTCCCATGTAAGTCATGAAGAAAAATCCCCCTCGAAGGAATTTCCTCGCTCTTCCTCACCCGCCGCATTGTCTCATGCTCCAAAGGGGAAGCGTTCAACACGTAATGCCACTCCGGGGGCGACTCCAAAGAGAGCGGCTCCTGCGCCAAGCAGGGCATCCAAGAGGAAGGTCGAAAAAGAAACCACCGGCCCTTCGACGGAGAGGTAATGATTTGAAAGTATACATCAATAGTCACATCCAACTGTAACTTGTGCATTTGTCCTATACTAGGGAAAAGGTTCGCCGGACTGCGCCTAGCTATCTAGCCAATCATGCTCCCCATGGCCGGGAAGTAAACCCCGCCGGAGAAACTGGAGCCGATATGGGGACAACGCCGGATTCTCCTTCGGCTGAGGGTTCAGAATATATGTCCGTCACCAACTCGGAAGTAGACAGCACCATGAATCATCGGTGTTGCAGGGTTGTTTTACGAGACCCCCAGTTCTCGGAAGAGGCATTCAAAGCCTTTATCTCGGCTCACGCATACATCTGAGCTGCTCGAAATGGGCTTAGCAAAGCAACAAAGCAGCATTTAACAGATGTGTGGGTAAGTTTTCTTTGTCCGAATAGGATAACCATATGTCAGTAGCCCCCGAGACTGAAAGCAGTTGGTACAACTGATTTAAGGATCATTGTATAACCAGGTTCTTACAGAGAAGAACAACCTACTGTCCCAAGAGCTGGAGCAGTGTCGGACACAGCTAAATGTTGCTACCGTCGAACTAGAAAAGTCCAAGAAGGCATCTGCTAGTAATATTCCCCTCCATAGGGAAACAATAACAATAACCGTTTACTAGTTGTGCTAATATTGTTATTGATCGCATAATAGGGTCATCAGATCAATATGATGAGAAGCTGAGCACTGCCCTAGAAGGAGAAAAAAGAGCAAAAAAGCTGCATGTCGCGGGCGAGCGTGTGCTGACCCAAGCCATATTAGAGAAAAACAAGCTTCGGGATGACAAGACCAACTTGGGTGAAGAGCTGAAAGATGTGCGGGGCCAGCTAGCCGACTCCGTGAAGGAGAATAAGAAACTGCGAGGCGGCATATTCAGTATGTATCAGAACTAACCTTTATAGTAGTTCAGAGGTGGATGGAACTGATATAGTTATGATTGCAGGTATATTAACAGGCCGTCCTGAAGAGGAGGTGTCTGGATCATCGAGTGATCTGCTGCAGGGGCTGTCGCAAGTGGACGAGCAGGCTTGGCAGGCGATGCGGGGTGTTGCCAAGGCCTTATGGCCATTTGCCTCCCCTCCAAGGAGTATGGAGGAGTTTGTAGAGCTGTTCAAGGGAGCGCGGCGGCGTATCCGACTATGGAAGATATCGGCCTGCCGGGAGGGTGCGCGAGAGACCTGGGCCATGGTCAAAACATGATGGACCAAGCTGGATCTGAATCACATGGCCCGGGTTGGGCTGCTAGGACCAAATGGGGAAGAAATTCCCGTTAGTTTAGTTTATGACCAAGTAGAGTTGGCCGCTAAGTATTCCCAATAGGATTGTAGGTTAGATCGTCTGTTGGACGGTATAGAGGAGGAAGTGTTTGAGTCCAAGTGACCATGTACTTTCCCTAACCTATGTAAATCTAGCTGAATTGTATATCATTTGTCATGTCCAACCTTTTCACTTCAACCTCCGGACCCGAAGGTGCACAGTGTTTTCGAATACCATGTTGGCCGAATAGACTAGGGTATGCATGGAAACTAGGTGTAGGGGTCATAGTGGCTTGAACAGACAAGTTGTATCCAGCTAGTTATGTTATATTACATTGAGAGTGTAAGAAACATCTTCCAGAGAGAATAGTTCCGTTAAGGGTTCCTTTCCCTGGGTGTGCATGCATTAATGTACATGTCCGAATTTTGATGAGAAAATCATAGTGTATGTAACTCCTGGGGGCTCACGATAAAGTTAATGCAAAAATGCCTTTAATTCACCGACCGAATATTCCCTTAAGAACGCTAGCTTTCGGCTTCACCCAGTCTGAGGTACACATCCGGATCACCCGGCAGTAGCAATCATAGAGGTGCTCCCTTTATGCCCTAGCCGAACTAACGGGAACATAGGGCATAAGCACAGGAGCCAGGCAACCCAGCTTGGCCAAAACTTAAGTCATATCGATGCATATAATGGCAAAGAAAAGGTACATATGGAAAAGGGCGCATATGTGAAGAGCTTGATGCTAAAAGAATAGTAACGAGCTTCTATCAAGAAGCCCCCACGTATAATGGACGTACATGTTTGAAAATGTGTACGTCGGGGGTGTGCGGTCTAGCTGTACGAGAGATTTAAAGCAAAAAAGGAGAGAAAATAATCGAAAAAAGAGAGAAAAAGTAATGGAAACTATAGGGGAGAAGGAGACAAACAAATAGTTCGGTGCTAGGCATAGAATCTTCAGAGTCTGGCCACGTTCCAGGGGTTCGGCTCGAGGCGATTGTCTGATGCATCATGAAGACGGTATGCTCCTTCGATGAGAACTTCGTCAATTATGAAGGGACCCTCCCATTTGGGCTTGAGCTTGTCCTTTTTCTTCTCCGGCAGGCGTAGAACGAGTTCGCCAACGTTGTAAGTCTTGGCACGTACTTCTCTGCTTTGATACCTTCGGGCCTGCTGTTGGTAAAATGCTGAATGGGCTTTTGCAACGTCGCGCTCCTCCTCCAGGGCATCTAGGCTGTCCTGCCGATCTAGCTCGGCCTCTCTCTCTTCATACATACGCCCTCTCGACGAGTCATGAATAATATCGCAAGGTAACACATCCTCTACGTCGTACACCATAAAGAAAGGTGTGTATCCAGTAGTACGGTTCGGCGTGGTCCGCAACCCCCAGTGTACGGAGTCGAGCTCCTCCACCCAGTGCTTGTCTGATTCCTTCAAAGACCGCACTAGTTTGGGCTTAATGCCGCTCATAATAAGACCATTGGCTCGTTCAACTTGACCGTTTGTTTGCGGGTGGCAGACAGAGGCGTAATCGAGCTTAATGCCGAGATTAGCACACCAGATTTTGACCTCATCGGCTGTGAAATTGGAGCCGTTGTCGGTGATGTTGTTGTGTGGGACACCATAACGGTGCACCATATCGGATATGAATGCTATCACCGGCCCGGACTCGGCCGTTTTGACTGATCTAGCCTCTATCCACTTGGTGAATTTATCCACCATGACCAGCAGATATTTTTTTCTTATGGCTTCCCCCTTTAAGGTGTTCAACCATGTCCAGTCCCCAGACCGCGAAAAGCCAAGTAATGGGGATTGTTTGTAGGGCGGTTGGGGGCATATGGCTTTGGTTGGCAAAGAGTTGGCATCCGACGCAACATTGGACGAGGTCCTGTGCGTCTGCTCGGGCCGTGCGCCAATAAACCCTGTATGGAAGGCCTTGCTAACAAGTGCCCGGGCTCCGGCATGGTGCTCGCCGAGGCCGGCGTGAATTTCTGCCAAAAGTTGTCGCCCCTCTTCTTCGGAGATACTCCTTTGAAGGACTCTGGTAGTACTTTTCTTGTAGAGCTCTCCATCATAGACCTTGTAGGGCTTCGAACGCCGGACAACGCGGCGAGCCTCGCTCTGGTCTTCTGGAAGCTCCTTCCTATTAAGGTAGGCCAAGAATGGTTTGGTCCACGGGGCCATGACTGCCATGATGAGATGGGCCGACGGCGTTATTTTAGTGGCTGAGCCTCCAACAATATTGGTGTGTTCGCGAGCTCGGCTTGTGTTCGGATCGGGAATGTCATTGTTGCCCCCCCTTGCCACACCATGAATGGCTTGAAAAGCCTTTCCAGGAAAACGTCAGGTGGGACGGGTCGCGCTTAGCGCCAATGCGAGCAAGGATGTTCGCTGCTTGATTACTCTCTCGGGCTACATGATGAAATTCGAGCCCCTCGAACCGGGCCCACATTTGTAAGACGGCGTTGCGATAAGCTACCATTTTTTGGATCTTTGGCATCAAAGTCTCCATTTATTTGAGATATTGCGAGGTTTGAGTCCCCGCGCACCTCCAGGCGTTGTATGCCCATGGATATGGCCATTCGAAGACCATGCAATAAGGCCTCGTATTTGGCCGCGTTGTTGGAGTCTGTATATAATATTTGGAGTACGTACTGGACAACATCTCCAGTGGGGGACGTTAAAACGACGCCTACCCCTAGCCCCGACAACATTTTGGAGCCATCAAAATACATGACCCAATTGGAATACGTGCCGTACTCTTTGGGGAGTTCGGCCTCTGTCCATTCAGCTACGAAGTTAGCCAGTACTTGGGATTTAATGGCTCGACGAGGTTCGTATGTTATTTCAAAAGTAAGGAGCTCGATGGCCCATTTTGCAATCTGGCCCGTGGCATCGCGGTTGTTTATTATGTCATTGAGTGGCACTTCGGAAGCCACCGTGATCGAACATTCCTGGAAGTAGTGTCATAGCTTTCGGGATGCCATGAAGACTGCATAAGCTATCTTTTGATAATGGGGGTACCGGGATTTGCATGGTGTGAGGACAGTAGATACATAGTATACTGGCTTTTGGAGGGGAAATTTGTGTACGTCCTGTTCTCGCTCGACGACGAGTATGGCGCTCACCACCTAGTGTGTCGCCGATATGTATAATAGCATTGGTTCACCGACGTTTGGTGCGTCCAAGATTGGGTATCTCGCTAGAAGGGCTTTTATTTCTTCCAGTCCGGCCATCGCCTTGTCCGTCCACTTGAAGTTATCAGTGCACCATAGGAGGCGGTAAAGTGGCAATGCCTTTTCCCCCAATCTGGAGATAAAGCGGCTTAAAGCTGCCACGCAACCCATGAGTTTTTGGACTTGTTTAAGGTCAGTTGGCATAGCCAATTGTGATAGAGCTCAGATTTGGCTGGATTTGCTTCAATTCCTCTATTGGAAACGATGAAGCCCAGCAGCTTTCCGGCAGGGACGCCGAAGAGACATTTTTCTTGGTTGAGCTTGATGTCATACGCTTGGAGGTTATCGAATGTGAGACGCAAATCGTCTATTAGTGTTTTGACGTGTTTAGTTTTAATGAAAACGTCGTCTACGTAAGCTTCAACTATCTTGCTGATTTGTTTCTCAAGGCATGTTTGAATCATGCGTTGGTAGGTGGCACCGGTATTCTTGAGCCCGAAAGGCACGGTGTTGAAGCAAAACAGCCCATATGGGGTAATGAATGCTGTGGCGGCTTGATCGGACTCCTTCATTTTAATTTTATGGTATCTAGAATATGCATCAAGGAAGCACAGTGAGCCATGTCCTGCGGTAGCATCGATGATTTGATCAATGCGAGGGAGGGGGAAAGGATCCTTAGGGCAGGCCTTGTTAAGGTCTTTGTAATCGACACACATGCGCCAGGATTTGTCCTTCTTTGGTACCATCACCAGGTTTGCCAGCCAGTCCTGATGTTTTATTTCTCTAATAAATCCGGCCTCGATAAGCTTGGCCAGCTCCTCCCCCATAGCTTGTCGTTTAGGTTCGGAGAAGCGCCGCAGTGTTTGCTTGACCGTTTTGTATCCCTTCAGTATATTGAGGCTGTGTTCGGCCAACGTACGTGGGATTCCTGGCATGTCTGAGGGGTGCCAGGCAAATATATCTTCGCGCAGGAAGTCTCATAGTGCGGCGTCGACTGTAGGGCTGACTTGCGCTCCAATAGATGTTGTCTTCTTCGGGTCTGTTGGATGGACCTGAAATTTGACTATTTCTTCTGCTAGTTTGAAGGAGGTGGATTTGGGTTGTTTGTCTAGGATCATGTCGTCCCTATCCACAGTGGAGTGCTGTGCGGTTAATTCTTCGGCCGCGAGGGCTTCAGATAATGCCTCGAGGGCCAGGGAGGCGGTTTTGTTCTCGGCACAAAGTGCTATGTCCGGATCGACGACGAGATTTATTACTCCGTTGGGCCCGGGAATTTTTAGCTTCATATACCCATAATGAGGTACAGCTTGAAAGCGTGTAAAGGCCTCTCGCCCCAACAGGGCGTGATATCCACTGTTGAAAGGGGCCACCTGGAAAGTTATTTCTTCAGACTGATAATTCTCTGGCGTGCCGAATACCACATCAAGTGTGATTTTTCCCGCGCACCGCGCCTCCCGACTGGGAATGATTCCTCGGAAGGTTGTGCTGCTTTGCACAATGCAGCTCCTATATATTTCCATTTTGTGGAGTGTAACCTCATAGATGAGGTTTAGTCCGCTGCCGCCATCCATGAGGACTTTGGTACTCAAAAACCGTCCACGGTAGGACTGAGGACTAACGCGGCTAGCGCTCGGACTGTTCTGTATTTAGGTTCGTCACTGGCATTAAAGGTTATAGCCATGTCGTTCCAAGGGTCAATTGCAGCGATCTGGCAGACTTCAGCGAGGTCATGAAGTTCCCTTTTGTGCTTATTGTTTGAAGTGAATGTCTCGAAGAGCGTCAATACTCTAGGGTTGTCGTCTTCGGGAGGGTGTTGCTCTGCGGTGTTTTTGGTAAGAATATCCTCACCGCTTTTGGCTACTTGTCAGAGTATCCAACATGCTCTAAGGTTGTGGGTTGATATAGTATCCGGCGTTTTGTGAAGTTTGCATGGCCGATCGAGCCATCCATCCAGGACGGTTCCGTGAGGCGTAATGGGTTTATATTTTTTGGCTGTTGGATTGGGCGCGCCGCGAGGGTGCACCCTTTTCGCCTGGACAAGGGGTTGCACTGGGACCGATGGTTCCCAGCAGGCTGCCTGGGCTTTCCAGGCGCTTTCCGTTGCACTGTACTTCTGTACGATAGTTGCCAAGTCAGTGAATTGTAGTATGCGGCGGCGATTGATGGCATTGATAATTCCTTCGTCCGCGCTATTGTTGCAAAAAGCTAATATCGCGTCCTCATCGCGGCAATCTTTTACCTTGTCCTTGACAAGGAGGAATCTGGCCCAGTAGTGATGGACCGTTTCCCGAGACTACTATTTTATGCTAATTAGATCGCTGATGTCCGGGTGGGTGGGTGGAATTAAATCCGGACCCTGACCCAATCGATCATCCGGAATATGGAAATCTTCCCGACTCAACGGTCCGGGCTCCGGAGTATCTTGTGCTTGCTTAGGCCCGCCGTCCGATTCTATGTTCGGAGGGTAGGTCGCATCCTTTCGCTTGTGACTGTCCGGCTCTTCAAGATCGACGACCCGAACATACTCCAGCTTCGGTATAGAAGGAGAGTCGCCGCCTCGCTCTTCGACCACCGCTATCTGGTGGGTGACCGGCGGAGATTTGATTTCTCTTTGGTCGGGTTTAAGACCGATCCGGTCATAATCTGTTGTGATTCCCAGTGCGGTGATGCGATCTACGAGCTCGTTTAAGGACGAAAACTCCGCCGGATCCATCTGTTTTAGCATGTTCGGAGTCGATGCGAAGGGGATTTTCGATGGCCCGAGAGCTCATCGTTGGCTCAACGGCCGGACGGGCGGTCATGGTGAAGCCACCCAATCGGAGGGTTTGGCCCGGGGCCAGAGCTCCTCCGGAGGTGATATCATCTTTAAGGACGAGGCGAGTCATCAATCCCGTCGTCGACGTCATAGTGAAACTCTCAATGAAAGCACCAATGTCGGTGTCAAAACCGGCGGATCTCGGGTAGGGTGTCCCGAACTGTGCGTCTAAGGTCGATGGTAATAGGAGACAGGGGACATGATGTTTACCCAGGTTCGGGCCCTCTCTATGGAGGTAATACCCTACTTCCTTCTTGATTGATCTTGATGAATATGAGTATTACAAGAGTTGATCTACCACAAGATCGTAATGGCTAAACCCTAGAGGCCTAGCCTGTATGACTATGATAATGAGTATCCGCCTATCCGGACTATGCCCTCCGGTTTATATAGACACCTGAGAGATCTAGGGTTACATGGAGTCGGTTATATAAAAAGGAATCGACATAGTTGATCGCCTAGCTTGCCTTCCACACCAAGGAGAGTCCTGTCCGAATACGGGTGCAGTCTTTGGTCTTTGTATCTTCACAGCCCATAAGTCCGGCCCATGGCTAATAGGTCGGACGCCCGAGGACCCCTTAGTCCAGGACTCCCTCAATTGCCGCTCGCCACCTGGAGCGTCTCCACGTCCTGGCGGGGACAGTGAGCTGCGCGTCTGCGTGGACTACCTCGGGCTCAACAGGGTAGAATCACAGCAACGTTACTGGCCTTCACATGCTGGGAGGTGTGAGGGCCCCCCCTCACAGCTACTTTCGCATGCCATACGGCCTGCCG
Source organism: Triticum dicoccoides (assembly GCF_002162155.2). Lineage (NCBI taxonomy): Eukaryota > Viridiplantae > Streptophyta > Magnoliopsida > Poales > Poaceae > Triticum > Triticum dicoccoides. The sequence continues at coordinate 267,370,959 of NC_041389.1, forward strand.
AACGCAGTTGTCTCCTACCACAGGCTCATGCAGGGCGCCCTGGCAGCTCGCGAGGCCAGACGCCAGACGGTCCTTATGGAGGAAGAGCTAGAACCTCCAGGATCTCCTGGGAACCGACAACCAGACGACATCTAGGGAGCAACTTCTTCAGCACATGCCTTCAGCTACTCCAACATCCCTTCGACAATGGTACGAAGTGACATTTTCCAAGTTTATTTAGCTGGGAGCGCCCCCCGGGCTGCATCATTCCCAGGCCGCATGGGCCTGTCCCTGCGGCATGTATCCTTTTTACGTCTTTAACTTACTCTATTGGGGGCGCCCCTCGGGCTGCATCATCCTCATGCCGCTCGGGTCCGACCCAGAGGCATGAACCGTTCTTGCGTCTATCTAAGCTAGTTCGCTTCCCATGCATGAGTTATTTATGGTTATTGCCTGCTTGATTGCCACCCATCGTGACCGCCCGCGTCGCCGATCTACCCCATGCTCATCCCGCAACAGGAGCTACTCACGTTGGCACTACATTGTGCTCGGGTCCGTCCCAGCAACGCTGACAAATCTGAGCGGCCGAGCTCTGGCTCGCGGCATGCCCTGCGCATGTCACCTCACCAGGCCCTCAGTGCCTTCATCCTCTTGCGGAGCGACCAGTGGAAGACCGGCAATTGTAAGTGGCAATCTGTTTCCCTCCTCATGCTAACCTGCAAGAACATCCCGAGGAGAACATCAGGTGGTACCGCGGGCTCGCTCTTCTCCCATGCTATTCACTTGCACATTAAAAGGGGGTTTCTGAGCATCGTGACTCAGGAGCTCTTACCGGCTCTCCAGCCCTCACCCCATGGCCTTGACCACGACATCGCGACCTGGCATACCAGCGGCGGCTGAGCTCGTTCGAGGGCCGGGACCTGAGGACGTAGAGCACAAAGAAGAGTGTGGAGAAGAGGGGGAGGCTCGCACGGGCCTGACCTAGCTGTGCCGCAACCACCGCATGAGTCTGGCGTAGCACAAGAAACCGACTCTGGACTGCCAAGATAAGTTTCGCACCCGGGTCGACCAGGCGCTACGGCATAGAATTCCACTTGTGCAGCCTTGTTACAGCAACGTCGCCTCCTTTTCCTACCTCTCCGTGACTGCTTGCGCGCTAAAGGGGACATCCTGAGCATCGCGCCTCAGGAGCTCTTACTGGACCTCCGGTCGCGCACCTCCTTGCCTTGACCACGACATCGTGACCTGGCATAACAACGACGGCTGCAGCCTGCCTGGGGACCGGGACCTGTCGGCATAGGGCACCAAGCTGCCGCAGGGTTGGAAAGGGGAGACCAAGTAGAAACAGGACATGTGTTTCCAAATTTTCACAATAAGCATAATATAAACGAAAGACATTACAAACCCTTTACATACCCCTGCGGGGTCCATCTCGATTCCTCACAGGGAACAAAAGAAGGGAGTTTCCAGGAGCCCTACCTACACGCGCCAGCGCGGCCGACGCCATCATCAACAGTGGGCCACGGGAGGATGGTGCCAACCCCATCCAGATCAGCAACGGCGGTGGCTGGACGCTGCGACCTTGCTCCGGGCACGACAACAGCTCGGGGGCACGTAACTGTCATCACTCATCTTCAGGGTCTCATAGGGCTCAGGAGAGCTGCTGGACTCCCAAACGCCATCGCTGCTGGAGGAGCTGTGGGCACCGGCCGTCTCACCGGCCTGGTGGCTTGCTCCCGAGCAGCATACAAGCCGGCGGCTTTCCTCATCAAAGACCTTGAAGAACATCGTGGAGGCGCCTGTCGGTGTCAAAACTGGCGGATCTCGGGTAGGGGGTCCCGAACTGTGCGTCTAAGGTCGATGGTAACAGGAGACGGGGGACACGATGTTTACCCAGGTTCGGGCCCTCTCTACGGAGGTAATACCCTACTTCCTGCTTGATTGATCTTGATGAATATGAGTATTACAAGAGTTGATCTACCACGCGATTGTAATGGCTAATCCCTAGAAGTCTAGCCTGTATGACTATGATAATATGTATCCACCTATCCGGACTATGCTCTCCGGTTTATATAGACACCGGAGAGATCTAGGGTTACATGGAGTCGGTTACATAAAAGGGAATTTACACAATTGTTCGCCAAGCTTTCCTTCCACGCCAAGGATAGTCCTTTCCGGACACGGGTGCAGTCTTCGGTATTCGTATCTTCATAGCCCATTAGTTCGGCCCATGACTAACAGGCCGGACGCCCGAGGACCCCTTAGTCCAGGACTCCCTCAGTAGCCCCTGAACCTATCGTCAATGAGGAGGAGTCCGGGGCGCAGATTTGTCTTCGACATTGCAAGGCGGGTTCCACTTTCTGAACTCCAAAATAGTCTTGGGATGCAATGATTATATCCGGCCCTACTCACACAACCGCAGAGAGTATAATATTCCACGAGTCCAATCAGCTGACAACTGCGTGGGACACAACATCACGTCTGCCCGGTCATTATTTCAAACCGTTTTTCGCTTGCCGCTCCGTGTTTCGAGACACAGTTACTATTGGCACGTATTGTCGAAGCGGAGATCGTGTCCCCTTATGGTAGGATTCTCTTTAATGTGGGTGTGGGTAATCCAAATGTGTCATTCACACGGCCCTTGGGAACAAGCGAATTCTACGGCGAGTGGGGAGACACTTGCTATTCACGGCCTTTATAAGGGGATAAGGATTCCCTTTCTTCACCCACACCATCCTTCTCTTCGTCATTTCGTCCTCGAGCTCCAGTGCCCAAGTTCACATCTTTTTCCATCTTTCGGAAAGCACACAACAATGTCCGGATCCGTAGGCCAAGGCAAATGGATGGCCTCCTCCATCAAGGAGAAGGACATCGTCCAGCTTCGGGCGGCCGGGTATCTTGCGAAAGAAATCACCCATCGTTTGCCGGCAAAGGGGAAAATCATCCCTAACCCAAAGCCCTCCGAAAGGGTGGTTTTCCTCCCTCACTTTGTTCGCGGACTGGGTTTTCCACTTCACCATTTCTTCCATGGATTGATGTACTATTACCGGCTAGATTTCCATGATCTAACTCCGAACTCCCTCCTCAACATCTCGGTGTTCATCACCGTGTGCGAGGCCTTCCTTCGCATTCATCCCCACTTTGTCCTATGGCTCAAGACCTTCAACGTGAAGCGGAAGGTGGTGGATGGTTAGCATGCAAAGTGCGGAGGTGCCATGGTGAGGAAGATACCCAACACCACATGGCTCAAGGGCACGCTTGTGGATTTTGTCAAGGAGTGGAAGAAGCAGTGGTTCTACATCACGTAGCCACACGACGCTACTTGGGTGGCGCCTCCGAAGTTCAAGTCCGGGGCTCCCATGCGGCTCACCTCCTGGGAGAATAAGGGGCCCAACTGGTCCTCATCGGACGAACTGATAGCGCTGCAAACGTGCATTCAGAGTATGGTAGATAAAATGGTTAAGATCGTCCACGTGATCCAGGTTATGCTGGTCCGTCTGATCCTCCCGTGCTAGAACCGAACTTTCCCCTTATGGGAATTCGATCCGGAGAAGCACCGGACCTTGAATAGGCTCTTCGACACTACACACGAAGATGCCTGGAAGTTGCTCGTTAAGGGCAACGAGACGCCACCAGCCCAGAATTCGGACCGCGGGCACGACCACACCAACCCTGCTAGCTAGGTGACTTTTTACTTCTCTAGGTGTGCCTTTTACTAGCTTCCCCCAAGGAGGACCGCTAATCTTTGCTTTACACACACGCTTCAGGAGTGGATGGAGAGAGCGGGGCGGATCCGGAGTGCGGCTCCGCTGCCCGAAGAGCCAGTCATCCTGCACCTAGCAAAGATGTTGCTTCCAGCGCCCTATCAGCCATCGGAAAAGAAGGCCAAGAAGAAGGACAAGGGGGCCAAAGGTGGCACCCACCGCAAAGGCACTTTGGGCGAGTCGTCCGAAGATGAAGAAACCCCCTCCTCCGCTGCTAGGGCAACGACAACGAGGAGGAAGCGGAGGAGGAAGACAACCCTCCCCCCGAGGAGGGAAAGAGGAAGAGGGCGGCCTCCGCCCAAGAAGGGGAAGGGCTCTGTCGCGGTTAGCACCGCGTGGGACATCGACAGTAGTCCGGAGCGACACCTCCGCACTAAATCCCGGGCCGCATCATAAGTTCTATGCCTCATACGTTCCCGTGTATCCGCCCTCTCATCTTCATCGTGCTAACATGATTCAATTATATTGTTACAGTCTGGCCCTTGACAACATCCAGCGTTCCTCATCTGGAGGTTCATTGGATCGAAAGGAGATGGCCAACGAGTCACCACCGACCGTTCACTCCCCTGAGGCTGAGGGTGACGAGGAAGTGCGGTCCTGAAGGACCTTCCCAGACCGGGGAGAGGTTCAGGAGGCGCCGGAAGGCGAAACCTCTGTCCCTGGGCACCAGGGGATTCAGCCCCCCTGGGGACTGGAAGTTGGGGCCATACTTAGTTCGGCCCCCGGCCGAACACGGATCCGGAGATCAAAGTGGCTCCGGAATCCGAAACGCAACCTCCTTCGAAAGAGGGAGGCGCACTAGTTCCACCGGTAACCCCTATCCAACCAAGGGCACAAAATAACCTGATGGAGGCTGAGGGAGTCCTGGACTAGGGGGTGTCCGGATAGCCGAACTATCATCATTGGCCGGACTCCCAGACTATGAAGATACAAGATTGAAGACTTCGTCCCATGTCCGGATGGGACTTTCCTTGGCGTGGAAGGCAAGCTTAGCAATACGGATATGTAGATCTCCTACCATTGTAACCGACTCTGTGTAACCCTAGCCCTCTCCGGTGTTAATATAAACCAGAGGGTTTTAGTCCGTAGGACGAACAACATCATACCATAGGCTAGCTTCTAGGGTTTAGCCTCCTTGATCTCGTGGTAGATCCACTCTTGTACTACCCATATCATCAATATCAATCAAGCAGGAGTAGGGTTTTACCTCCATCGAGAGGGCCCGAACCTAGGTAAAACCATCATGTCCCTTTTCTCCTGTTACCATCCGCCTAGACGCACAGTTCGGGACCCCCTACCCGAGATCCACCGGTTTTGACACCGACATTGGTGCTTCCGTTGAGAGTTCCTCTGTGTCGTCGCTCATAGGCCCGATGGCTCCTTCGATCATCAACAACAACGCGGTCCAGGGTGAGACTTTTCTCCCCGGACAGATCTTTGTGTTCGGCGGCTTCGCACTGCGGGCCAATTTGCTTGGCCATCTCGAGCAGATCAAAAGCTAAGCCCCTGGCCATCAGGCCAGATTCGGAAGTTTGAATTATACGGCCGACATCCGCGGAGACTTGATCTTCGACGGATTCGAGCCACAGTCGAGCGCGCCGCACTATCACGATAGGCACGAATTAGCTCTGCTTCCGGAGAGTGCCCTAGAGACCGCACAAGAGTCCGCTCCGACCCTCGACTCGGAGCCGACTGCGTCGATCGAGCATGGGTGGCTAGACACCGCCTCTGGGGCTGCTACCTCTATGGTGATGGATCCGAATACCGACCCCGTCCGTTGTGAAGCTCGTGACTCCGAGGCGCCGGACTCCTCGCCGGACTCCGAACCTCCCGCGCCCCTTCCAATCGAATCCAATTGGGCGCCGATCATGGAGTTCACCGCTGCGGACATCTTTCAGCACTCGCCTTTTGGCGACATCCTGAATTCGCTAAAGTATCTCTCGTTATCAGGGGAGCCCTGGCCGGACCACGGTCAGGACGGTTGGGACACGGACGACGAAGAAATTCAAAGCCCACCCATCACCCACTTTGTAGCCACTGTCGACGACTTAACCGACATGCTAGACTTCGACTCCGAAGACATCGACAGTATGGACGACGATTCCGGAGACGACCAAGAACCAGCGCCCATGGGGCACTGGAAAGCCACCTCGTCATACGACATATACATGGTGGACATCCCAAAGGATGAGAATGGAGATGGAACAACGGAGGAAGACCCCTCCAAAAAACAGCCCAAGCGCCAGTGTCAGTGGCGCCGTTCAAAATCCCGCCACAGCAAGAATGGAGATTCCGGCACCGGAGACAATAACACCCCGGACAGTGTCGAAGACAACCCCCTCCAGCAAGATTCAGCACAGGAGGATGGAGAAGCCAGCCCTCACGAGAGAGCGGCAGACAAAGAGGTAGAGGACGATAATTACATGCCTCCCTCCAGAGACGAGGCAAGCCTCGACGACGACGAATTCGTCATGCCTGAGGATCCCATCGAACAAGAGTGTTTTAAACGCAGGCTTATGGCCACGGCAAGCAGCCTCAATAAAAAGCAGCAACAGCTTAGAGCTGACCAAGATTTGCTAGACGACAGATGGACTGAAGTCCTTGCGGTTGAAGAGTACGAGCTCGAACGCCCCTCCAAAAGCTACCCCAAACGCAAGCTGCTGCCCCGATTAGAGGAGGAAGCATATAAACCTACATCACCAGCGCACAATACGGCCGACCGGCCACCCCGTGGCCGCGACAGAGAGGCCTCTAGGCCCTCCACTAAAGCCGCACCCCGGCATCGCTCGAAAAGTACAAAGCCACGGGGGAATGCACCGGACTTGCAAGACATATTGGAGGATAAGGCAAGACAATCAAGATCGAATTACGGATCGCGTGGGCGTCCCATGATACGCGACGACAACCGTCGTGCCGGATACAACAATTCCGGCTGGGCCGAACACAGTAGACAAAGCTCGCTGGAGCTACGTCGCGATATAGCCCAATACAGAGGCGCCGCACACCCACTATGCTTCACAGATGAAGTAATGGATCATCAAATCCCCGAAGGGTTCAAACCCGTGAACATTGAATCCTACGATGGCACAACAGACCCTACAGTTTGGATCGAAGACTATCTCCTTCATATCCACATGGCCCGCGGTGATGATCTTCACGCCATCAAATACCTCCCACTCAAGCTTAAAGGACCAGCTCGGCATTGGCTTAACAGCTTGCCAGCAGAATCAATTGGGTGTTGGGAGGACATGGAAGCCGCATTCCTTGATAACTTCCATGGCACATATGTGCGACCACCTGATGCCGACGACCTAAGCCACATCATTCAGCAGCCAGACGAATCGGCCAGACAATTCTGGACACGGTTCTTAACCAAGAAAAATCAAATCGTCGACTGTCCGGATGCAGAGGCCCTTGCAGCCTTCAAACACAACATCCGTGACGAGTGGCTTGCCCGGCACCTAGGACAGGAAAAGCCGAAATCCATGGCAGCCCTCACATCACTCATGACCCGCTTTTGTGCAGGAGAGCACAGCTGGCTAGCCCGCAGTAACAACCTCAACAAAAATTCTGGCAGTCCGGATACCAAGGACAGCAATGGTAGGTCGCGTCGCAATAAGCACAAACGCCGCATTAACGGCGATAATACTGAAGATACGGTAGTCAACACCGGATTCAGAGGCTCCAAACCCGGTCAGTGGAAAAAGCCATTCAAAAGAACTACTCCGGGCCCGTCCAATCTGGACCGAATACTCGACCACTCGTGCTAGATACATGGCACCCCCGAAAAGCCAGCTAATCCCACCAACAGGGATTCTTGGGTATTCAAGCAGGCAGACAAGTTAATTGCCGAAAACAATGACAAGGGGCTGCATAGCGATAACGAGGAAGAGACCCGGCCGCCGAACAATAGAGGACAGAAGGGTTTCCCCCCACAAGTGCGGACGGTGAACATGATATATGCAACTCACATACCCAAAAGGGAGCGGAAGCGTGCACTCATGGACGTATACGCGATGGAGCCAGTCGCCCCAGAGTTCAATCCATGGTCCTCCTGCCCGATCACTTTTGATCGAAGGGACCACCCCACCAGCATCCGCCATGGCGGATTTGCCGCATTGGTTCTAGACCCAATCGTCGACGGATTTCACCTCACTAGGGTCCTAATGGACGGCGGCAGCAGCCTGAACCTGCTTTATCAGGATACAGTGCGCAAGATGGGCATAGACCCCTCAAGGATTAAACCCACAAAGACGACCTTCAAAGGCGTCATACCAGGTGTAGAGGCCAATTGTACAGGCTCAGTTACATTGGAAGTGGTCTTCGGATCCCCGGATAACTTCCGAAGCGAGGAGTTAATCTTCGACATAGTTCCGTTCCGCAGCGGCTATCATGCACTGCTCGGACGAACCACGTTTGCAAAGTTCAATGCGGTGCCGCACTACGCATACCTCAAGCTCAAGATGCCAGGCCCTCGAGGAGTCATCACGGTCAACGGAAACACTGAACGCTCTCTCCGAACGGAGGAGCATACAGCGGCTCTCGCGGCAGAAGTACAGAGCAGCCTCTTAAGGCAATTCTCGAGTTCGGCCGTTAAGCGACCGGACACTGCCAAGCGCGCCCTGAGTAACCGACAACAAGACCACCTGGCACGTTCCGAGCACGCAGAGCAATGCGGCCCCAACCCCAACCCTCACAGAATTGCAAGACCAGTACTCCGCGTACATCACTACGCTCTAGAGATACCATGGGCATAGGGGGAGGGGCACGACCACGGCAGACCCAGAGTGCGGCTCAACCACACCAGGGGCTCCCAAGTGTGTCATCCTTCTTGTTTCCTTTTTTTCTTCTCTTTTTTTTTCTTCTTATCCTCGGGACTCCGTTTACCAGAGGCCCTGTCCGGCAGTAGACCTACCGAACTCACGATGCAACAGCCAGGGAAGGAGAAAAAGCTACGACGAGTATCCAGGTGGTCTCCATTACGAGCATTATACCTGTTTTATACACCATTCCGCAGCCTACCCCTGGAGGGGGGACATGCTAAATAGTTCCACCCCTTGCTTATCGCACTATTTGTATCGTTCTGCATTCATGACAGTATTTTTTGAATAAACGATGCATCACTTTTTGCCTACCACTGCATTCCTTTCTTATACATACGTTCACTTATGACATGATGCATCCATACAAGTACGGCTAAACACACCAGGGGCTTACATTCCCCATATTATGGTGTGATAAGTCCGAACACTTTCACAAGTGCGGCACCCCGAACTTATAGCATTATATGCATCGGATCCGAATCATGTCTTGGGTCAATAGTTGGGTTTTCCCGGCTCCCATGTTTTGGTACCTTACGTTCCATTATATCGGCTAAGGTAGTGCTAGGAGAACCACTGCGATTGTGCCCCAGTTGAGCTGGGCGAGCACCTCAGTGGAGAAAGCTAAAACTGACCGTCATGATGAGGCGAGAGCCGGTCGCTGTTCAAGAGGTTTTTTCGAGTCCCTAAACACTTATGCCGCTTAGAGCAAGGAACCGGCTCTGTCCGGCCCAGGCGTGGATAGCACCCCAAATTCGGCCTTCCGAACACTAGGGGCTTTGCCGAAATTTAAAATTATCTATGGCTAAGTGAGAGTGTTCAAGCATTATAAGTCCGGTTGCCTCGTTCGTTGTGTTGAGCGCCTCCCTAGATGGACCCAAAAATGGGAACAAGAGCGCTCAAGTTTATCCGGAACACCCCAGCACTCGTGGCATGGGGGCCGAAGCCAACGACTTGCCATCTCTCAGATTTGATAAACGGCCGCACAGAAGGTAATATTTTAAATTAACAAGTGTTGCTTAGCGCATATGAACGAAGTTTTCAGTGCACATGATAACAAAATGCGAGTCTACTCAAAAATTACATCTTTGGAGCACTCACCCGCAATAATGCGGGCACCCTTCAGGACACCCTTATAATACATCTCGGGCGTGCGATACTCCTTGCTCGGCGGTGGCGCGTCTGTCACAAGCTTCTCAACGTCCATCCTGCCCCAATGCACCTTAGCACGGGCAAGGGCCCGACGGGCACCTTCAATGCAGGTGGAGTGCTTGATGACTTCAACCCATGGACAAGTATCCACCAGCCGCTGCACCAGGCCGAAGTAGCTCCCAGGCATGGCCTCTTTGGGCCACAACCAAACTATGAGGCCCTTCATGGCCTGTTCGGCCACCTTGTGGAGCTCGACCAGCTGCTTCAGCTGGTCGCTAAGGGGCACCGGATGTCCGGCCTCAGCATACTGAGACCAGAACACCTTCTCCGTCGAGCTCCCCTCCTCGGCTCTGTAGAAAGCGGCAGCATCGGACACGCTACGGGGCAGATCTGCGAACGCTCCTGGAGAGCTCCGAATTCGGGTAAGTAACAAGTAATTCACTTTTACATGTTTGCTTTGCATGAAGAATGCCTTACCCGCCACTATCTTCTTTAGTGCCTCGATTTCTTGGAGGGCCTTGTGGGCTTCGGCCTTAGCGGCTTTGGCACTCTCAAGAGCCGACGCAAGCTCGGACTCTCGAGTCTTCGAGTCACGCTCCAAACTCTCGTGTTTTTACCATGAGAGCCTGGACCTCTTGCCGTACCTCCGCCACCCGCGCCTCCTTCTTCTCTCGCTCGGCGCGTTCCGCGGCCGCATTGCGTTCGGCCGCGGACACCGCCTCCTTCAGGGTCGCCACCTTGTTCGTAGCCCCTGGAGTACCCACGTTATCCTTGTCATTCCTCTTGCAACCAAATCCTTTTCTGTAAGGTACAACTTCGATAAGGTGTTACTCACCTTCCTTGTCCTCGAGCTGCTTCCTGGCATGGCCGAGCTCACTCTCGGACCGCTCGAGGCTCTGCTTCAAAGCATTGACCTCCGCAGTCAGTGCGGCAGAGGTCAGCAGTGCAGCTTGCATTCCCATATTGACATGTTTTTGTTAAGACTCCTGCGTATATCTTTTTAGATCCTCAGTCCGGCTTTTCATTCCGAACACCGAACCGAGCATCAGGGGCTATTGTCTGCAGTACTATTTTACATATCTTAAAATTCTTACCTCAAAGCCTGTTAGAAGGCTGCCACAGGCCTCAGTCAGGCCGCTCTTGGCGAGCTGAACCTTCCGAATCACCGCACTCATGACGGTGCAGTGTTCCTCGTCGATGGAAGCGCCGTTGAGCGCCTCCAGCAAGTTATCCGGCGCCTCCGGTTGGACGGAGGCCGCCGGCGTCACAGTCTTGCCCTTCTTACGAAGGGGCCGCCCGCCGGACTCCGGAACCACTGAAGGTTCCAGTGCGGAGTCCGGTCCAAAGTCCGGGAGGTTGCCCTGCGGCACCTCTGGGGCCTCCTCCTCCTGGTGGGTCCCTTTCTGGGATCCCACCTCGGCATCGTCGGTGTCACGGGGGGAGGAGACGGTCGGAAGTGAAGTGCTATTCACATCCGACGTACCCAAGGACCCGCTCGACGAAGTGGGAAGGTCGTCCTTGGGCGGACTACAGGGTTGTATGTGGCGTTAAAAGATGCTATGCGACAAAAAGAAAAATTATGAGTTATTCAGGAGTCCGGATACTTACGATCTCGCCAGGGGCTTGGCCCTTGAGGGCCACTCCTCGTCGCCATCGTCGGCGTTGGTGGAACAGTCCGGGGGAAGGGTCCTTCCCTTCTTGGACCCTTCGGCCTCCCCCGTTGGGGAGGCCTTCCTCTTCTTCTCTCCCCCCGCTGGGGGAGAGGCCTCTTTCTTCTCCTCCTCGTCCTCGTGGGAGGAGTCTGCCTCGGAGTCATCGGACGATGAATCCGATAACACCTGACGTCGGGAACTCCTTCGGGTTTCCGTGGCCTTCTTCTTGGCCTTCTTCTCCGGCACCACGTAAGGCGCCGGGACCAGCAGCCTTGTCAAACGGGCATCCGCTGGGTCTTTTGGAAGAGGTGCCGCACAGTTAACCTGTCCGGACGTCTTCTGCCAGGCCTGTGAAAGGTATTGGGAGTTTAGATCCCGCATAGAGTCAAACTATGAAAAGCAAGTGTCCCAAAAAGGATAACATAGCTTACCTCGCCAGCCGGACGCTACGAGCTGAATCCACGATCTTCGGTAGCGGATGCGGGAGCCTCGGCGCCCTTGAACAGCACCCTCCAGGCCTCTTCGTACGTAGTGTCGAAGAGCCCGCTCAAGGTGTGGTGCTGTGCCGGATCGAACTCCCACAAGTTGATGTCCCGCCGTTGGCAGGGGAGAATCCAGCGGATGAGTATGACCTGGATTACTTTGACAAGCTTGAGCTTCTTGTTCACTAGGGTTTGAAGACAAGATTGGAGTCCGGTCAGCTCTTCCGAATCACCCCACGGCAGGCCCTTCTCTTTCCAGGAGGTGAGCCGCGTGGGGATGCCGGATCTGAATTCGGGGGTCGCGACCCATTCGGGGTCACGCGACTCGGTGATGTAGAACCACCCGGATTTCCACCCTTTGATGGTTTCCACGAAGGCGCCCTCGAGCCAAGTGACGTTGGGCATCTTGCCCACCATGGCTCCTCTGCACTTCGCTTGGCCACCCTTCACAACCTTCGGCTTGACATGAAAGGTCTTTAGCCACCAGCCGAAGTGTGGCTGGATGCAGAGGAAGGCCTCACACACGACAATAAACGCCGAGATGTTGAGGATGAAATTCAGGGCCAGATCATGGAAATCCAGGCCATAGTAGAACATGAGCCCCCGGACAAAGGGGTGGAGTGGGAAGCCCAGTCCGCGGAGGAAATGGGGAAGAAATACCACCCTCTCATGGGGCCCGGGGGTGGGGATGAGCTGCCCCTCGTCAGGGAGCCGGTGCGCGATATCGCTCGAAAAATATCCGGCCTTGCGCAGCTTCTTGATGTGCCCCTCCGTAACGGAGGAGGCCATCCACTTGCCTCCCGCTGCGGACATGGTTGGAGAAGGTTGAGGTGAGATGTGCGGACTTGGGCGCTGGAGCTCGAGTGTGCGGAGATGAATAAGCAAAGGAGGAAGAAGGCGTAGGTAAAAAGGTGGATCCTTATCCCCTTATATATGGGCGGACGAAACTATGCGTCCCCACCAGCCTGGTAAAACTCGCTTATCTCCCAAGCGCCACAATCAATGGCGCAGTTGGGTTACCCACGTCCGTATTGATGAGAATCCCCGAATAAGGGGACATGATCTCTGCTTCGACAAGACGTGCCAAGGAAACCGCTTCGCTAAACACGGTGAGGTGGTATGACAAAAACGATTCAAGTAAAGGCTTGGCTGTGGTGTGATGTCACGCCACGAAATACGTCAGCAGATCGAACTTGTGTAAATATTATTCTCTCTACGGTGGTATGTGGAATTTATTTTGCAGAGCCGGACACTATCCTGGTGTTCACAATCTTCTATGAATTATTCGAAGGAGGAACCCGCCTTGCAATGCCGAAGACAATATGCGCGCCAGACTCGTCGTCATTGAAGCCTGGTTCAGGGGCTACTGAGGAGTCCTGGACTAGGGGGTGTCCGGATAGACGAACTATCATCATTGGCCAGACTCCCAGACTATGAAGATACAAGATTGAAGACTTCGTCCCGTGTCCCGATGGGACTTTCCTTGGCGTGGAAGGCAAGCTTGGCAATACGGATATGTAGATCTCCTACCATTGTAACCGACTCTGTGTAACCCTAGCCCTCTCCGGTGTCTGTATAAACCGGAGGGTTTTAGTCCGTAGGACGAACAACAATCATACCATAGGCTAGCTTCTAGGGTTTAGCCTCCTTGATCTCGTGGTAGATCCACTCTTGTACTACCCATATCATCAATATCAATCAAGCAGGAGTAGGGTTTTACCTCCATCGAGAGGGCCCGAACCTGGGTAAAAACATTGTGTCCCTTGTCTCCTGTTACCATCCGCCTGGACGCATAGTTCGGGACCCCCTACCCGAGATCCGCCGGTTTTGACACCGGCAGAGGCGCTGCAAGGCGCTTCCATCATGGAGCAGCATCGTGTCCTTATGGGCACGGTGATTGAGAGGATTCAGTCCGCCGAAAATGGACTGACCGAAGCCTGCCACAGCCTGCTAACAGGTTTTGAGATAAGCGGCACAAAGAGAGAAAATCCCACTGTAGTCAGTAGCCCCTGAGACACTGTCCGGTGTTTGGAAAGAAAGGCCGGACAGAGGATCAATCGTATATTACAGTGAGCTAACGAAGTTTAAATGACTACGCAGGCGTTGCTGCTGGCCGCGGCTTCGCATACTACCGAAGTCTCTGGCCTGAAGCAGAGACTGGTGTCACGCCCAAGATGCGACCCTATCCTAAAGGAACTCGAAGGTCCCACCAAGGATAGAAGCGCATCTTGAAGACACTTTTGCAAGGTGGATATCATTACATCAAACCATTACATATTAGTTGGGGATACATACAAGAGGCATAGAATGCCACATGAATACAACAACATCATACACAAGACCAACATCCGACTACGGATGAAACACAAACAGAAACTCAACGACATCCACCCTGCTAGCCCAGGCCGCCGACCTGGAACCTATCCCCTGATCGAAGAAGAAGCAGAAGAAGAACTCCAAAACAAGCAAGCATCGCTCTCGCGTCATGATCATCGCATAACCTGTACCTGCAACTGTTGTTGTAGTAATTTGTGAGCCACGAGGACTCAGTAATCCCATTACCATGGGTATCAAGACTAGCAAAGCTTAATGGGAAAGGAAGGGGTAAAGTGGTGAGGTTGCTGCAGCGACTAAGCATATATGGTGGCTAACATACGCAAATGAGAGCGAGAAGAGAAGCAAACAGAACGGTCGTGAAGCTAGCAATGATCAAGAGGTGATCCTGAACTCCTACTTACGTCAAACATAACTCAAAAACCGTGTTCACTTCCCGGACTCCGCCAAAAAGAGACCATCACGGCTACACACGTGGTTGATGCATTTTAATTCAAATCTGGTATCAAGTTATCTACAACCGGACATTAAAAAATTCCCATCTGCCACATAACCGCGGGCATGGCTCTCAAAAGTTTATACCCTGCAGGGGTGTCCCAACTTAGCCCATCACAAGCTCTCACGGTCAACGAAGGATACTCCTTCTCCTAGGAAGACCCGATCAGTCTCGGAATCCCGGTTTACAAGACATTTCGACAATGGTAAAACAAGACCAGCAAAGCCGCCCGATGTGCTGACAATCCCGATAGGAGCTGCACATATCTCATTCTCAGGGCAACACCGAATAAGTCAAGCTACGAGTAAAAACAGCCCTGAAGTTTCCCCAAGGTGGCCCCGCAGGCTGCTCGGTTCGGACCAGCACTTTGAGAAGCACTGGCCCGGGGGGGGGGGTTAAAATAAAGATGACCCTCGGGTTGGCCGACCCAAGGGAAGGGTAATAGGTTGTTAGGCAAATGTAAAACTAAGGTTGGGCCTTATTGGAGGAGTTTTATTCAAAGCAAACTGTCAAGGGGGTCCCATAAATCACCCAACCGCGTAAGGAACGCAAAATCAAGGAACATAACACCGGTATGACGGAAACTAGGGCCGCAAGAGTGGAACAAAGCACCAGGCATAAGGCCGAGCCTTCCACCCTTTACCAAGTATAAAGGTGCATCTATTAAATAAGAGATATTGTGATATCCCAAAATATCCATGTTCCACCAAGGAACAAACTTCATCTTCACCTGCAACTAGCAACGCTATAAGAGGGGCTGAGCAAAAGCGGTAACATAGCCAAGCAACGGTTTGCTAGAAAGGGTGACAAGGTTAGAGGCTGACATGGGAATTTGGGAGGCTGGATCAACAAGAGATAGGTAGCGCAACAAAGCGATAGAATGAAGCAACTAGCATAGCAATGATAGTAGTGAGATCCAGGGTGACGGTCATCTTGCCTGAAATCCCGCTAGGAAGAAGAACGAGTCCATGAAGAAGACAAGCGGACGTGGTCGAACGAATCCTCACAACTCCGGAACGAAACCGAAGCTAACAAGAGAAGCGACCCGGAAGAAGCAAACAACATGGTAAACGCACAAGCACAATCATGGCATGATGCACAATCAAGTATGATGCATGTCCGGTTTAATGAGGCATGGCATGGCAAAGTGCAACAAACAATACTACAAGTTAAGTGGAGCTCAATATGCCACGAGTTGCATATTGACAAAACACCACATCAATTATTTAGTTCTCTCTCGTTTAGGAACACAACAATATTACATGTTGTTATAAACATGGCAAGAGGTGAAGCATAATTAAACTACCAATCTAGGCAAGTTTAAATGAGGCCGGAACAACAAACAACAATTCCAAAAAATACCCATATGCATATTTTAGATTTGGTACTGTTCTGCCCTAAACCATATTTTGTTGTTGTTAAGCAGTAAAACAATGTGCACCAAGTTAATCTATGCATTTTCCACCCCATTTACATATAAAGTTTATTAACATTGGAGCTACAGTAATTAAGTTATGAAATAAATCATTTTAGCATGACATTTAAGCAAATTTAAACAAACAGCAGTTTAAACATTTTTAACATGGATGGAAGCAGCATATTATGAAACTAGGAAATTTTTTAAGGAAGTTACATATATAAAACATTTTGATATGATGCACGGTTGATGATTTATTAAAAGCATGAAATCTAGGGACTTCTCTGTAAAACGACATTCTGTGGAAAATGTCTAAATTCGCAGCAACAGGAAAAAAACAACACTAGGCTGAAACTGCTAGGCACTGGGTTGGGCTCTCACCATGGGGCAAAGCCCAGTCGGTGGGGAGGAGCGCTGGCTGGTTGCGCTGGCAGAGCCTAGACGCGCGAGGCGGGGAGGCTACGGGCGCGTCGCCCTCTGTTCGACAGAAGACAGAGGAGCAGCGGCGCTGGAGCTCATGACGTTGGCTCGCGCGGGACTTCGGCGAAGCGGAGAGGCAGGGGACGAACACGGGAAAGCGAGGGAGGCCGGGATGACGAGGGTGCAGGAGAGGTCCGGGTAGAGGTCTTGTGGTGCGGCGCAAGGAAGGAAAGGCCGGCGTGGTGCGGTTGGCTTGCTGGGCAGCGGAGGTCGCGGGCTTGCAGGAGCTTGAGGGACGGCGCAACGGAGGGTAACTCGCGGTGGTGGCGTCAAGGGGATCGGGACAAGGAGCTCCTCTCCTGACCGGCGGCACTGTGTGGGAACGAGGGAGATAAGTGATTGAGAGAGAGAGAGAGAGAGAGAGTGCAGGGGATCGGGCTAGGGTTAAGAAGCTGGTGAGGGCGGCTAGGCCATGGGCCAAATTGGGCTGGTTGCTGGGCTCCGTCTCTCCTTACTTCTCTTCTCTCACAAAAAAAAGAAGGAGAAAGAGAGAAGAGCAAAGGTTAGGGAAAGAATTGGGCATAGGGTTTGGAGAAGGTTGGAAAGGAAATTATGAAAGGCTTATAATTTAAACTGCAAGTGTGTTTGATGGTGGTTCCAAACTAATGGAATATTTCAATATAGCTCCCTAAAATATCGAGATGATATGTTATAAAGAGAAATCATCATGTGAATTCCCTCGATTTAAATGGACCGAAGATCCATACGATTTTATTTAGATGAGTTTTTAAAAGGGTTGCATGATGACATGATGCAATGCAAATGATGCAAAGAGATGAGATGCATGACATGAACAAAATGCAAAACAAAAGACAAAAACCCAACCACGGAGGAAAAAACATATCACATAGCCAGAAATGGCAAGATTTGGAGTTACAATTATGGAAAGTTACATCCGGGGCGTTACAACTGGGCCAAGCCGAGAAGGAGCTCGGCGAGGCAAAGAGGCAGCTTCAAGAGAAGCAAGGTATGCGGCGGCTGGCTATGTATGCAGAGATAATAAAATGATATGTAGTGACCGAAGGGTCGTGATGTGTGCAGGAGCCGTGACCGAGGTCGAGGCCCTGAAAAAAGCCCTGGCCGAAGCCGAGGAGAAGGCAGTCCAGGGGCAGGCCGATCGTAAGAAGCTGAAGGCCCGTGAGGGAGTCCTGAATTAGGGGGTATCCGCACAGCCGGACAATATCCTTTGGCCGGACTGTTGGACTATGAAGATACAAGATTGAAGACTTTGTCTC
This sequence comes from Triticum dicoccoides, assembly GCF_002162155.2. Lineage (NCBI taxonomy): Eukaryota > Viridiplantae > Streptophyta > Magnoliopsida > Poales > Poaceae > Triticum > Triticum dicoccoides. The sequence continues at coordinate 267,388,770 of NC_041389.1, forward strand.
GTGTCCGGATGGGACTCCGTGGAAGGCAAGCTTGGCGATACGGATATGTAGATCTCCTCCCATTGTAACCGACTCTGTGTAACCCTAGCCCCCCTCCGGTGTCTATATAAACCGGAGGGTTTAGTCCGTAGGACAAGAACGATCATACCATAGGCTAGCTTCTAGGGTTTAGCCTCTACAATCTCGTGGTAGATCAACTCTTGTAATACTCATATCATCAAGATCAATCAAGCAGGAAGTAGGGTATTACCTCCATCGAGAGGGCCCGAACCTGGGTAAACATCATGTCCCCTACCTCCTGTTAACATCCGCCTTAGACGCACAGTTCGGGACCCCCTACCCGAGATCCGCCGGTTTTGACACCGACATTGGTGCTTTCATTGAGAGTTCTACTGTGTCGTCACTGTAAGGCTTGATGGCTCCTCCAATCATCGGTAGTGATGCGATCTGGGGCGAGGTTTTCCTCCCCAGACAGATCTTTGTATTCGGTGGCTTCGTACTGCGGGCCAACTCGCTTGGCCATTTGGAGCAGATCGAAAGCTACGCCCCTGTCCATCAGATCAGGTTTGGAAGTTTAAACTACATCGCCAACATCTGCGGAGACTTGATCTTCGACGGATTCGATCCCATCGCAGGTGCGCTGTTCGGGAGATCGCACCTGTGACTACTCCGGCCCTTAATCCGGAGCAGATTGCACTATCCGAGGACGGGTGGATGGACCCCGCCATGGAGGCCGCACACTCAACGGTGATAGAGCCGAATACTTACCTCACCTCCCGTGAGACCCCCATGGCCGAATCCTTGGATTCGTCCCCGGCCACGGGCTCCGAACCGCCTGTGCCCGTGCCTGTCGAATTCGATTGGGCACCGATCATGGAGTTTACCTCCGCAGATATCTTCCAGAACTCACCTTTCGGTGACGTGCTAAATTCATTAAAGTCTCTTTGCTTGTCAGGAGAGCCTTGGCCGAACTATGTCCGGCTAGAATGGGATGCGGACGACGAAGAAATTCGCTGCCCACCCACCACCCACTTAATAGCCACTACCGATGATTTAACCAATGTGCTCGACTTCGACTCTGAAGACATCGACGGTATGGATGACGATGCAGGAGACGAATAGGAACCACCGCCCATAGGGCCCTGGACAGCCACCTCATCATATGATATATACATGGTGGATACCCCCAAAGAAGGCAATGGCGATAAGACTGCGGAGGATGACCCCTCCAAGAAGCAACCGAAGCACCGACATTAGCGGCACCGCTCTAAGTCCCGCCATAGCAAAAGCAGTGATAACGGCACGAGAGACAATAACACTCCGGATAGTGCCGAAGACGACGATAATCCCCTCCAGCCAGACCTCGAGCAGGAGGATGAACAAGCTAGCCCTCATGAACAGACAGTAGACGGAGAACCATAGGACGACAATTACATTCCTCGCTCTGATGACGATGTGAGCCTCGGCGATGACGAATTCATCGTGCCTGAGGATCCCGTCGAACAGGAACGCTTCAAGCGTCGGCTTATAGCCACCGCAAACAGCCTGAAGAAAAAGCAACAATAGCTTCAAGCTGATCAGTATCTGCTAGCGGATAGATGGACCGAAGTCCTGGTAGCCGAGGAATACGAACTCGAGCGCCCAACCAAAAGTTACCCAAAGCGCAGGTTGCTACCCCAACTCGAGGAGGAAGCATTGAAGCCTGCACAACCTGTGTATGGCTGACCGGCCACCTCGTGGCCGCGACAAAGCGGCGTATCAGCCAGAGGTCCAGCCCGCACCCCGTCACCAGTCATACAAAAACACCAAGGCTCGGGGCAATACGCAGGACCTACGAGACATATTGAAAAATAAAGCAGGACACACAAGATCTATCTACGGATCACGAGGGCACGCCCCAACACGTGACGATGATCGCCACGCCAGATACACTAAGAACAAATCTGGCCGGGCCGAATACAGCAAACAAGACTCATACGAACTACGTCGAGACATAGCCCGGCACAGAGGCACCGCACACCCCCTATGCTTCACTGATGAAGTAATGGATCATGAATTCCCAGAAGGATTCAAACCCGTGAACATTGAGTCATATGATGGCACAACTGACCCCGCGGTATGGATCGAGGATTTCCTCCTCCACATCCACATGGCTCGCAGTGACGACCTTCATGCCATCAAGTACCTCCCCCTAAAACTCAAAGGACCAGCTCTGCATTGGCTGAATAGCTTGCTAGCAGACTCCGTCGGTTGTTGGGAGGATTTGGAAGATGCATTCCTTGACAATTTCCAAGGCACTTATGTGCGACCACCGGATGCTGATGACTTGAGCCATATAACTCAATAGCCAGGGGAATCGGCCAGGCAATTCTGGACACGGTTCCTAACCAAGAAAAAACAAATTGTCGACTGTCCGGACGCAGAGGCGTTAGCGGCATTCAAGCATAACATCCGCGACGAGTGGCTTTCCCGACACCTCGGCCAAGAGAAGCCAAAATCTATGCCAGCCCTCATGACACTCATGACCCGCTTTTGCACGGGCGAAGATAGCTGGCTGGCTTGCAGCAATAGCACATCAAGGAATACTGGCAATTCGGATGCCAAAGATAACAACGGCAGACCACATCGCAGCAAAAACAAACGCCGCGACAATGGCAATAACGCTAAGGACACGACAGTCAATGCTGGATTCAGTGGTTCCAAATCCGGTCAGCGGAAGAAGCCGTTCAAAAGAAGTAATCCAGGCCCGTCAAGTTTGGACCGTATACTCGATCGCTCGTGCCAAATTCATGGCACCCCCGATAAGCCAGCCAATCATACCAATAGAGAATGCTGGGTGTTCAAGCAGGCCGGCAAGTTAAATGCCGAAAGCAATGACAAGGGGCTGCGTAGAGACGACGAAGAAGAGCCCCGGCAGCCGAACACAGGAGGATAGAAGACATTTCCTCCAAAAGTGAAAACCATAAACATGATATACGCAACCCATATTCCTAAGTGGGAGCGGAAGCGTGCACTAAGGGATGTCTATGCGATGGAGCTTGTCGCCCCAAAATTAAACCCGTGGTCTTCTTGTCCGATCACTTTCGATCGCAGGGACCATCCCACAAGCATCCGTCATGGCGGTTCTGCCGCATTGGTCCTTGACCCTATCATTGACGGATTTCACCTCACCCAAGTCCTTATGGACGGTGGCAGCAGCCTGAACCTGCTCTATTAGGATACAGTGCGCAAAATGGGTGTAGACCCCTCGAGGATCAAACCGACAAAAACGACCTTTAAAGGCGTCATCCCAGGCGTAGAGGCCCATTGTATGGGCTCAATCACACTAGAAGTGGTCTTTGGATCTCCGGACAACTTCCGAAGCGAGGAGTTAATCTTCAATATCGTCCCATTCTACAGCGGCTATCATGCACTGCTCGGGCGGACCGCATTTGCAAGATTCAATGTGGTACCACATTACGCATACCTCAAGCTCAAGATGCCAGGACCTAGGGGTGTCATCACAGTCAATGGAAATACAGAGCGCTCGCTCCGTACGGAGGAGCACACTGCAGCCCTCGCAGCAGAAGTACAAAGCAGTCTTTTAAGGCAATCCACCAGTTCAGTGATCAAGCCCCCGGACACCGTCAAGCGCGTCCTGAGTAAACTGCAACAGGATCGCCTGGCACGTTCAGAGCTCGCCTAGCAATTCGGCCCCCGCCCTAGTGTCAGTACAACGACAAAATCCGTCCCGCGTGTACATAATTACACACTGAAAATACCATGGGTATCGGCAGGGGCACGATCCACACTAGGGCCTACTACCTTTATCATTCTCTCTCTTTCAGGACTTTACTCTCTGGAAGCCCTATCCGGCAGTAAAACAGTCGGACACACGATACAACACCCAAGGAGGCAGGAAGCTACATCGTGCAATGGAATCCCCAGGTGGTCTCTGATAACGAGTGAAATACCTACTTTAAATACCAGTTCGCACCTTGTCCTTGGACGGGACATGTCAAATAGTCCTATTTTTTGCTTATCGCACTGCTTGTATCAGTATGCTACGACACATTTTTTAATAAACAATGCATAGCACTAGTCTCTTATTGCATTATATATTCTTTTATACATATGTTCATCTATGACAATCAGCACCCGTACACTCCTGTACGGCCAATATGCCAGGGGCTTCCGTATACCCCATAATTCGGCGTGAGAAGTCGAACACTTTCGACAGTGCGGCACCCCAAACTTATAGCATTATATGCATCAGCTCTGAATCATGTCTTGGGTCAATAGTTGGGTTTGCCCGGCTCCGATGTTTTGGTACCTTACGTTCCGCTATATCGGCTAAGGTAGCACTGGGAGAACTACTGCGATTGTGCCCCGGTTCTTCCAGCCGAGCACCTCAGTAGAGAAAGCTAAAACTAACTGTCATGATGAGGCGAGAGTTGGTTGCTGTTCGAGAGATCTCAAGTCCCTAAAGACTTTTCCCGCTTCGGGTGAGGAGTCGGCCTTGTCTGGCTTAGGCGTGTATAGTGCCCCAACTTCGGCTTTCCGAATACTAGGGGCTTCGCCAAAATTTAAAATTGTAGACTTCTATGGCTAAGTGAGAGTGATAAAGCATTATAGTCCGATTGCCTGGTTCGCTGTGCTGAGCACCTCACTCTAAGGACCCATAAATGGGAAAAAGAGTGCCCAGATTTATCCCGAACACCCCAGCACTAGTTGCATGGGGGCTGAAGCCGACGACTAGCAACTCTCAGATTTTATAAACGGTCGCACAGAAGGTAATATTTTAAATTCGAAAGCGTTGCATAGCGCAAATGAACTAGTTTTCATAATACAGGATCACATGAGCAAGTTCATTCAAAAATTACATCCTTCGCACACTCGTCCGCCACAAGACGGGCACCCTTCAGGACACCGTAATAATACATTTCAGGGTGGCGACGCTCCTTGCCCTGCGGCAGCCCCTCCTTCACCAGCTTCTTGGCGTCCATCTTGGCCCAGTGCACCTTCGCACGGGCAAAAGCCCTGCGGGCACCCTCAATGCAGACGGACCACTTTATGACTTCCAGCCATGGGCAGGCATCCACAAGCCGCCTCACCAGGCCGAAGTAGCTGTGGGGAAGGGAATCACCAGGCCACATCCGGACTATAAGGCCCCTCATGGCCTGTTCGGCCGCCTTGTGTGGAGCTTGACCAGTTGCTTCAGCTGGTCACTCACGGGCACCGGGTGTTCGGTCCTAGTATACTGAGACCAGAACAACTTCTCCATCGAGCTTCCCTCCTCGGCCCGGTAGAATTCCGCGGCATCAGACACACTGCGGGGCAAATCTGCGAACGGTCTTGGAGAGCTCCGAACTCAGGTAAGTAAAAGGAAATTTTCCATCGCATGCTTGCTTTGCATAATGAATGCCTTACCCGCCGCTATATTCTTCACCGCCTCAATTTCCTGGAGGGCCTTTTGGGCTTCGGCCTTGGCATGCTTTGCGCTTTCGAGGGCCTTGGCAAGCTCGGACTCTCGTGTCTTTGAGTCACGCTCCAAGGACTCGTGCTTGTTCATGAGTTCTTGAAGCTCTTGCTGCACCTCGCATGCACGGGCCTCTTGTTTTTCTCGCTCGGTACGCTCCGTGGCCGCTTTGTCTTCGGCCTTGGACAGAGCCTGCTTCAGGACCGCCACTTCGGTTGCGGACCCTGGCACATTCATGATGATCATATTATTTTGCAACCAACTTTCTTTTCTATATACAGACAAGGTATTGCTTACCTTTGTTCTCCTCGAGCTGCTTTTTGGCAAGGCCGAGCTCCTCCTCGGACCGCTCGAGGTCCCGCATCAGCGCGGCGACCTCCGCAGTATGTGCGGCTGCAGCCAGCAGCGAAGCCTGCATACGCATATAGACATATTTGGATTAGACTCCTGCGGTTATTATTTGATCCTCTACTCGACATTTTCTTCACGAAACGCCAAACAGAGCATCAGGGGCTACTGTCTATGTGGCCTGAACCTGGGTAAACATCGTGTCCCCTGCCTCCTGTTACCATCCGTCTTAGACGCACAGTTTGGGACCCCCTACCCGAGATCCACCGGTTTTGACACCGACATTGGTGCTTTCATTGAGAGTTCCACTGTGTTGTTGCAATAAAAGCTTGATGGCTCCTTCAATCATCGGTAGAGACGTGGTCCAGGGTGAGGTCTTCCTCCCCGGAAAGATCTTTGTGTTCGGCGGCTTCGCACTGCGGGCCAACTCGCTTGGCCATCTGGAGCACATCGAGGGCTACGCCCCTGGCCATCAGGTCTGGTTTGGAAACTTGAATTACACAGCTGACATCCGCGGAGACTTGATCTTCGATGGATTCACGCCCATGCCAGGTGTGACGCATGATCACGACGAGCACGACGTAGCTTTGCCATCGGACGGTGTTCGGGAGATCACACCGGCAACAACTCCGGCCTCTAATACGGAGCTAATTGCACCATCCAAGGATGGGTGGATAGATCCCGCCTTGGAGACCGCACTCTCAGCAGCGATGGAGCCGGATAGTGACCTTACCTCTCACGAGAGCGGTGATGCCAAACTACTAGATTCACCTCCGGCCCCGGACTCCGAACCGCCTGCGCCTACGCCTATCGAACCCGATTGGGCCGATCATGGAGTTCACCTCCGCGGATATCTTTTAGCACTCGCCCTTTGGTGATGTGCTAAACTCGTTAAAGTCTCTCTCCTTATCAGGAGAGCCTTGGCCGAACTATGTCCGGCTAGAGTGGAGTGCGGATGACGAAGAAATTCACTCCCCACCCACCACCCACTTAGTAGCCATGGTCGACGATCTAACCGACATGCTTGACTTCGACTCCGAAGACATCGACAGTATCAACGACAATGCAGGAGACGAACAGGAACCACCGTCCACAGGGCTCTGGACTACCACTTCATCACATGACATATATATGGTGGATACACCCAAAGAAAATGATGACCAGGAACGGAAGGATGCAACGAAGGAAAACTCCCTCGAGAAGCAATCAAAGCGGCGGCAGCGGCGCCGCTCCAAATCCCGCCTCAGCAAAAACAGCGATGACAGCTCAAGAAAGAATAATACCCCGGTCGACTCCGGAGAAAATGGCGACCACATAGACCCAGCGATATAGCAGGGTAAGCCAGCGGACGACGAACACAGTACGGAGCCGCTGTCTGATCTCGGTGACGCCAAACATCAAGATAATCAACCCGCCTCCGGAGAGAAGAACGGTCCGGATGAAGATCCTCACACTATCCTGGAAAGGCACCCGGAACAAGAGAACCTCCATAAAAGGCTTATCGCCACTGCGAGGAGTCTGAAGAAGCAGAAGCAGAAGCTCAAGGCCCCGCCGAATACACTTAACAATAGATGGAACAAAGTGCTCGGCATTGCAGAAAAGTACGCTAGCAGCCGCCACATGAAAAGCTATCTGAAGCGCAAGCTGCTGCCTGAATTCGACGATGAGGCCTTAGAGCCCCCGCAGCCAAAAAATAAAACGGCCGACCAGTCGGATGGATGACCCAGTGGCTGTGATAGAGCGGCCAACGGGGCCACACATAAGCCAGTACATGATCCATGCAAGGATTCACATGAAAGGGCCGGCGCAACCAGATCCATCTATGGATCAAGGAAATACGCTCCAGCATATAACAAAATCGAACAACACAGCCATCCGAACGCCATGATACGTCTAAATACAGGGGTGTTGCACACCCCCTATGTTTCACTAACGAGGTGTTGGACCACAAATTTCCAGAAGGATTCAAACCAGTCAACATAGAGGCGTACGACGGGACCACAGACCCAGGGGTCTGGATTGAGGATTTTATCCTCCATATTCATATGGCACGCGGAGACGATCTCCATGCCATCAAATACTTGCCCCTCAAGCTCAAAGGACTAGCTCGGCACTGGCTAAAAATCCTACCTGAAAACTCCATCGGAAGTTGGGAGGAGCTCGAGGATGCTTTTCGGGCCAATTTTCAAGGGACTTATGTCCGACCTCCGGGCGCAGACGATCTGAGTCATATAATTCAACAGCCCGGAGAGTCAGCCTAAAAGCTTTGGAATAGGTTTCTCACTAAGAAGAACCAAATTGTCGACTGTCCGTACGCTGACGCCCTAGCAGCCTTTAAGCACAGCGTCCGAGACGAATGGCTTGCCAGACACCTCGTCCAAGAAAAACCGAGAACAATGGCAGCCCTAAGAAGCCTCATGACCCGCTTTTGCACGGGCGAGGACAGCTGTTTAGCCCGAAGTAGCACCAGCGATCCAAGCACATCCGAAGTCAGGGATGGCAATGGAAAATCACGACACAGCAAAAACAAGCGCCGAAACAACGAAGACAGCCCGGACAATACGGCAGTAAATGCCGGATTCAGGGGCTCTCAACCCGGTCAACGGAAAAATCCTTTTAAGGGCAACAGAGATGGACCGTCCGACCTAAATAGGATTTTAGACAAATTATGTCAGATCCATGGCACCTCTGATAAACCTACAAACCATACCCACAGAGAATGCTGGGTTTTCAAGCAGGCAGGCAAGCTAAACGTCGAACACAAGGGGAGGGAGACACCAAGTGAAGACGAGGATGAGCCTCGCTAGCAAAGCACCGGGGACAGAAAATATTCCCACCAGAGGTTAAAACAGTCAACATGATCCATGTGATACAGCGGAGAGGCAACCATGCAACCCAAGACACAAGTGCCGTAGAGCCCGTCACCCCTAAGTTCAACCCCTGGTTGGCCCGCCCGATCACTTCTGATCGTAGTGATAACCCGGCAAGTATCCAGCATGGAGGACCGGCTGCCTTGGTATTAGACCCAATAATAAATGGATACCATCTCACACGAGTCCTTATGGACGGCGGCAGTAGTCTAAATCTGATATATCAAGACACAGTCCGCAAAATGGGGATAGACCCGACAGAAATTAGCCACAATAGTACTACCTTCAAGGGAGTAACACCAGGCCCAGAGGCCCATTGCACGGGCTCTCTATTACTAGAAGTTGTATTCGGTTCTCCCGACAACTTCCGAAGCGAAAAGTTAACCTTCGACATTGCTCCATTCCGAAGTGGCTATCAAGCACTACTGGGATGAGGGGCTTTCGCTCGTTTTAATGCAATACCGCATTACGCTTTCCTCAAGCTTAAAATGCCCGGTCCACATGGCATCATCACAGTACATGGAAATGTTGAGCGCTCCCTACGAGCAGAAGAATGTACGGCTGCTTTAACAGCCAAACACTAGACGACCTCACGACCAGAACAGACAACCGGTTGTTAAGACCACAGGCGCGGTTAGACGAGTCCGGCTAATTATTATATAGAGATTGGCTTGATGGTTACACCCTTATAGACGATACCAGGGGCTTACTACCGATAATTCGGCTCAACTTTACCCATCTTGACTTTTAAAATGGTTTATTTATAATAGCCAATTTTTTGCACGACAACTTTCACCTAATTTCTTCTCTTTTATAGATGACAATCGTGCTACACCTGTCCAGGATACGGCACAATGGAGACACAGGCACAGACGTGCAGCAGGGACCCGTTCAAAGGTTTCTCTTTAGTTTAAGACCCGGCGTAAACCTTTTTTACTGTCTTTTGTTGTTTGCATCCTCCGGATTCTCAATACAACTGAGATGGATCCTGACGTTCTTGGCATGTGGCCACGTCAGAATATTGCACGTACCTGGACACTTGGGGTTCATTACCAAGGGCATTTTTAGCCCAGCGTATGTTATAAAGACCAAAATCCTTAGGGAGTATTCGGCGTCGCGAGTTTGGCCTTATATGCATCTTCTCCGAATCATGTCTTGGGTGAAATGTTGGGTTTGCCTGGCTCCCGCGTTTTTCTACCTTAAATTCTGCTCTATCGGCTAAGGCGGCACCAGGAAAACTACTGTGATTGTGCCCTAGTTCACCTGGGAGCACCTCAGTAGAGAAAGCCGAAAACTGACTGTCATGATAAAGCGTGAGACTGGTCAACCACTCGATGACCTAGCGGAATCTTCGGGATTCCTCCGCATTAACGAAGGGCTGTTTCCCGGCCAGGCATGTACGCACCCCGTATTCGGAGGAGCGCGGAGCCACCAGGGGCTATATAGCAGCCCCACTGTCAAACTCCTATGACTAAGTGAAAGTGTTAAAGCAATATAGTCTGATTGCCTCGTTCGCTGCGCTACCACCTCCTTAATGGACCAAGACATTGGATCAAGTGTGAAAATACGCCTTCTGCGAACACCTCCGCATTATATGTGCAGGGGCTGAAGCCAACGACTGCAAACTTTCAGGTTATATACACATATATACATGAACGGCCACACAGGAGGCATCATTACACTTTCAGGCAAAAGTGTAAAAATAACCTTTACAATGTTTGTTTTTGTTTTTCAATCGGGATACATGTCACTAAAACATGATACCCTTCGAGCCTTGAGACTCTATTACACGAGTGCCTTCTAGGACTTCTTCATAATAATGCTCGGTCGCAACCCGGCCTACATCCGAACTATGGCTTGCAATAGCGGCGACATCCATCTCTGCCCAGCATGTCTTGACACGGGCGAATGCCATCCGCACACCCTCTATGCACGCCGACCTCTTCATGGCGTTGATGTGCGGCATAGCGCCAAGGAACTGTTGCACTAAACTAAAATAACTATTCGGCCTTGGCCCTTCCGGTCACAGATGATCCACAACAGACCTCATGGCAAGCCCGGACAACCTATGGAGCTCGGCCCACTCAGTCATTTGTTCATTCAACAGCAGTGGACGCACTGGACCATCGAATTGTGACCAAAACAGCTTTTCTTCTTCACGATCTTTTTGATCCCTGAAGTACTCGGTCGCATCAGCGGCACTGGCTGCCTAATCCACGTATGCATCCGCAGAACTCCATAGCTTATCAAGAGGGGCGTATTTGGGATCTCTGAACTTTGTCCGCAATAAGTAGGGCCTCCTAGCAATGATATCTCCAGCTTGATGCAGCTCTTCCTTTGCCACTCTAATTTTAGAGCGGGCCTCCTTGGCGGCTGCCGCGGCCTTCTCCAGGTCCGTCGCCTTCGCTCGATCTTCTCTCTCAAGAAGTTGGTACCGTCGGCGGCATCTTTCAACTCAACGGCCATCTTGGCCATCTTTTCCTTGCTTCAGCAATGCGCAGCCTATTCGGCTCTCAGCCCTTCCATCGCCTTTAGAGCGGCCGCATCGCTATTTCTGGCTTGTTCCTTGGCTCGAGCAAGTTCCGCCTGAAGGGTCTCCACTACGGCAGCTCCATCTGCAGTCACAAACAATTAAAGATACTGGCATCAAGCTACTCTTATTATGTGTTGATCACTGGAGAAATAACATACCTTGTTCCTCGTGTAGCCGCTTGTTGACAAGCACCATGTCGGCATCTGCCGCATCAAGTTGCCGCTTCAGCTCGGCAAATTCTCCAGTCCGGCCAGCCACCGGACCTTCCTCCATCTGCATATGAAGGCGGCCTGTTTATTACCTGTGATTGTGATCCTCTCTTTTCTGCCGTTTCTCAACAGCAACCAGTCTCAGGGGCTACTATCTGCATAGGGCAAACCTAACATGTGCGGTACTACCAGAAATACACACTATTTCGCGTACCTCAAAACCTTTCAGTAGAGTCATACAAGCTTCGTGCAACCCGCCTTCGGCGGACGAAATCCTCTCAATCACCATACCCATTAGCGTACGATGCACTTCTGAGATAGCCGCTCTCTCTAACAGATCCTTTAGTGCGCCCGATCGTATACTAGACGGTGCCGGATTCTTTTGGTTGCTCTCTTCAAGATCCGGATACTGAGGACTTCGGGTGGCCAAAGGATTACCTTCTGTCCTGGCCGGATCAGGAGAAGCCCTCCGCGAAGACACCTCGGGGTCGCCCGCCTCATAAGGCCGGATAGCATGAGGAGGCGTTTCGCTCTCCATCATCTCCGGAAGAAGATCTCCCGAAGACAAACTCTGGCGAGAAGGGCTATGATCCGGACTACAGGATAAATGCCTTGGTCATTTTCTCAGGAGTGATGCAGGATATGTCCATTATCAAATACTTTTATACTTACAGCTCGGTAGATGTTTGCAGGGCAGAGTTCGATGAATTAACATAACTTGCATCACCGTGACTAGACTGATGTCTCTCTCGAGGAGATCTTGGATGCGGCTCTACAGTATCGGCACATCCTTTACTGACCCCTAGTCTAGCCCCTTGTTGACCCACGATGTTAGTTGTGGTGGGGGGCCCGAGCGAAAGGCAGGGGCGGCCACCCACTTGGTACCCCTAGGGGCCGTGATGTAAAACCACTCTCGTTGCCATAAGCTGGACACCTCCTGAAAAGAACCCTCGGGCCATGGGGCATCAGCACTTCTGCTTATTACGGCACCTCCGCACTCAGCTTGCCGCCCCTCGATCATCTTCGGCTCCACCTTGAAGGTCTTGAGCCACATGCCAAAGTGAGGGGTAATGCGGAGGAAAGCTTCACACACGACGATGAACGACGAGATGTGGAGGACAGAATCCGGAGCCAGATCATGAAAATCCAGCCCATAATAAAACATGAGCCCCCTCACGAAGTGATCTAAAGCGAGGCCTAGCCCTCAGAGGAAGTGAGATACGAACACAACGCTCTCGCAGGGTTTGGGAGTGGGAATGACTTGCCCTCGAGCAGGCAATCTATGTGGGATTTCGCCGGTTAGAAACCTGGCCTCTCTTAACTTTTTGACGTCTTCCTCTGTCACAACCACTGACCTTGAAGGTTGGATCCGGACATGATTAAAGGTCCGATGCACCTGACCTGAGCTTCGGGTGTTGGAACTCGAGGGGGGGGAGGATTCGATTGAACTCGAGGAGAAAAAGGATAAGCCTTGGTCTCTTTATAAAGAGGGTGAATACCAAGCGTCCTCCTCGTGGCCGTTCGGGACTTACCTATAATCGAGGAGTCATACCAAATGGGCACGATTCACGTCCGTATTGATGAGAATCCCGTAATAAGGGGACATAATCTCTGCTTCGACAAGACGTGCCAAGGAAACCGCCTCGCGATATGCGCCTAGGCTGGTTGAGAATAACGGGTCGGATAAAGATCGGGCCATGGTACGATATCATCAAGTGTGTCAGTAGACTAGATTTATGGAATTATTATTCTCTCTATGGTGGTATGTGGAACTTGTTTTGCAGAGCCGGACACTATCCTTGTGTTCAAAATCTTCTATGGAGTTTTCGGAGGAGGAACCCGCCTTGCAATGCCGAAGACAATCTGCGCGCTGGACTCATCGTCATTGAAGCCTGGTTCAGGGGCTACTGAGGGAGTCCTAGATTAGGGGGTGTCTGGACAGCTGGACTATATCCTTTGGCCGGTCTGTTGGACTATGAAGATACAAGATCGAAGACCTCGTCCCGTGTCCGGATGGGACTCTCCTTGGCGTGGAAGGCAAGCTAGGCAATACAGATATGAAGATCTCCTCCCATTGTAACCGACTCTGTGTAACCCTAGTCCCCTCCGGTGTCTATATAAAACGGAGGGTTTAGTCCGTCGGACAAGAATAATCATACCATAGGCTAGCTTCTAGGGTTTAGCCTCTACGATCTCGTGGTAGATCAACTCTTGTAATACTCATATCATCAAGATCAATCAAGCAAGAAGTAGGGTATTACCTCCATCGAGAGGGCCCAAACCTGGGCAAACATCGTGTCCCCTGCCTCCTGTTTCCATCCGCCTTAGACCCACAGTTCGGGACCCCCTACCCGAGATCCGCCGGTTTTGACACCGATAACATGCCCTTCTCTTTCCAGGAGGTGAGCCGCGTGGGGATTCCATGTCTGAATTTGGGGCCCGCCACCCAGTTGGTGTCGCGCGGCTCGGTGATGTAAAATCACCCTGATTGCCACCCCTTTATGGTCTCCACATAGGAGCCCTCGGGCCATGTGATGTTGGGCATCTTGCCCACCATGGCGCCTTCGCACTCCGCTTGCTGGCCGCCCACCACCTTTGGTTTAACATTAAAGGTTTTCAGCCACAGGCCGGAGTGGGGGCGGATGCGGAGGAAGGCCTCGCACACGACGATAAACGCCGAGATGTTGAGGATGAAGTTTGGGGCCAGATCGTGAAAATCCAGCCCGTAATAGAACTTGAGCCTGCGGACGAACAGGTGGATCAGAAATCCCAGTCCATAGACGAAGTGGGTGAAGAAAACTACCCTCTCATGGGGTTCTGGAGTAGGGACGATTTGCCCCGCGTTGGGTAGCCGGTGCACAATATCTGCGGCCAAGTATCCGGCTCCCCGCAGCTTCTTGATGTCCTCCTCCGTGACGGAGGATTTCATCCACTTTCCTCCCGCTCCGGACATGATTGGTGCGGTGTGAGGAGAAAGGTGCGAACTTGGGCGTTGGAGCTTGAGTGCATGAGAATGGATAGGCAAGGAGGAAGAAGGCGTGGGTGAAAAAAAGTGAACCCTAATCCCTTTATAAAGGCGGACGAAATTATACGCCCCCACTGGCCTGGTTAACTCGCTTATTCCCCAAGCGCCGCAATTGATGGCGCGGTTGGGTTACCCACGCCCGTATTGATGAGAATCCCGTGATAAGGGGACATGATCTCTGCTTTGACAAGACGTGCCAAAGAAAAATGGTTCAAATACTAACCGGGCCGTAGTATGATGTCATGATATCAAGTGTGTCAGCCGATTGGATTTGTGGAAATATTATTCTCTCTATGGAGGTTTGTGGAACTTGTTTTGCAAAGCCGGACATTATCCTCGTGTTCAAAATCTTCTATGGAGTATTCAGAGGAGGAACCCGCCTTGCAATGTCGAAGACAAACTGCGCGCCGGACTCGTCGTCATTAAAGCCTGGTTCATGGGCTACTGAGGGAGTCCTGGATTAGGGGGTATCCGGACAGCCGGACTATATCCTTTGGCCGGACTGTTAGACTATGAAGATACAAGATCGAAGACCTCGTCCCGTGTCCGGATGGGACTCTCCTTGGCATGGAAGGCAAGCTAGGCAATACGGATATGAAGATTCCTCCCATTTTAACCGACTCTGTGTAACCCTAGCCCCCTCCCGTGTCTAAATAAACCGGAGGGTTTAGTCCGTAGGCCAAGAATAATCATACCAGAGGCTAGCTTCTAGGGTTTAGCCTCTACGATCTCGTGGTAGATCAACTCTTGTAATACCCATATCATCAAGATCAATCAAGCAGGAAGTAGGGTATTACCTCCATTGAGAGGGCCCGAACCTGGGTAAACATTGTGTCCCTGCCTCCTGTTACCATCCGCCTTAGACACACAGTTCGGGACCCCCTACCCGAGATCCGCCGGTTTTGACATCGACAATAGGCCCTTCTCTTTCCAGGAGGTGAGCCGCGTGGGGATTCCAAATCTGAATTCGGGGCCCGCCACCCAGTTGGTGTCGCGTGGCTCGGTGATGTAAAACCACCCCGATTGCCACCCCTTTATGGTCTCCACGTAGGAACCCTCGGGCCATGTGATGTTGGGCATCTTGCCCACCATGGCGCCTCCGCACTCCGCTTGCTAGCCGCCCACCACCTTCGGTTTAACATTAAAGGTTTTCAGCCACAGGCCGGAGTGGGGGCAGATGCGGAGGAAGGCCTCGCACACGACGATAAATGCCGAGATGTTGAGGATGAAGTTTGGGGCCAGATCGTGAAAATCCAGCGCGTAATAGAACATGAGCCCGCGGACGAACAGGTGGATCAGAAATCCCAGTCCGTAGACGAAGTGGGTGAGGAAAACTACCCTCTCATGGGGTTCTGGAGTAGGGACGATTTGCCCCGCGTTGGGCAGCCGGTGCGCAATATCTGCGGCCAAGTATCCGGCTCTCCGCAGCTTCTTGATGTCCTCCTCTGTGACGGAGGATTTCATCCACTTTCCTCCCGCTCCGGACATGGTTGGGGCGGTGTGAGGAGAAAAGTGCAAACTTGGGCGTTGGAGCTCGAGTGCATGAGAATGGATAGGCAAGGAGGAAGAAGGCGTGGGTGAAAAAAAATGAACCCTAATCCCTTTATAAAGGCGGACGAAACTATACGCCCCCACTAGCTTGGTTAACTCGCTTATTCCCCAAGCGCCGCGATTGATGGCGCGGTTGGGTTACCCATGCCCATATTGATGAGAATCCCGTGATAAGGGGACACGATCTCTGCTTTGACAAGACGTGCCAAAGAAAAACGGTTCGAATAATAACCGGGCCGTAGTATGATGTCATGATATCAAGTGTGTCGGCAGATTGGATTTGTGGAAATAATATTCTCTCTACGGAGGTATGTGGAACTTGTTTTGCAGAGCCGGACATTATCCTTGTGTTCAGGATCTTCTATGGAGTATTCGGAGGAGGAACCCGCCTTGCAATGCCGAAGACAAATTGCGCGCCGGGCTCGTCGTCATTGAAGCCTGGTTCAGGGGCTACTGAGGGAGTCCTGGATTAGGGGGTATCCGGACAGCCGGACTATATCCATTGGCCGGACTGTTGGACTATGAAGATACAAGATTGAAGACTTCGTCTCGTGTCCGGATGGGACTCTCCTTGGCGTGGAAGGCAAGCTTGGCGATACGGATATGTAGATCTCCTCCCATTGTAACCGACTCTGTGTAACCCTATCCCCCCTCCGGTGTCTATATAAACCGGAGGGTTTAGTCCGTAGGACAAGAACAATCATACCATAGGCTAGCTTCTAGGGTTTAGCCTCTACGATCTGATGGTAGATCAACTCTTGTAAAACTCATATCATCAAGATCAATCAAGCAGGAAGTAGGGTATTACCTCCATCTAGAGGGCCCGAACCTGGGTAAACATCGTGTCCCCTGCCTCCTATTACCATCCGCCTTAGATGCACAGTTCGTGACCCCCTACTCGAGATCCGCCGGTTTTGACATCGACAGCCCGAGTTAAAGAGGCCTAGCGAGAGCTCAAGGATGCTGTGAGGAAGTGCGAGACCTTGGGGAATGAGGTGTCAGCCCGAGAGACCGAACTCACCAAGGCTCATCAAAGCGCCAAAATGGCCAAGAGCGAGGCCCAGAATGCCCTCCAGGAAATCCACGAGGCCAGGAAGATTGCGGCGGGTAAGGCATTCAGTATGCAAAGCAAGTATGTGAAGAGAAAGTATTTTTTACTAACCCAGATTCGGAGTTCTCTAGGAGCCTTTGCCGACCTGCCCAGCAGTGTAACCGACGTCGTGGAGTTCTTCCGGGCCGAAGAAGGGAAGTCCGCGGAAAAAGTGTTCTGGTCGCAATATCTTGTGCCAGAACATCCGATGGCCTTCAGCGATCAGCTCAAGTAGCTAGTCGAGCTGCACCAGGCAGCCGAACTGGCCATGAAGGATTTAATAATCTGGCTATAGCCAGCCAAAGCTATACCCAGCAGCTGTTTCGGCCTGGTGAAGCGGCTGGTGGATGCCTGCCCTTGGCTAGACGTCGTCAAGCGACCAGCCTGCATCGAGGGCGCACGGATGGCCTTCACGCGGGTCAAGGTGTGGTGGGTGAAGATGGATGCCGTCAAGTTCGTGAATAAGGGGCCGCCCAAAGGCAAGGATCCGCACACCTGAGCGGTACTTTGGGCATGTTCTAGAGGGGTCCCGCCTTGTAGCGGCACATTGTTCAAAAGATGAGATATTCGAATGAATATGTTTTAATTGGCCCTACCATGTATAATGAGACAAAGTGGGTATGTAATATAATTTATGTTTTTGAAAATTTTACCTCCTGTGCGGCCGTGTTATATGAAATCTGAGGGTTTTCCAGTCGTCGGCTTCTGCCCTCATGTAGGTAGTACAGAGGTGTTCAGGATGGTTTCTAAACAATCTTGATCCAATTGGATGGTCCTTGAAGGAGTTGTTTAGCATAATGAACCAGGCAATCGGACTATACGGTGTTAACGCCCTCAGTTAGCCATAGGAGTTTGACAAAGAAAATTGTTGGCGCAGCCCCTAGTATGGGACTAGGGTGCTACAGGCGCCCGATCAGGGAGTACCGATCCTTCGGGTAACGCAGCAGAAACTCCAATGATTTGTGACCTCCGAACAGCTGACCCACTCTCACCCCATCATGATAGTCAGTTTTCGGCTTTCTCTACTGAGGTGCTCATCCAAATGAACCAGGGCACAATCGCAGTAGTTCTCCCTTTAGTACCTTAGCCGATGTAGTGGAACGTAAGGTAGCAAGCACAGGAGCCGGGCAACCCAACTATTGACCAAAGACATGATTCTGAGTCAATGCATATAATGCTAAATTCGGGGTGCCGAACTTATCTATAAGAAGTGATCGGACTTTGTTGCCTTATTGTGGAGTGCTATGAAGCCCCTGGCGAATGTGAAACATACCAAAGTGTATGGGTGCTGAAAATTAAGTTATTAGTGGGAAGATGAAAAATAACAAGAGAACATAAATAATATCTAGGGCCCATAAACATGGGCCACAAACTGCTTTCATCATAGTTGGGTTAATGCGTCAAGGCGCATTGATACAAATAGTGCAATGAGCAACTGGCTATTTGACATGCCACAACCAAAGGCGAGCTGTGTGTGGGTCCTGACAACAGGTAGAGCGTTCATTGAGTTGATCTCTAGAGCTTCCCCAGTACGCTTGTGCTTCTTGCCATCCTGGTGTATTTATCCTTTGATGGGACCGGTAAAAAGGTCTTCAAAGAGTGCCTATGCAAGAGAAACCTGAAAAGGAAAAGGAAATAGTGAAGATATATGTGTGTCCGGGGTCAATCAAGCCGGATTGTGGATCACATTGTAGTTGTGCCTCTGTCGATGCCCATGGGATTTTAAGTGCGTAGTTATGTACGCGTGGTACGGATGCCATTATTTGATCGGGGCTGAGACGGAGGCCGAATTGCTAAGCGAGCTCTTGATGAGCCGTGCTGTCCTGTTGCAGCGTAGTTCAGACTCTCTTAACGGTGTCAAGGGGCTGGACAGCTGGTTTACAGTTCTGCTTGAGGAGGCCGCTCTGTACTTCTGCTGCTAGGGCGGCGGTGTGTTCCTCTATATGAAGGGAACATTCGGTATTTCCATTGACTATTATGATGCCGCGTGGACCGGGCATCTTAAGCTTAAGATAAGATAATGTGGCATCGCGTTGAATCGAGCAAACGCGGTTCGTCCGAGTAGTGCATGATAGCCGCTGCAAAGGGGGGAGATATCGAAGATGAGATCTTCGCTTCGGAAATTGTCCGGAGAGCCGAAGACAACCTCCAGCATGATTGAGCCTGTACAACGGGCTTCTATGCCTGGAATGACACCTTTAAACGTAGTTTTGTGGGCTTGATCAGCGAGGGGTTAATGCCCATTTTCTGCATTGTATCCTGATAGACCATGTTGAGGCTGCTACCGCCGCCCATAAGGACACATGTTAGGTGAAATCCGTCAATGATCGGGTCGAGGACCGGCGCGGCCGAACCGCCATGACGAATACTAGTCGGATGATCTCGACGATCAAAGGAGATCAGGCATTGTCGGAGTAATGGGCCACGGGTAGCCTAACCCGAGTCCCTGAACCTTCCAAAACATCGGGGCCGACTGTGCCCCTCAAGATACCAAGATGAAGCGTCGCCTTCCTCCGGCCGCCTAGTCAAGTGGCCGGCTGCCGGAAGGTGGCCAAGCTCCAGAAGACGGCGCCAAGACAAGCCGACTCCCAGCAGGCAGCCTCCAGAGAGGCCGGCTCCTGGCAGTCGGCCCACGGTGCCCTCAAAGTCTGCACCCCCATTAAAGAAGACAAGACCGAATATGGCTACAGTGTAGCCCCACGCCCCCACGACCGGGGCTGAGCGAGGGAACAGTGCCCCGTACAGGTAGAAATCGCCGCCCGGCGCGGCACTGTTGCCCCTCCTCCCTTGACGTCACGCCTGTCCAGCGGAGCTCTGCCCCACGACGGCCTGTCGGTATGGCCCGCAGGCGGCGGGCCCTACCAGGCAGTGGGGAGCCCGGGAGACAGAGGAAGATAGACCAGTCGGACCCGAGGGAGGCCGGCTTCCAGCAGGCCACCCGCTCTCTCCTCGGGACCCATGAGCCATTAACCAGATGAGACGCAGGGTGGCTACAGTAATCTCCCACCAGGCGGTGGGACTGTAGCCACGCACCAGTGACCAAGCCAGCGTCATTAGCATAGCGGCTATAGTAATCAGCAGCCGGCAAGGCCCACGATCGTCGTGTACATCCCATCAGCTTCATACCATACCAGCCGGCAGGGCCCACTAGGCGGCGGGCCCCAGCAACCAGCGTCCAGAGACATGACAGCCGGGTCCTACACCCGGCCATATTACCATTGTACACCTAGGGGCTAGGCCTATATAAACCCCCCAGGGCACCCATGCAAAGGGTTCCGAATCAGTTAGAACTAGCCATACATCCACGGAAGAGAGGAGCGAGCCAGCCTTCTCCTACCTCTAGCAAACAGCTCAAGGAGCACCATTGTACCCACTATCCCTTTAGTGATCATGCGGAGACCCCGCAGAGCAGGACTAGGGGTGTTATCTCCTAGGAGAGCCCCGAACCTGGGTAAAGTACGCCGGCGTTCGTGTCTACGCCTCATTCCGCTTCCAGGCACCGGTGACGTTTTACTCGCTCCCACCATGATAAGCCATCCTTTGGCATATGTCGCACCCAACCCCCAACATTTGGAGCCCACCATGGGGCGAGGTGCACCGTCTCCCGGAGACCTGTTCTAGACAGGAACCCTGTTCCTCCCTGGCGCGCGCAGCCAGCCCGGCATGCCAGACGACGTCTGTGCTGACACGCTGCATGGCGTGGAGATCGCATGCGTGGCGAGCTGCCTCGCTGACCTCGTTGGCAAGATTCGCCTCTCCGACGAGCCCACATCCGACGCGGGCACTGATGATTCCGAGGGCCGCCTGGCCAGCCTCCTCGACCAACTCCACGTTGCCAGTGAGCATGTTGCCGACTTGGAGTCGGTTGGCTCCACCGATCCGATGTTGGTCGACTCCGACACGGTGTCGCTCAATGTGTTTCCCACCAACGTGGTGGTCTATGACGAACCGCTTCCTCGCGCGGACAGCGGTGCCAGCACCGTTACGGAGGTGCTCGTCATCAACCATGGCGAGCACTCTGGCGAGGGAAGCCAAGATCCGTTGCAGGCGGCGATGCAAGACCAGACTGCGCCCATCCCGGAAGGCATCGACGCTGAGACGCTGGAGGCACGCCGCGTCCAGCTCTTCGAGAGCGCCAACCGGCTGGCCAGCATGAGACGCCTTTCGGTGGCCTACCAGCGGGAGGTGGACCGTGCCGTTGGCGGCACGGCGGCTCCTGGTGGGCCTAGCAGTATCGGCCCCATCTGGCAGCGTGGCGCGACCATCGCCAGCATGTTCGGGGCCGATCGCCCCGTCTACGCCACGCCTACAGAGAACATACGAGCTGCCCAAGCCGCAGCAGCGTTGCCACATGACGAAGCGAGTCCAGCAGCTCCTTGACACGGCTGCCAAGCAACCAGAAGCCGGCTGCCGCACCGAAGCGCCCAATCGGCGGAATGACGATCCGCCTCCCCGCCGAGAGCATGGCACGATCTCCCAGACGCCGACTGGCGGCAACCAGGGGCGGCGAGACAAGGGGTCGGCTGCTAGCCGCACTCGGACTCACCTCACCATCGAGCGTGACCGAGACGGCCGCCCACGAGCGGTGGAACGGCCCGAAGGCTACCAGCCTTCCCCACGCAAGGAAAGGCGCATGTCTCCACCGCTTGTTGATCACCCAAGTCTCAGAGGCTGGTTGGGCCCCCGAGAAGGAGTCGGAGAAAACAACGCCCGCCACCGGATCGACCGCCTCAACCGATCCCTAGTGTTAGAAGAAGAAGACACATTTGGTCCGCCTTGTTTTGGCCCCCGCATCCGAGACGAGCCCTTCCCCAAGGGGTTCACGCTCCCGAGAGATACACCCAAGTACACCAGCTCGGTGAAGCCGGAGGACTGGCTGGTCGACTACTCCACGGCCGTCGACATAGCAAACGGCAACAAGCGTGTTGCTGTGAAATACGTCCCGCTGATGCTCCAGGGCACAGCCCCGACGTGGTTGACCAGCCTGAAGCCCCACAACATCAACAGTTGGATCAATTTCACCAAGGTGTTCGTCCGCAACTTCACCAGCACCTACAAGCGGCCACCCAAGCCTCGCCAACTCTCCTTGTGCGTCCAAGGCCCCAACGAATCGACTCGCGACTACCTCACGCGTTGGGCCGAGTTATGCAACTCCTGCGAGGGCGTGCAGGACGTGCAGGCCAACGAATACTTCACCACCGGGTGCAGAGAGGGCACCTTCCTCAAGCACCGGCTCTTCTACGACGAGCCGACTACCCTCGACGAGCTGTTGACCATAGCGGACAAGTACGCCATAGCTGACTCCTCCATGAAGGTGGAGATCCAAGTCGATGCATCTGGCAAGGCGGTTCCCCAAGCTGCTCGGATTCTGGCTGGTGAAACCAGTCGGTGTCAGCCGCAGAGCGACCAGAAGCGCAAGGCCATGTAGCCGGCTTCCACTAGCCGGCAGGTAGCGACAGTTGAAGACTAACAACCAGAGGGGCAGCCCCATCCCAAGCGCCAGAAGGGCGGCAAGCCCAACTCGCTGCCCGCGTTCTCATATGAGCAGACACTCGATGCTCCCTGCAAGTTCCATAGCGGCGTGAAACCATCCAACCACACCACTCGGAAATGCCATTAGCTCACCAGAATCTCCAAGGGTGACGGACTCCAGCCTCCTCCGCCTGCCGGCCCGCCGCCGCCTCCTCCCCAGCAGCCGGCGGCCCAGCCAGTCGGAGCCATACAAGACGAATATCCTGAGGAGCACAGACCCTATGTCATGTTCACCAGTCTGGCTGATAACAAATGCAGTAGACGACAGCAGCACCAAGAAGTCAATGAAGTGGCATCAGAGACTTCAGAGTTCATGCACTGGTCGGAGAAGCCCATCAGTTGGAGCTGGGCTGACCACCAGAAAGTGATGCCTTCACCTGGTTCCTATGCCTTGGTCCTTGATGCCACCTTTGCGACAGATAGGTGAGCTGCCCGATTCTCCCGAGTGCTGATAGATGGCGGCAGCAGCATCAACATCCTGTACCAAGCAACTATGGAGAAGTTAGGGATCAAACAAAGACAGCTTCAGCGCAGTCGGACAGTGTTCCACGGCATAGTTCCTGGCATTTCCTGCTCAGCAATCGGCAAGATTCAGATAGATGTCCTTTTCGGAGATCACTTCCGCCGAGAGCCAGTTTGGTTTGAAGTGGTGGACCTTGAAAGCCCCTACCATGCATTGCTTGTCCGACCTGCTCTGGCCAAGTTCATGGCGGTCCCCCACTATGCCTACCTCAAGATGAAGATGCCAAGTACCAAGGGATCTTGACCGTAGTCGGAGACTACAAGAAATCGTCCGCCTGTGCGACGGACAACAGCCGGCTGGCCGAGTCCCTCGTGATAGCGGCTGAGAAGCGACTCCTTGACCGGGTTGTGGTGATGGCAAGCAAGCAGCCAGAGATATTGCCCGACCCTAAGGAGTCGGAAGCCGAGGGCTCATTCAAGCCGGCCAAAGAGACAAAGAGGATACCCTTGGACCCGGAGCACCCGGAGAGGCACTCTGTCATAGGTGCAAACCTAGACAGCAAATAGGAAGGCGAGCTCGTCGATTTCATCCGTGAGAATCGGGACATCTTTGCATGGTCTCCCAAAGACATGCCAGGTGTTCCGACGGATTTCGCCGAGCACAAACTACACATCCAATCTGATAGCAAGCCGGTCAGGCAGCCTCTGCACCGCCTGTCCAAAGAGAAGAGAAGAGTTGTGGGAGAAGAGATAGCCTGGCTTCTGGCAGCCGGCTTCATTATGGAGGTTTTCTTTCCAAAGTGGCTAGCCAACCCGGTGCTGGTGTTGAAGACGAACAAGCAGTGGTGCATATGTATTGATTATACCAGCCTCAGCAAAGCCTGTCCCAAAGATCCCTTTGCTTTGTCAAGAATTGACCAAGTCATAGACTCCACAGCCGGATGCGAGCTGCTGAGCTTTCTGGATGCATACTCAGGGTACCATCAGATCAAGTTGAACCCGGCAGACAGACTGAAGACCGCCTTCATCACGCCATTCGGAGCCTTCTGCTACCTGACCATGACGTTTGGCTTGAGGAACGCCAGCGCCATGTTTCAGCGTTGCATGCAGAAGTGCCTCCTCAAGCAACTCGGCAGGAATGCCCACGTTTACGTGGACGACATTGTGGTGAAGATGGAGAAGCGTAGCACCCTGCTAGAAGACCTCAAGGAAACCTTTGACAACTTGCACCGCTTTTAGATCAAGCTCAACCCAGAGACATGTGTCTTTGGAGTACCAGCCGGCGAGTTCCTTGGCTTTCTGGTCTCGGAGTGCGGCATCGAGTGCAACCCTGTGAAGATCATAGCCATCGAGAGGATGGAGGTACCCGCCTGACTGTTAGATGTGTAGAAGTTCACCGGCTGTTTGGCATCCATCAGCCGTTTCATCAGTCGGCTGGGCGAGAAGGCTCTTCCCCTGTACCAGCTCATGAAGAAGACCAGTTTTTTCGAGTGGAATGACAAGGTGGATGAAGCTTTTCTCCATCTCAAGAAGATGTTGACCACTCCACCTGTCCTGGCGGCTCCGACTGATAAGGAGCCCATGCTCCTCTACATCGCCGCCACCAGTCGGGTGGTCAGCACAGTCATTGTTGTTGAGCACAAAGAAGATGGCAAAGCACTACCAGTCCAGAGACCCGTGTATTACTTAAGTGAAGTACTGTCCGCCTCCAAGCAAAACTACCCTCACTACCAGAAGATGTGCTACGGCGTGCATTTTGCCGCCAAGAAGCTAAAGCCATACTTTCAAGAGCATCCGATCACTATTGTTTGCACTGCCCCGCTTGCTGAGATCATTGGAAGCAGAGACGCCTCTGGCCGACTGGCCAAATGGGCTATAGTTCTGGCCCCCTACACCATCTACTACCAACCTCGCACCGCCATCAAGTCCCAAGCACTGGCTGACTTCCTCGTTGACTGGGCCGAGACCCAGTACCTGCCGCCAGCGCCGGATTCCACCCATTGGTGGATGCACTTTGATGGCTCCAAGATGCGCACCGGTCTGGGAGCCAGCAACATCCTCACCTCTCCCAAAGGCGACAAGCTCAGATATGTGCTACAAATCCACTTCGCCGCCTCCAACAATGTAGACAAATATGAGGCACTCATACACGGGCTCCGGCTTGCCAAGGAACTCGGCATTCGCCAGATCTTGTGCTATGGTGACTCCGACTTGGTGGTCTAGCAGTCGTTAGGCGACTGGGACGCCAAAGACGCAAACATGGCAAGCTACCGCTTCCTCGTCCAGTAGCTTAGTGGATACTTTGAAGGGTGCGAGTTCCTCCATGTGCCAAGAAACGACAATGAGCCGGCAGATGCTCTGGCATGGATCGGCTCCACCCGGCAAGCAATATGAGCCGGCGTTGCCCTACAATGCCTCCTCAATCTGTCTGTCAAGCCGTCTCCAGAATCAGATTCCAGTTTCATGCCGGGTGACCCCGAAGCAGTCGGATCCGACTTGGGGACCTCAGCAGCCGGCACGGGGACTTCGACACGGCTCAGGGATTGTAGCAGTCGCACCCGGCCCGGGGACTCCAGAGCCCGGCTCAGGGACTGCGGCAGTCAGCCTGGGGACTTCAACGACACAGCAAACGGCAGCCGACTCCGACTAACCGCCTCCCGGCCCAGCCACCCTTGTGCAAGTAGCAGTTTTGACAGTTGAAGAGATAGCAGCACCCTCATGGGCCCAGCCCATCCTGAAGTTTTTGGTGAACAAAGAGCTGCCGACTGATGAGATCTCGACCCGACAAGTGCAACAACGGGCAGCAGCATACACCATCATCAACGGAGAGCTAGTAAGGCGCAGTGTCACTGGTGTATACCAGCGCTGCGTGGAGCCGGAGAAAGGCCAAGCAATCCTCAAAGATATTCACCAAGGCGAGTGTGGTCACCACACGGCTTCAAGAGCACTTGTTGCCAAGGCTTTCCGCCATGGTTTTTTCTGGCCGACTGCTCTAGAAGAGGCCAAAGACTTGGTCCAGAAGTGCAAAGGGTGCCAGAAATTTCGCTCCAAGCCACACATGCCGGCTTCTGCACTCAAGACTTTCCCCATTGCCTGGCCATTTGCCGTCTGGGGCCTGGACATGGTGGGACCATTCAAGACCGTGCGAGGTGGCATGACTCATCTGCTTGTTGCAGTCGACAAGTTCACCAAGTGGATAGAAGCAAAACCAATCAAGAAGTTGAATCGTCCGACTGTTGTGACTTTCATCTCCGACATCACCATTCGATATTGCATACCACACAGCATCATCACCGACAACGGCACAAACTTCACCAAAGGCGCCTTGGTTCATTTCTATGCAACACAGGGCATCCGACTGGACTTAGCGTCCGTTGCTCACCCACAGTCAAACGGCCAGGTCGAGCGTGCAAATGGCCTCATCTTGTCCGGTATCAAGCCTCGACTGGTCGAGCATCTGGAGCGTTCGGCCGGCTGTTGGCTTGATGAGCTGTCGGCCGTCCTCTAGAGCATGCGCACAACTCCAAACAAGTCGACCGGCTTCACACCTTTCTTCCTCGTCTATGGTGCCAAAGCCGTCATCCTGACGGATATAGAATTCGACTCCCCCCAAGTCGCCATGTACACTAAGGAGGAGGCAAGAGAGGCGCGAGAAGACGACGTCGATCTGCTAGAAGAGGGCCGGCTGTTGGCACTTAGCGGACCGCCATCTACCAGCAGAGCCTGCGTCGATACTACAATCGAAAGGTCAAACCAAGGTACTTCCAAGAGGGAGACCTTGTGCTCCGACTGATCCAGCGAACAGCCGGCTAGCACAAGCTCTCGGCACCTTGGGAAGGCCCCTTCATCATCAGCAAAGTTTTGGGCAACGATTCGTACTACCTGATCGACGCTCAGAAGCCTCAAGCACGCAAGAGAGATGACTCCGGCAAGAGACGGAACGGCCATGGAATGCAAACCTCCTCTGAAGGTTTTACATTTGATGCAGTATGTACCACACCAACTTTTGTATTAAGTATGAAGACTCTGGGACCCCCCGAGAAGAGGTCGGGGACTGCCCTCTTTTATATATGACAGGTTTTATGCATATGAATGTGTATTTCATTATTTTTGCCTGGCACCGGTTCCGCCCAGTCAGCCCGGAGGCTTGCCGCCTTGTACTATCCGAATGCTTCCTGCAGCCAGACAAGTAGTGCGTTGGCACCTAAACCTGCTCCTGCCAGAAGCCGCGGCTCGCGGAGCAACTAACCGGCGGGCAGGAGTTAAAGGAAGAAAAAGGGTGTCCGCATGAAAAATGGCTAAGGACTCAAAGCATACGCATAGCCCAAGCCGGCTCCCCGCTCTGCTGACCGACTGCCAAGCAGCCGGCCGACCGGCTTCTACTTAACTTGCTAAAAAGCCCCAGTCGGCCAAGTACTTGCCTTCTCGAAAGTGGTTAAGCACTTGATCCAGCCACAGTCCACAGAGCGGATGTTGGGCTGGCAAGACGGCAACTCAGGGAAAGCGGCAAAGGAAAAATGCCAAGGGGCAGAAAGCAAGAAAAGGCATAACCCAGCAAAGGAAATTTACATATCAAAAGACTCTTGGCCGACATTCAACAGAAGTTTGAAATACACCACGCGGGTGGATTGTGCAAAGTTAACAAGTTTGTCGAGACTGATAGACATGTAAATAAAAAGACAAGTCGACGGCCTAAGGAGCAGCAGATGAGTTAGGCAGGATGGCGGAGTCGGCGGCGCCGGCAGGTGGAGCGGCCAGCTGGCCAGTCTCCGTTTGGTCGCCTCCAGCAGTAGTCGGCTCGCTTGGGTGTGGCTCGTTGCTGGAGGCACGGTCGAGCTGAGGCTGGCCGTCCGCTCGACCTCCGGCGTCTCCTCTTCGTCTTCCTCATCCTCCTCGTCTTCTCCCTCGTCGTTGGAGTCGATCACTTTGGCCGAGTCCTCGTCGCCTTTCGGATCCAGCCCGAACCAATCTGGCTGTGCCACGACGCCTTCCTCCATCAGCTCCGGGATGAAGACGTTGGTGTCGATATAGTTGGCGATCGCCGTCGCCCGAGTGATGAGATCATGCTCCACCGTCGCCAGCTCTCCTTGGGCCTCCAGACGAAACGTGGTCAGCTGGGCTAGATCTAGCCCATGGTACCACGCCTTGGCAAACTCCAAGTCCCGACAAGCTCCAGCCCGGGCCGAGGAGCCCTTCCAGGCCTCAAGACGGCCGGTCGCCACCTCCAACCAATCGGCAGTCTGACTGGAAGTGCATGGAGCCGGCACGCCTGGCCACTGAGCGGAGACGGCCTGTGCCCCGACATGCTGAAGACAGCGCTGCATCCGGTGAGCCGGCTGGAGGCTGGCCTGGATGCTGATGAACTATTCGTTGAGGGTCTGGGGGGCGTGGGCCGCATTCTGCGTGCCTTCCGCCCTCCATTGTTCGCGGTCAGCCTCGATGGCCTGATTGGCAGCGACGGAATGACCAGGAAAGAAGTCTGCCCAAGAAAAAAGGAAAGTGGGCAGGTCAGGAGCATGAAGTCGGACCGATCAAGCAGCCGGCATCTCAAAGAAAGGAAAAAGAAAGAAGCTTACCGTCAACCAAATCTTCAATGTTGCCCAAGCCGGCAGTCAGCAGCGCCTCCTTGTTGGTCCAGGCAGAGCGCTCAATCTCGAACTCTGCAAGGAGTCTGGCCTCCTTGGCCTCCGCCTCCTCATGGGCCTTCTTGAGAAGCTCCACCTGCTCCGACAGCTGCTGCGCCAGCCGGTCGCGCTCCTTGACCAACCCATTGCACTCCATCTCCTTGACGCGCAAGGCGGTGTTGGCCTCACCCAACTGCTACTGCTGCAGGGTGGTGTTGGCTTCTTAAAAAAGAGAGAAGGGAAATAGTTAACCATCAACGGACAGAAAGAGTGGTTTCCGGGAAGATCCGGCCTGACTGCTCAGCAGTCGGCCCGAATCTCGGGGACTACAGCCCGTGGGTGCGCCACCGCGCCCCAGCAGTAAATAAAAGAGAAAGAATAAAGAGTTACGCCGGCTCTCTGCCAAGTCGACGGTCCGCTGGTCCAGCTCTTGAACCTTGGAGTTGAAGGCGGCCGCATGAAGATTGTGATAAGTCTATGAAAAGCATGTCAGATAAAGTCAGCACTCGGAGCTTGCAGATAGAAGTTCTGGGCCGCCTGCTCAACAGCCGACCCGAAACTCGGGGACTACACCCAGTGGGTGCGCTGGCGCGCCCCCACAGAGAAGTACAAAATTGAAAAACAAAGAAGCAAGAGGCTTACCCGGATGGCCGCTCGTGATTCCAGGAACGCGTTGTTGCAATTCTTGAGGGCATCGGCCTCAACTCGGAGCTTGGCTTGGACGTCCAGGATAGCTCGGTTTGGCGTCCAGCCAGCAGGCGCTGCGCTGGTTGTTTCAGCATCCGGATCGAGGAGCTCGCGGTACCGGCTTCCTGCGGGTGTGGTGCTGAAGTCGCCTTCGCGATCCGGCGACGCGATGGTGTGCAGGCCTCAGGAGTCGGGCCCATCACCATCTAGTTCCCGACTGGCGGCACTGGCAGAACCGCCGGTTGCTTGTCCCGCGCCCCACCTGATTGCGTTGCTGGGGGCACGACCACGTCTGGCATAGCGACGTCGCTGCCCTCCCTCATCGCTGACTCCTCTGGTTGACGCCACAAAGTTTGGCGACGGAGGCGCGGAGTTCAGGGGGGCGATGAGCAGCGGTTCTTGGCGGCGCGACGCCTCTTCAAGGCACCTCTTCACGGTGGCGTCCGCCTCGGCCTCCGCCAGCTTCTTCAGTGCGGCGGCTTCAGCCTTGTCCGCCTCCGCCTTCTCCCGGCGGGCGGCTTCCTGCTCCGTGCGCGCCTCCTGCAAGTTCTGCTCCTTCGCCTCCCGGAGGTCGGTAGCCAGATCAATTTGCCGAGAGGTGGAGGAGGTCTGCGCTGACCCAACAACGGAGGCGGTGGCCGACTTCTCGAGTGAGAGTGCAGCCCTAAAAATTCAAAGAAATAAACTAGAGAGCTCAGACGGAATCAGTGAGACAAGAAAAAAGTGCAGAGGAGACACTCACGCCGACACCAGGGGAGGCGCCTTCGGGAGCCACTGGAATTTGGCCACCTTCGCGGCGGCCTCCTTCCGCCTGGTCACGTCGGCCGTGTTCTTGGCCTTCTTCGGTGCACGGCCGAACAGGGCGGCGCCTTACTTGAGCTTGTGCGAGCCGGCTTGCGCGGTCAGCGCGGCGGAGGAGCCCGCCACCGCCTTCTTGCTCACCCGTGTGTGGCGCGGCGCGTCTCCCTCCTTGAAGTCGTCTAGCCACAACTCGATGCCACCTTCCTCCTCGGAGCCGTCCGCTCCTTGGACGCCGCCCATCGTGTCATCCTCCAAGGCGACTGCCCCCAAGTCGGGGTCGTCCACGTCGCTTACGGCCCGGTCCAGCTTGTAATCACCACTCGCCCACTCCGCGACAGCCGTCATGTCCGACGCAAGGATCTGTTCGAAGAAAAGGAGGCCGACTGATCAAGACCACAAGACAAAATCAAAGCAAAGAGGAATTGAAGAAAGGAGAGATCAAGCGACTTACGGCAGGTGGCGGGTTCGCGCGGGAGTACGGCTCCTTGCCGAATTGCCAAGGAACCTCTAGCCGGAGGTCAGAGATCTCGTTCAACAAGTGCGCCACCTCCGCCGCCGGCATCTCCTTGGTGCTCAGTCGGCACGGGTCGTGGTGCCCGCTCATCCGGGTGATCAAGTGAGGCCGGCTTTGGAGCGGGAGCACCCGGCGCGCGACAAAGGCGACCAGCAGGTCGGACGCCTTGAGGCCCTCGGCCTTGGTCAGCACCCGGAGCCTTTTGATGGCCGCGGCGCCATCCGCGGAAACCGGCTTCGGCTTGTACCCCCAGTTGGCCCGGGGCTCGGCTGGGGGGCTGGCTTCATCAGACGGCAGGTTGAAGAAGTCGGCGGCGGGGTCGACGTTCTCCACATAAAACTAAGACTGCTGCCACATCTTCACTAATTGCGGCAGCTTGATGGCAGGGAAGGCGTTTGCTGTAGACGGGCGGTGCACCGCAATGAAGGCACCGAACGGGGCCGCCTTCTCCTTGGCGGAGGTGTCCAGTTTGGTGTAGAAGAATGCCCCCCACAGCTGGATGGTGGGGGGGATGCCGAGGTAGCCTTCGCAGAGCGTGATGAAGGCAGCCAGGAGCATCACGTTGTTGGGCGTGATGTGATGCGGTTGGAGATGGTAGAACTCGAGGAACGAGCGGAAGAAGCCGCTCCCCGGGAGGCCGAAGCCACGGATGAAGTGCAAGCGGCACACCACCCGCTCGCCCCCCTTTGGCACCGGTGAAATCTCACCCGCCGGAGCCAGGCGCGCCTTCACCAAGTCTGCACTGGGAATACGGCGTGTGTCATGGAGGAAGGTGATGTGGTCGTCATTGACGTTGGACCTGTCCCAGTCTCCTCCCCGCTCGCGCGCCATGGAAAGCTCGACGAGGCGAGTGGCGCGGCCGGGGAGCGGAGGACCGACGCAAGGCCAAGAGGGCTCGGGGCAGAGACGACTAGGGAGAACAAGCAACGGCGGCACTCCGGCGGAGTTCGGGGGTGCCGCGGCGGGAAGAAGAAGAAGGAGCAAGGAGGGGGCGAGCGTGGGGAAAGAGAGTGTGCGCGTGCCCCGCCGCTCTCCCTCCTCCCCCTACACTACAAAAAAATACACTTCCGTGATGATACGTGTTTGTCACAGTAGGTCGCGTTTTCTGTCATGCATGTACATCCATGACAAATTTATGACGGAATCAAGATAGTCATACCTGTGCTGTCGTAGAAGTGTTCCATGACATTGCCAAAATTATCATCACGGAAGTGTCCACTTCCATGACGATAAATCCCGCGTCACAGAAGTGCTTTCGTCAAGGGTGACCGACACATGGCATCCACCGTAACGGAATGCCGTTAAGCTATCGGGTCGGGTTTTGGATCCTATAACCTGTTAATAGCCCCGACCAATGGGGATTTTCCACGTGTAAAATTCTTATTGGCCGGAGGAAACATATGTCGGCTCATTGTTGGGAGAGATGTCATCCACTCGTTGGACAGAAGGCGCCTATGATACGTCAACACGTGGCACGGCCGAAAAGGCCGGCCCGTTTGACTTGGTCAAAAGGTGGCGGGCCGGCCCATGTAAAGCCTGATAACGGCCTGTTCGCATATAGCCCATTTACACCCCGCTAACCCAAGGCCCGTTATGCCCTATTCGAATTAGGCCCAGTAGCGTCATCTGGGGCACCCAATATGATTCCAGCCTGTTTTCACTTCTGGCCCATGTTTGGCCCATGACATCTTTCGGCCCATATGAGGCCATGTGTAACTCTTGGCCTATTAACGGCCTGTGGTGAAACTGGCCCGTAATGAACAGTGTTTCCCTTTACACCCATTAACAACCCGTGGTGAAACTGGCCCGTAATGAACAGTGTTTTTCTTTATACCCGTCAACGGCCCGTGATTTACATGGGCCGTTTCCAGCCCGTGTTAGCTTTCGGCCTATTGATGGCCCATACGTTCTTGGGCTCCTTTTCGGCCCTCGATTACTTCCGGCCCGTTACTAGCCTGTTCCCCTAATGGGCCAAATTCGGCCCATGGCAAGAGTCGTCCCATTACTGGCCTGTTCCCCTAATGGGCCAAATTCGGCCAATGGCAAGAGTCGGCCCGTTACTGGCCTGTTACCCTAATGGGCCAAATTCGGCCCATGGCAAGAGTCGGCCCGTTTCTGGCCTGTTAACCAGTCGCCATTTCCAGCCCGCCCTATATTGTGGCCCATTAACGACACGTTATGCCTGTGATAGAATTAAGCCTTTGCTGTCCTACGGCCTGTTAACGGCCTGTTACCGTGCTGGGCCGATACCAATTACGCCCGATTACGGCCCATGTAGACCCATTTATCCGACGGCCCGAGGCCCACCGATTACAGGCCCATTTATCACTACTAGGAAAAGGCCTACTAATGGCGCACTGGTTTTGCCTACTAATGGCGCATTACCAGTGCGCCATTAGTAGCACGCCACTAGTATTTTTTACTAATGGCGCACCACTTGTGCGCCATTAGTATCTGGTATACTAATGGCGCACCAAGCAGTGCGCCATTAGTATGTTACACCATGCGCCATTAGTGTGCCTCCCGGGGGGGCATACCTAAGCATGTGCTTTGTCATACTAATGGCGCATGCTACGTTGACGCGCCATTAGTATCCTTTGGCATACTAATGGCGCACTTGGTGGTGATGCGCCATTAGTATGAATATTTGTTTTTTTTACTTTTCTGATTGTTGCACAGGTTACAAAATATATTATTGGACAGAATATAGACAGCAGCACACAGCAACATCAGATTCATCGAATACAATAGAAGATTAGTCTTCGAATACAATTCATCATATTAGTCTCCGAATTCAAAAGACCGAACAAAGATAAAACATTACAAGTCTCAAGACCGCGAGTTTCGAGTTTGTCTTCACATTACAAGTCGATATCGATCATCTAAACTACCATCACATAGAAGAGAGTTGTGGTTATCACGATGAGCATCATCGCGATCAAACTGGTCTTCATCCGGTTCCTCCAACGCTCCCTCCTCTCTCCCGCTAGATAGCGGGCGTATCTAGATTCGGCCTCCGCCCTAGTGATGTACCCTTTGTAACTATTACCGTTGAAATGGTGAACCTGTCTCTGACACTCCTCCCAGTCGTCGTAGACTCCGGGAACCTTACCCTTGTACACGACATACGATGGCATCTCTATGCACAAGCCAAACAACAGACAATACATAAGCAATATGTAAGTATGCAACAAAAGGATCGGAAGAGAAAAGCAAGACATTAATAGCACGATTCATGGTCCTACTAATAAATAGCATCGATTACATCTAAGTTGAATGACTGTCCAAACCAAAGAGACATATGAATTCATTAAAGTTTAATTACAACATGAGCCAATCAATGTTTCAGAACTACACATCACTACTTTCGACTCGACTCATCGGACAGGAGCGTGGATGAAGCCGCCGTCTGCCGTGATGGTCATGAAGTCGCGGTCGTTGTCACCCTGCATTTGTAGCATTCCATCTATCTCATTGTTGGACGGTTGATATCTGAGGAAGAACTACCCTGAAGTATGAAGGACATCTTGATGGATGATGTCCGCAAAGTCCGACTGGATGCGAAAGAATTCTTGTCTGAGGTCCGCGTCCTAGATTGCCAACAAGATCGCGGCCCAATCTTTCAGATTATCTGGTAGCAGAAGTTGATGATGGTCCCTTACGATCGCCCGCATGTGATGGAGGGTGCAGTAGGCATCCTTATGACCACCAGGCGGCTGCTTGACGCAGCAGAACTTCGTATTGTGTGAGAACATGTGCTTGCCGTACTTACAAACAGTCCTGGTGAAGGTGCCTTCAGATTTGGCGTAGCTGGGGAGAACATCATCAAGAACTTTCTTGACATTTGTGTAGTCTATCTTGGAGTTACGGTTCAGGTCGAAATACGTGGCCATGGAATATTTCGGGCTTAATAGGATGAGTGTGCAATGTGTGTCACTGCACAGAACACGGAATGTTAGAAAAAAAAGAACGATCGAAATCTAAGAAATCATATGTTATGGGGCGGTTAAGGGATGACTTACTTGGGAAAGTAAGCCACAAGGAAGTTATCATTATCTGGGTTTGCTAGAATGATGCCTTCGAGGTGTGAACTCGCAACTTGGCGGTCCCCAGCGCTGCTCAAGTGCTTGGCACACATGTAGAAGGGGTCGACTATCACGATGTCCCAGGGTCTTGTCTCTAATGATCCGCATCTCCATACTCAGCGAAAACAGCCGAACGAAGGTGTAGTGCAGCGGATGAAGGTTAAACATAGCAAAGATGTCATCAAACCGTAGGACGATCGTACCCCCGATGTCGCCATCCACAAAGCCCTTGCCCTGTGGCACCTTGGCCACGAAAACCGGGTATGCCACATCCTTCTCTCTGAGATGCCGCTTCTCTAAAGAAAAAACACTGTCGTGCAGACTCCGTATAGCACCGCTTGCAGCATTCAGCATATTTGGCGGTAGCATTGCCCTACCAGCCACATGCACCCTCCTCGAGATATCCTTAAGTGAAGGTGGCCCGTCCTGAGCACGGATCGGACTCGGTGCCGGCTGGCTCGCACCGGTGCCCTTGTTAGTCTTTCGTTTCCGTCCCTTCTTCTTGATCTCCTATAATGGGACCGAGTTCTGCTCATAGACCGCCTTCTTGAGCGTGTTGGGGCTGATAATATTTCGCACCTCAGCTATCTGAGGCTCGGTGAAGGCGGGAGCTAGAGGCGTCTCCTGAGAACTGAACGCCAGACGACGCCTGTTGCAATTGGATTTCTCCGCCGTACCATCTAGATTGCGGTCGTCTTGGTTGGGTTCTTGAGAAAGAGCTCCGCAGAACTCGTCAGCGTACCCATGTTCGGCAAAGTACTTATCGACTTTGGTAAATGTACCGTCCTCGTTGTCATCGTCGTCCGGATCCTGTGCCATAGGGCTGTCTGGATCCTCTACCATAGGGATGTCTGACATAGGGATGTCCGGCAGGTCCGGTAGCGTTGCGGCGTTCTTGCCATGGCTTGGCACTGGCACGACTGGCGGTCTTGTCTGTGGGGTGGTGTCCCCCGCCCCCAAATGAATCTGGCTCTTCGGCCAAAGCAGGGGCCAGTTTACGCAGGCGCTGAGGGTCATCTCATCTTCTTCGTCGGCCCCAGCGGGTCGAACCGGAGGTAACAGCTCGTCGCAGCCTCGCAGCACCCAAACCACTTCAACCCTATACACTGTGGGTGGCATCGGATTACCGTGGAACATGGGGTTACCCGATTGAATGATTCTGCCCTTGGCGACATCGACCAACTCGGCGCCCACGAAGTGAAGAAGAGTGCAAGGAACGTCGGCGGTGCCCTGCGAAAACATGTACAGGGCATCAGGGATGCCCAGTCAAAGGCAAGGAGATGAAGTCATCGGCCGAGAGGCTTAGTTACCGTGATGCCGTCGAGCTCGGCTAATGTCGAGGCACCGCCAACGGTGGGCATGCAACTGACGGAGGGGGCACTTGCTGGCGAGGTGCCGGCCGGCGTACACCCAGGTGCATTAAGCTCCAATGCCCGTGCCGGCACCGGAGACACGAATACCACCTCCGCCGGAGACACCAATGGCGCCGCCTGCACGCTGTGAGAGTTGCTGGCCGTGAAGCTGGGAACCGGGGGAGGCCCCTGTTGGCTACCCGCAATCCACGTCGTCAGCCCATGAATCAACGTAGGCACCATGGCGTTGAGCTTCGTTCCCAGTTGTTGTTCCACTTGCTCTTGGACAAGCTCCGGAATCCGCGCCACTTGTGCCTTGAGTGCTTCAACCTCGCGCGTCTGTCTTTCTGAGCTGGCCTTTTTCTCCTTCCGCACACGAGCGGTATAGTATGACCCCCATTTTGTGGACAAGCCTTTGCCGGCCACACGACCAGCTGACATCGGCTTAGTGAGCTTATCCTTGCTTTTCATTATGTTCAACGCCCTATTTAAAGGGGTGTCGAAAGGGGAGCTCTGAGACGACCCCGCGCTACTGCTTTCAGTGTCCTGCGAAAGGAACGTGGACCATTTAGAAATATTGGGGATTAATTAGAGTGCAACCATATGGAGCTAATTATGTGGGCGTGTATTCCTTACCAGAACAAGCTCAAGCGCCCTGGTCTTCGGATCCGTGGTAAGCTCCTTTGTTATCGGGTCCTC
The DNA here is from genome assembly GCF_002162155.2 of Triticum dicoccoides. Classification (NCBI taxonomy): domain Eukaryota; kingdom Viridiplantae; phylum Streptophyta; class Magnoliopsida; order Poales; family Poaceae; genus Triticum; species Triticum dicoccoides. Next base: position 267,425,610 of record NC_041389.1, read on the forward strand.
CTTGTACCGGGCCCTGACATAGTTCCTGGTCTGCTTGTCACCGCTGTATTTCTCGAAGCAGGGCGGTAGGCCTTGCTCGGCACGCTCAGCGTCCTCCTTGTCCCATATAGGCTCCGCCACTCTATAACCGCCGGGACCGAGTTTGTGTTCCCCTAAGTTCAACTCCCGCATTTCTTTCCCCCACTGACTTGATTCGGAGGTTGCACTGCTCTCGCACTTGATCTTGAACTCCTTATACTCATCTTCGCTCATCAAAGGATATTTCGCCTTGATCTCATAACTATCACCTTTATCAATCATTCTCTTCACCACGCTTCTCCAAGTAGACAGGGCCGTGCTCATCTTCGTGAGGGCGGCACTGTTCACTTTATTCCCTGAGAGGCGTGTGTTTTCAAATTTGGCGGGGAACTTGTATCGTTCGTGCAGCTTCGTGAAGAGGAGGTTGCGCAAATTCCCGTGGTCCTTATTCCTAAAGTTATCGGTGTTGATCGAGACGGTGCTCCGGAGAATGCACCCGAGCTGAAGCGCGTACCCCTTGACTATATGTTTGGGCTCCGTTGGATTCCCATCGGAGTCCACTTGAGTGAATTCCTCTTTGAGGGTGCGGAGCGCATTCGGGCGCCGGTCCTTCCTTTGCTTCTTCGGTTGGCTGCCACATGTGTGTGCGCCGCCATCATCAGTGGTGGCATCCTCGGCGGCACCATCAGTGGTGTCATCCCCGACGCCACTAGGGGTTGTGTAGTCAGGATCGGTGTCTTCTGCGGCGTCCTCATAGCGGTGAGGCTGTTCCTCCATCTCCTGGGACAGCTCCCAGAATTTCTTGCCGCCCGAAGCACCGGTCTCATCGTTGTGGGCCATGTTTTGCTCTAAATAGGAAAAAAAATTGATCAAAAAGTTGGTTATTGTCAAGGAACAAGATCATGGTCTGATCATTTAGGGTTTGTCGACACTGAGGCATCCTAAAAGCTAAGCTTTTATCATTTAGGGTTTGTCGATGCCGAGGCACCCTAAAAGCCTAAGCATACATCATTTAGGTTCTCATTGACACCGAGACACCCTATAGAAGCCAAGGTTTCATCATTTAGGGTTTGTCGACGCCGAGGCACCCTAAATGCTAAGTTAAGTTTTCATCATTTAGGGTTTATCGATGCCAAGGCACCGTAGGTTGGGCCACCTATGTTGGGTTTATCATCTAGGGTTTATCGATGCTAAGGAGAATTCTAAGTTGGGCCTAATCACTTGGCTCTATTGCCACCTATGGTTTAATGGAGCAAGAATGGCGGGGCAGTTGATCATACTTAACTAAGTACTAAGATACCCCGGCCCATGCATTAGTCGCAAGTACCCCATATGTCCTATTTTTAGCAAAGTCATGCTAAAATTCACGGAAAATTTCAGCATGACCTTTGCTGAAAATAGGACATATGGGGTACCCGAATTTGCCGGAACGGAAGTTAATCGACATTCTGGCAAACTCAAGGGCCTCTCGGGGTACCTGCAAAATCATTATCCCCACGTAATGAAGTCGACAATGGGTCATTTCAGAAGATCACAAGTAGCATCATCACAAGTACAACATCATCACAAGTACAGCAGCAGCAGCAGTGAATACAGGCATAACAACAGCAAAACTGACTTGCTGTTAATGAACAGTGGCTAAAGATATATAAAACTACATTGCAAATGTGTCATCTCAATAAAACAACTCATGGAAGTAAACTACTAGCAGGCTCAAAAGTCAAGTAAACTGAAGATTATGACAGCTTGCAAACACAGGACCATGTCATTATCATGGCAGTCCACTATATATTTTTATGACAAAATACATCATTATCAAGGCACATTATGGCCATTTTCTTACATGATGCTAACTGTACCTAACTGAATTTTTTGACAGTAGCTCAAGTTTTTGACAGTAGCTCCTCACTTTCTGTTGCCTGCAACACTTTTTATGCTAGCAGCTCAAGTTTGTGCCATTGGAGCAAATAAGCAGGAACCAACATATGTAAGGTTTCAACAAGACTCATCATTAGTATATATAAGGAGGATCTTTGTAAACAAACGAACACTAAGAGCAGAATGTTCTTGCAACAAACATTATTGTGTGACATCGAAAGGCATCACTCTGCTTAAAGGGAAGGATGACTTAAGTGGCAGATGTATATGATTGCACCACTTGATCTACACTTCTCTATATTATATGATGTACTGAAGAACTTGAGCAAAAACAGATAAATAGGAACATATTTCTCACCTTGGAGGTGTTGCTGCTGCTGCACTGTCTGAACTTCACTTCCTTTACCTCCTCGGAAACCTGAAATATGCAGATGTTAGAAAGGTTCTAATTTGTATATGATGATTCTAATAAAATGGAAAAGGAGTATCAAGAACAGATTCACATGTCTGGTTGTTAGCCATTACAAACTTAAATTTATCTATTTCTGTATCTCACAAACTATCATAAATGAATAATAGTATTATAGTTCAGCTATTCCATGGAATAACGGGCTTAAGATTAATGAACCAATAGATGCCCTAATGGAAGTAATAACAACATGACAGCAAACAACCAACAAACATGATGGGCTTAAGATTAATGAACCAACATCGACAAACCAGATGGACAGAGATGTAGTGCTTGAACCAATGCGTGAGACATGAGTTGTGCTCTTTGATTATATCTCCGTCCGTCCTCTATTGGCCTCGGTCATTGTACGTCTTCTCAATAAAGGTTTTGTGCTCTACCACCCAAGGATCGACCACGTCTATGTGTTGTAGCGCGACTAGGTTTTCTCTTTCAAAGTCGGCGAGTCGACCCTCGAAGTCGACATGCATTTCGCGGCGACCCTCATGGTGACCCCATCCAGCAAGCCTGCCGAGGTGCCTGTTGATGGGCAGACCAACAGGGTTCTCGATGCCTAGATAATTCGTGCAGTAGGAGATGCACTCTTCGGTAAGAAAGCCCCTGGCTATACTTCCCTCTGGACGTGACATGTTGCGAACGTATCCTTTGATGACACCGTTCATCCTTTCGGACGGCATCATGCTGTGCAGGAACGTCGGCCCGAGTTGGATGATATCCTCCACGATATGGACCAGCAGATGCACCATAATGTCAAAGAATGCAGGTGGGAAGTACATCTCAAGCTCGCATAGTATCACCATGATCTCTTCCTATAGCCTTCTGAGTTGCCTCACGCCAATCGACTTCCGAGAGATGACGTCAAAAAAGTTGCATAGGCCGAATAGCGTTTCATGGACGTGCGCGTCCATGATCCCATGGACTGCAACTGGAAGTATCTGCGTTATCAGCACGTGACAGTCGTGAGACTTCATCCCGCTGAACTTCTGTTTCGCTGGGTCTAGGTATCTGCTTATCTTCCCCATGTAACCGTAAGGAAGTTTTACTCCTAGGAGGCAAGTGAAAAACTGCTCGATCTCCTCCTGACTTAGAGTGAAGCACGCGGGAGGGTAGTCATTTCCGGTCTTCTTGGCCTTTTTTCCTTTGCGACGACTTTTTGTGTCCTGCTTCGCCTCATCATCATCGTCATCATCATCATCATCATTAGCGTGAAGCTCCTGCCTGATGCCCATTGATTTCAAGTCTGCCCTTGCTTTCGGCCCATCTTTGGTCCTCTCTGGCATGTTGAGCAGGGTACCGAGCAGACTCTCGCACACGTTCTTCGTGATATGCATGACATCAAGGCTGTGAGGCACACGGTGGATCTTCCAGTACGGCAAGTCCCAGAAAACAGACCTCGTTTTCCATACCTTCAGCAGCGGCTCTAGCGCCTTTCGCTTTTTTCCCGGCTCTGGCGCCTTTTGCTTCTTTCCCGGCAGTGGGCAGTCTTTCGAATTTTTCAACAGCTCGTCTATTTCCTCGCCGCTCCTCGTACACGGGCGTTTTTGGGGTTCGGTTTCACCATCGAACAGATCCTTGCGTTTCCTCCACGGGTCATCGTCGCGAAGCCACCTTCGATGTCCCATGAACACGGTTTTCGTAGACCTGGGATCTCTATCTAGCTGGCGATACGTTGTGTCATCCATGCACCTTACGCATCCAGAAAATCCATGGACTACCTGCCCCGCGAGATATCCGTAACCGAGATAGTCGTGCACCGTCGTGAGCAGTGTGGCTCTCATAGGGAAATATTCTTTCTCTGCGGCATCCCACGTATTGGCTGGCGTTTTCCACAGCGTGTCTAGCTCCTCCTTCAGCAGCCCCAGATAAAGATTGATGTCGTTCCCTGGTTGTTTCGGCCCTTCAATTAGCATACTCATGTGAATGTACTTCCTCTTCATGCACAACCAGGGGGGAGGTTGTACATCCACACAAACACAGGCCATGTGCTATGTGTGCTTATCTGGCTGCCAAACGGATTGACTCCATCGGTGCTCGCGCCCAGCATGATGTTCCATGGATCCTTCCCAAATTCTGGGTATTCGAAGTTCAACGCTTGCCACTGGCTCGCATCCTTAGGGTGACTCAGCATCTTGTCTTTTTATTTATCTCCGGATCATTCCGTCATCTTCCCGCTTCTTCTCCTCCCTATCCGCGTGCCAACGCAGGAGCTTTGCTACCTTAGGGTCCGCGAAATACCGCTGTAGACGAGGAGTGATCAGAAAGTACCACACCGATTTTCGAGGAGCTTTCTTCCTCTTCTTGTATCGAGTGACGCCGCACACCGGACATATGGTAGACTCCGCGTGCTCATCCCGATAAATGATGCAATTGTTCATGCACACATGGTATTTCACGTGCGGTAAATCCAGAGGACACATGATTTTCTTCGCCTCCTCGAAACTGGTCGGGCACTTGTTCCCCTTGGGAAGACGTTCGTGCCAGAATGACATGTTCTCGTCGAAGCATGCGTCGGTCATTTTGTGTTTTACCTTCATCTCCAGAGCCATGAGCGTTACTTTCAGGCAGGTATCCTCGGGCCTGCATCCTTCATACAATGGAGTAACCGCGTCTATCTCCAGTTGATCCAGCTTGGCTTTCTCTCGGGCGGCAGCTCTTGCGTTATCCGTCTGCTTGAGAAGCAGCTCTTGAATATGAGGGTCCTGCACCCAGCCTCCATCATCGTCTGCTCCGGCATCTTCATCTTCATGATCATGCCCTTCGTCTTGATCTTCCTCATCATCATGTACGACATCTTCTACATGATGACTGTGTATAGCATCACCGCCGTGATCATGTCCTGGAGATTCTTCGTCTTCTCGCCCGCCCTCGCCGCGATGGTACTTGTCTTGTTACCCTTCCTCATTTCTTGCCCGGCCCCCATGGATGACTTCATAGTCATCTTCATCACCTTGCCACTGATAGCCATCCATGAAACCACGCAAGAGCAGGTGGCCCGCACCTGCCCGGAATCCAAGTCCGCAATAAGGCTCTTCAGCTTGCATCTTCGACACGGACATCTTATCTCCGTCTCGTTCTTTTGAAGCATTTCGGCCTTCGCGGAGCTCAAAAACCTATTCACGATGCCTTCGGTCATCGTGCGGACCATGGTCGCCTGCGGGGTAGAGCAAAACGATATTTTAGAACCAAGAAAAAATTTGGCATGACCTTCCCTAAAAATAGGACCAAAAAGAATGCATAGTGCCAAAATTCTCGCCGAAACAGAAATGAATCAACATTCCGGCAAAATATTGGCAACTATCGCATTTCAAATACCGGTACCTGCAAACACAAACATATATGCAACACCACAAACACAAGCAACACCACAAACATACATAGATCTAGCTAGGCCAGAAAAAGTGCATGTGCACGTTGTTGGAGCGATCTAGGGAGAAAAAAAGTAGATCTACATCATGAAGATAGCTTTCCCCTTACTTACCTATCAAAAAAGGTAATTTCACCACTTAATTTTGATGAATCTATGGTGGAAATGAGGTGAGGAGGAGGAGGCAGCCGAAAGCTTGGAGAAGGAGGTGGAGGGAATGAAGTGGGGAAAGTGAGTGTGTAGGTGTGGGGCTGTCCAAAATATCTTGTTGGGGTCCCAGGTTACTAATGACGCACCAACAGCAAATGCGCCATTAGTAACCCTGGTTACTAATGGCGCACCTGCAGGTGGTGCACCATTAGTAGTTTTGCAGAAAAGTAAAAAAATAATATGTATATATATATATATACTAATGGCGCACCTGGTCATAGTGCGCCATTAGTAGTTTAAACTAGTAATGGCGCACCTGGTCATAGTGCGCCATTAGTAGTTTTGCAAAAAAAGAATAAAAAAAATACAGTAATGGCGCACGATCTGCCTGGTGCGCCATTACTAGTTAGAACTAGTAATGGCGCACTTCGACCTGATGCGCCATTAGTATGTATGGAAAAATGAAAAAAATTAATACTAGTGGCGCATCATGTCTCTGGTGCGCCATTAGTGTCTTCCACACTAATGGCGCATCACCAACTGGTGCGTCATTAGTATATAGTAGTGGTGCACTGCTTCCATGGTGCGCCATTAGTATCAATCCTATCTATAGCCCTTTTCCTAGTAGTTATCGACGACCCATAGGAGACCCATGGATCCTACGGCCCGTATATGGCCCATGGTAGTTGCGGCCACTAGCAGCAAACCAGGGGAAAAGAAGACTAGGAAATAAATAAGGCTGAAACTAATGCTAGGCTATTAAGGCGATTGCACAGATTACATCCACTCAGCATCAAAGATCGCCACCAGTGCAAATATAGGGAACACCCTACACTATACAAAAATGGCTTGCTGTTTTCTTCAGCCGGTGGCTGCACGTTAATAATAAATTTTGTATCGCACCAAAACAAATTACAACTATATAACAAAAGGAAGGTTGGCATAAAACTTAACAGTCTAGCAGATAAATGCACCACCAGAAGATCAGAAGCTCAGTTCATTTGACCTGAGTGTTACGTTTTCATGCTGTATTGTCCGATGGAGCACCATAACCCTCGCCTTCATTTACCCTAGGATCCTGAACAACATAGCAAATGTCTGATAGTCTGGTATCAAAACCATGCATATCTTGACGACATTGAGCAATGTTTCTCGTTGTTTCACAAAGGGTCTCCGTTAGGGAATGGACTTGTGTCTGGAGCGCAGATACAACATTGCTTTGAGCTTGCATATCTTGATCATGAGGCAGTTTGGATGATATTGCCTTAACAACCAACCCAGTATTACGCGGGAACGTGCTTTTAGCAATGTTAGTGGACAGGTACTGACCCACTACAGCAAGAGCTGACATTGCGGTTATAGTTGCCTCGCCACCTTCAGAAGGTGGCGGTTCCACCATTTTTTCCATAGCTCGCTAAAAAGTTGAGGTTTTAAGGAGGCAGCAAAACCAAACAAAATAGCTTTGATCTATATACAGAACTTATTCTGGTGAACCCATGTAAAATATTAGTTGTATTTTATTGCAAAGTACATAATAAAACCAGGTTCCAAACATATGACCATGTACCATCGCTAATGTATTGTCTATTTCTTCACAAGTTAGAGTAAGTAGTAGTTAAAAGGCATGAGGTTTAAGGACTTACAGCAGCGGCTTAGACTGGTGTAGTCATGCCCTTCTTCTTGCTGGTGTGACAGTCCTTGAAGATTTCTGCAGCATTTGGTTCAGGTACTTTTTGGTCCTTCCGGACTTTCCTCTACATTTCGAACATGTCAATATAGATCTGATAATATGGTACAGCGAAAAGAGTGAAACAGCAGCTAATTACAAGAGCCTCACAGTGTGCAATATAGCTACGAGATCCTGTCGTCTGTTGGAATTTCACTTTCGTACGGTTGGCCTTGTTCTTTGAATAGTTCACCTACAAGAAGATAGATTTGTGTGGCACATGCGTAAATAGGACTTCAACATGTGATCTAATGACATATATATAATGTACCTGATACTTCGGATCGGACCATGTTTAACGAGGCCTCTCCAGTCTTCATCAGATATATTTTCCACTGGAGATGTTTGGGCAAGTTCACTATTAGCCTTGTCTTCAAAGTGAGTTTTCCTCAAGTTATACCAATACTGTCGCAGAGCAGACTTGAAAATATGAGTGCAAGCTTGTCTGGTTGCATCATCTTGGCTATCCAACTTGAACCTCATCTGTTGAAAATTATGGGAGTCTCATTATCAGCAACCTAGAAAGTATTGGACAGAGCAACACAATATTACTAGTTTCCATACATAACCATACTTACAGATAAATGGTCGAGGAAGGTGTTGAATTGGGTTTCATATTTGTCATTCCTGTACTGAATCCGTGTTGGGAGGATACGTACATGACACCTAACAGCAACAGTTGCCTCTGATACTAACTTTGCTGACTCTATAGCATCATGTGGCCTTTTTAAACCTAGCTCAAAACGGATCTCCATTCTTCCTCCTCTAGATTTAGTTAACCTATCGAGCATTATCCCTGATGTTTGTTTCCTCTTGCGCCTAGGTGCTAGTCCAACAACAAACATAGGAAGTGTTAGTGTACATCAAACTGTGAGACTACATATAAAGAAGCATGCAACTGTAACTTGACTCCAGCAACTACCTTCTTGTTGTTGAAGCTCACAAGGTTCATCTGATATTGCCAAATCATCTTGTGTCAAGAGTGCTTGGGAAGTAGTGTCAGGTGGTAAGGGAGCTTGGGAACGTGCTGCTAGCTCAGCTTACGCATGAGTACGTCGTGCAGCTGGTAGTACTGTGGTAGGTGTTGCAAGAACTAGGGCTGTCTCTGCTTGTTTGGTGGTAGCTATTTGTTTCTGTTTGTCTTTTTTTGCAACTCGTGTAGCATGGGATGCCGTGTTTGTAGAATTTTCCGCTGGACTTTGACCTTCTATTGCACCATCGGTACCAGCAGAATCTGCAGGATTCATCCGCTTCTCATTCCCTGCCATTCTGTGTTTCTTCCTCTTTCTCTGTGCCATGTTAAGTCAAGCCGACAAGAAAAACAAATAACAATTTAGTTCTTCAGAACAAATTGATGCGTGATGCAGACGAACTGAACTTTGATGCTAGACAACCACATGATAGGAGGATGTAATATGTATGAAAAACAGGATGGAAGAGATAACCAAAACTATGATGTGTAAACTAAGAAGAAGACATTTCACCAAATTAGAAGCAACGCAATGGAAGGTAGACACCATATGAAAGATGCTACAAATATCGCTCTGCCAAGTTAACAGTGTCTCATCATAAATGGCATTTAAACAAATGTGAAGCAGTACAAGAAATAAATCATATGCAAGATGCAAACAACATCACACTACCATGTTAGAGGTCTCTCGTCATTAGTGCCATTGCATATTCACAGCATTGCATATTCACAGCTTATGATGTGTAAACTAAGGAGAAGGTATTTCAACAAATTAGAAGCAATGAAAGCTATACACCATATGAAAGATGCAACGAATATCACTCTACCAAGTTAAAATTGTCTCGTCATAAGTGCCATTTCAACAAATTAGTAGTACAAGCTAGAAAAGAATGTGAGATGTAACCTATATCACACTCCGAAGTCAAACGTGTCTTATGATAAGTGATTGTTGCAGGTTACACAGCAGTAGTAATTTGATGTAAGAACATGGTGTGATAGACAGATATTGTATGTTCTAGAAATAGGAACACATGTCTTATTCAAGTATAATGTGTAAAGTAAGCAGATGGAATTCAACAAAATTAGAAGCAATACAAGCTAGACATCACACATAATATGCAACCACATATAACAGTGCCAAGTTAGAGGGAGCACCGGTGATGCTGCACTAGGGGAGACGTGCTCATCATAAACACAGCTTTGTTGAGTGTCTATGCATGTGTTGTCTTGGAAATCATCTTGGGGATGTGGAGGAGTAGAAACTGTAGAGCCCCTCCGTTCGGAAGGAGCACCTTTATCCGCTGCCTTGTTAACTTCCTTCCGCTTTATTGATTTTGAATTGTCAAGTAAAACCGACAAGAAAAAGCAATAAAATTCTCTCTTTAGAACTCATTCATGCATGATACTGACAATCACTACTTTGATGTAAGGCAAACACATGATACCAAGATGGAATATGTACGGGCATGGCATGTTCTCAACTGTTTGTGTAAACTAAGCAGAAACCATTCCAACAAATAAGAAGCAATGCAAGCTAGACACCACATGAAAGATGCAACCAATATGACCCTGCCAAGTTAAAAGCATCCCATCATAAATGGGATTTCAACAAATTAGAAGCAGCGCATGCTATAAATCATATGAAAGATGCAACTAATATCGCACTTCATATACTAAAGGTGTCTCGTCATGTTGATTGATGCGGGATACAAAAAAACAATAGTTTTATGTAAGGACATGCTTAATAAATAGATGTACTATGTGTCGTGGTTCTAAGTCTGACAGTAGAATGGGGGGTAGGTATGTAGAGGCAAGATCCTAGCTATGGAGGAGTTGTACACGCTGGTTTTACGAGTTTAGGCCCTTCACGGAAGAAGTAACAGCCCTACGTCTCGGTACCCGGAGGCGGTCGATTGGATTATATGCGTGTGAGTTACAGGGGGTGCGAACCCTTGTGCCTGTGGAGGGGGTGGCTTATATAGAGTACGCCAGGTCCCCAGCTAGCCCACATTACAAGGGTTTTAAGGTACATTAAGAGGGGACATTACAGGTAACGCCAACAATGAAGTGCTACAAATGATCATTAAATATATGAGTAAATGCCCGACCGTTGCTGCGTAGAGCGGCTTTAGGTCTTCTTATACGTCGAGTGGTTTGATGGTCGAGTAACCAGGATAGTAAGGGGTCTCCGAGTGAATGGTAGGTCGAGTGGACTTCAATCGACATCTTCGTTGGATCCCTTCTTCTGACTCTTGAATCCCTTTGCTCTTAGGACAAGGGCCTTGGGTAGGACGTATAAGTCAGGCCTATTACCCTACCCCAGGTTTATGTCCTCATCATTACCCCCCGAATGGATCGACGTTTGAGTGAAAAAGAAGGATGAAGTTGACCTTGCTGTTATTCTTGCTTTGACTTGTCTTTATCTCCAAGTGGAGGCCGGTTGTTAGAACATCAGCTTCGCTTCAGTCTCCTTGATCGATTCAGAAATTGCCGACTGGTTTATACGATGTCATTCGTCGAGTGATATCCCTGACATGAAATCTTTGGCGTGATCAGTTGCCAAGGATCCCGGATTTCGCGGGATTTGAAATTTCGGAGGAAGCGCGCCAGGCGGAGCGTTCCGTGATAAGTGGAATAGATAAATATGACATTTCGATTTCCGCGCCACCTTTTTCTCCACGAATCCCGTGGGCGACTGTTGGGGGATTTGACAGGATCGCTCGAGCCCACGCATCAGCCACTCGGAAGTAGGCCTTTAAAAGTGACGGGGCCGAGGTGCCTACACGGTCCGCGTCCATTCCCCTTCTTCTTCCTCTCGCATGTCCACTTCGCCCAGCTCATCCACTGTCGACGCCACTGCTCTGCTGCCATGGTGAAGGAAAAACGGCGGCGCTGGAGCGTCCGAAGAAGGCGGCGGGGGCGGCGAAGAGTAAGAAGACGAATCGAGGGTCTTCATCGCGCTCGGGGTTGCCGTCGGGTTGGATCCAAGGAGATTGGATCCAATCTTCGCTTCGGCAGGAGGACTTGGACGATATGGCCGAGTTGGGGCCGATCTTTCATAAGTCTGCGCGCCTGCCGAGGGGGGAAATGTAGCCGTAGCCGCGACCGGGTGAGTGTGTTATGCTCGCCACTCATGTCGACCGTGGCTTCTCGCTTCCACCACATCCCTTCTTTCGAGGTTTCCTGAATTTCATTGGTGCCCAACTCCACCATTTTACTCCCAATACCATCACATATCTTGCTGCATTCGTCTCCATGTGTGAGAACTTCCTGGGGTGTCGATCGCACTGGGGTCTTTTCAAACACATCTTTACCATCCGATCTCAAACTGTGAAGAAAGCGAACTCGAAAGACGAGAAAACCCACGTTATCCAGATGTGTGGGGGTCTAGGCATTCAGAAGAGGAAAAGGAGCTCTTTTCCTCCGATGACTCTTCCGGAGTCGGTCAGGGGCTGGCAGTCGACCTAGTTCTACTGCCAGGATATCGCGACCCCAGGCCAGCCGACCGGGCTCCCCCCTTTCTCTCTCGACCATGTCCAAACTCCATCTTCATTGAAAGTGAATGCTGCGGAGGAGGTAGAGCCAGCTGATCAACCAAGGTGTCACCGGCATGGACTTGCTCGAGGTGTTCCTTAGTCGGCAGATCCAACCTCTCCAAGCTCGTGACCACTCCATGTGGATGTACTTTGGGGCTGGTGACACTGCTCGGGTTCATCCGGAGGAGGTGGAGGCCAAAACAGTAGCCGAGTGGCTAATGGGGATCACCGGGAACAAGGACAACCCCAGGGGCGCCAGGAGAGTCGACCCTTTCAGCGATAGCAACCTGCCAGACAAGGTCTGGTCATCACAACTGAATTTTTGAACGTATTTTCCGACTGTTTGTTGATCCGACTGACTTATGTTCGGTCCCTTGTTTTGCATATCTACACGAAGATGTACTCAATGCCCAATGGTGAACAAGCTCTAGAGCAAGACCAAGAGGGCGAGGACAGTGCCGAGGAGAGCGCCGAGTGGGAGTCTCCAGCTGATGATGATGAAGAGGAGAGCGATGAGTTGGACGATGAAGAAGTGGCCGACTCATCGCCTCGTTCTTAACGTCGATCCAAGCTGCGCCATGATCCCGCGAGCAAGCGCGGCAAAGCTAAAGCGTCGAGTGCTCTATCTCACAAGCGAGCTTGGTCCTCGACTCCAGAATTGACTGAGAACATCACCAAGCAGCCCAAAGTTAATCCTCCGAAGGCTCAAAAGGCCTTGCCTAGAATCAAGACGTACGTGCCTGTTGCTTCTGGGTAAACACTCTTCTCGTATTTTCTTGTTTCGACCGGTTTTCTTGTTCTGAACGAGTGGATGATGAACTTTTATAGCCAGGCCTCAGCAGCGACTGATATGGACATTGACAAGACTCCAGGCGACGAGGAAACCGATGACGCCGTTACCTCCAAAGCTAGTAAGTCTGCCCGATTCGAATTTATTTGGCCGAGTGGACGGTTTGCCAGTTATCCTTATGACTTTCTCTGTTTATTGCAGTTCCACGGGACATTTTTGTGCTCCCGGACGATGAAGAAGAAGTGCCGCTGAGAGGGAGGAGGAGGAAGGACAAGGAGCTTGGCGGGAAGGCGCCTGAAGCCCAGGTTCCTCGGTCGACTGGGATGCCTAGGACGAAGGTCAAGCGATCGACAGATCCGAATTGAACCAACGTCACCTTCACTGTTCCGCTGTCGACTGATTGCCCCTCAGGATCAGCTGCTCAGACTTCTGCTGCATCGATACAACTCCCTGCTTCAGATCCGGCGGCTGCTTCAATCGCTCTGCCTTCATCACTTTTTACTGCATGTCAAACTCCTGACGATCCACCGGCTGGTGCCAAGGAAGCTCTTCTTCAGTTGAATCTTGTGATGGGACAAATGAAAGTGGTGCATGAGGCTAGTCAGGTAGCCTTCAACGTCTGAGCTGCTCTGCAAGACAATGTCCAGGTTAGCCGATTTTCCGATCGACCGTATTTCTTGTCTGACCACCCATTGGGGTGTGGTTGTTTTTGAAATTGTATGTCTCTTTTGTCAATTCGAGCTGAATCTTTGCACTAGTGGGGGCACGCTGAGTGCACCCAATGGGTGTAGTCCCCGAGACCATAGTTGACTGCGGTCAGTCGACTGTGGTTTGAGAATCCGAATTTTCTCACTCGAGCTGGGCAGGCCACGCTAAGTGGAACCAACGTCAGTGGGGGCACGCTAAGTGCACCCACTGGGTGTAGTCCCCGAGACCATAGTTGACTGCGGGCAGTCGATTGTGGTCTGAGAATAGGAACTTCTTCTTTTTTACAACTCGAGTTGGGCAGGCCACGCCGAGTGGAACCAACATCAGTGGGGGCACGCTAAGTGCGCCCATTGGGTGTAGTCCCCGAGACTGCCGTTGAATGTTTGATTCGGTGGTAGTCTTGGAGTAGCTATCATTGTGATGTCTTTTTATTTCTGTCGACTGATATGGCTTTAACTGCAGAAATCTTGTGATCTTGGGCTCAGCTTTCCGCAATGAACAAACAGCAAATCAGCCTCAACCTTGATTTGGAATTGGCCAAGAAGAATCTCAAGACCGCTCGTGACGAAGTAGCTGCCGTGGGAGGTAACCAATTGTCCACTGTATATCCCACTGCTGGCATTTTTCCTTTCCATTTTTTGAACCAAGTGACTCCACTCGAGCAGATGTATGTAGTGAAAACCGCCAACTCCAAGCCCGTCTGAAGAATGTTATTTCTTTAGAGAAAATGAAGCAGGCTTTGGAGAAGAAGGATCTGGATCTTGCTGCAACACAGAAGGAGGCGCGCGAGAAAATAGCATTGCTGACAAGAAGCTTGCTTCAGTCGGCAAGTTAGAAGAAGAAAACTCCAAGCTGAAGACCGCTGTTTCTGACGCCAATCGGGAGGTCGAGCAACTGAGGAAGGACAAGGAGAAACTGACCGATGAGCTCGGGAGTCTCAAGGCCAAGAATGGAGAACTGGAGTCTTATCTGGGCCAGCTTGCAACAAAGTTGGTCTTGAAACTTGAAGGTACCGATTAATCTGTCTTATTTCCGTCGATTGGCAGGTCTAATTATACCGTCAACTCACCATTCACTCGACTGTGCAGAATTTTGCCAAGACTTTGAAGCAGAAACTGGACGGGTCGAGACGGGTCTTCATCCCATAAACTGTCCAGTCAAGGATGATGTTGCGATGAACATGCTGCGATTGGAATATCGTATGGACAGCATGGTTTCTTATCTAGCCCACCTGAAAGCTGCAATGACTCAGGTTGATGCAGAACTTTGGCCTCGGGCGGAACTGTCTCAAGATCTTGAGTCCCTGATGGCTCGACTGAATCAAATCCCCGAGCGCGTGCAAGAATGGAAGAGATCATCCGCTCGCTGTGGTGCTGACGTTGCCCTGTCTCTGGTCCGAGTGCACTCCAAGGATGTCAAAGAAGACAAGCTGGCGGAGCTCAAGGTTGCTAACACGAAGAGGCACACTTTCCAGTCTTTCATGGACACCTTCCTTGATGCCGCCACTCGCATTGCAGACAGCATTGACCTTGACAGTTTCTGCGACCCAGCCAGTCCTTCTCCTGATGCGTGACCGAAAAACATTATGCTTCGCCTTTATTTGCCTCAGAATGCCGAGTGATTATGTAACCGTTAAACTTCTTCAGGCTCGATGCTCGAATACTTTTGATCCGTTGTCCGGAACTTTAGGATTTATCCGAACTTGGTTTATCTCTGAATATGCTTGTGTTTGTCTTCGAGTGGACTTTGTTCTTCACTCGGAATAATCTTTGTGCTTGAGATGTAGCTCTGATGTGGGGACTTCAGTCGACCTGCACCTCGTCGTCCTTGCGGATAGGGATGGAGCGCACATTGTATTTGTGGTGCAGCTCCAAAGGATAAGGTTGCAGTCGTCCTGCACATCGTCGTCCTTGTGGATAGGGGTGGAGCGCACATTGTATTTGTGGCACAGCTCCGAAGGAGAAAGTTGCAGTCGACCTGCGCCTCGTCGTCCTTGCGGATAGGGGTGGAGCGCACATTGTATTTGTGGCGCAGCTCCAAAGGAGAAAGTTGCAGTCGACCTGCACCTCGTCGTCCTTGTGGATAGGGGTGGAGCGCACATTGTATTTGTGGCGTAGCTCCAAAGGAGAAAGTTGCAGTCGACCTGCACCTCATCGTCCTTGCAGATAGGGATGTGTTTCAAACTTAGGCGAGTACTGGACTGCAGCTAAGCCCCCAGTGGGAGGGTTGCTCTCCACTCGGTAGGATTTTTCAAACTTAGGCGAGTATTTGACTGCACCTAAGCCTCCGAGTGGGAGGGTTGCTCGCCACTCGGTAGGATTTTTCAAACTTAGGCGAGTACTGGAATGTAGCTAATCCCCCGAGTGGGAGGGTTGCTCTCCACTCGGTAGGATTTTCAAACTTAGGCGAGTACTGGACTGCAGCTAAGCCCCCGAGTGGGAGGGTTGCTCACCACTCGGTAGGATTTTTCAAACTTAGG
>NC_041389.1:267442059-267462708 GCF_002162155.2 Triticum dicoccoides
AGCTAAGCCCCCTGAGTGGGAGGGTTGCTCACCACTCGGTAGGATTTTTCAAACTTAGGCGAGTACTGGACTGCAACTAAGCCCCTGAGTGGGAGGCTGGCTTAGCACTCGTTAGGATTTTTCAAACTTAGGCGAGTACTGGACTGCAGCTAAGCCCCCGAGTGGGAGGCTGGCTCACCACTCGGTAGGATTTCTCAAACTTAGGCGAAACGGATTCGTGGCTAAGCCCCTGAGTGGGAGGCTGGCTCACCACTCGGTAGGATTTTTTCAAACTTAGGCGAAACGGATTCGCGGCTAAGACACCCACTGGGGGTTTTCAGATACCAACAAAAGTAACAACAATCGTTTTAAGAAGACTGTAAAGCTCTTGTCTTTGATAAACAAACTATAAAGGTATTTCTTATTACATCTCATTTGACTGAGTACTTAAGTATAAAAGGGGCGGAGCAGCTCCGCATTCCAAGACCGTGGCTCGTCTCTCTGATGCTCGACATTGTAAAGATGGTATGCTCCATTGAGGAGAACTCTGGTAACAATGAAGGGACCTTCCCAAGCATGGGCGAGCTTGTGTGGTTTCTGCTGATCCACTCGAAGAACCAAGTCTCCCTCTTGAAAGGCTCGAGCCCTCATGTTTCTGGCGTGGAATCGACGCAAGTCTTGTTGATAAATGGTCGACCGCATTAGGGCCATCTCCCTTTCCTCCTCCAAGAGATCGACTGCGTCCTGTCGAGCCTGTTCTGCTTCATCTTCGGAGAAGAGCTCGACTCGGGGTGCATTGTGGAGCAGGTCACTCGGTAGAACAGCTTCAGCTCCGTAAACCAAGAAGAATGGAGTTCGACTAGTCGACAAATTGGGAGTTGTCCTCAAACCCCAAAGAACTGTAGGAAGTTTGTCGACCCAGGCACCTGCTGCGTGCTTGAGATCACGCATCAGTCGGAATTTTAGTCCTTTGAGAATCAAGCCATTTGCTCTTTTGCTTGTCCATTCGACTGGGGGTGGGCGACTGAAGCATAGTCCACTCGTGTGCCTTGGGAGGCGTGGAAAGCTCTAAACTCAACGGAATTGAAGTTTGACCCGTTGTCAGTGATGATGCTATGCGGAACCCCATATCTGAATGTCAACTCTCTGATGAAACTGACGGCCGTACTGGCTTCCAGATTCTTGATAGGCTTAGCCTCAATCCATTTGGTAAATTTGTCGACTGCTACGAGCACATGGGTGAAGCCGCTTCTACCAGTCCTCAGCGGTCCAACCATATCCAGTCCCCAAACAGCAAATGGCCAGACGAGTGGAATGGTCTTCAGGGCTGATGCAGGTTTGTGGGACATATTGGAGTAAAACTGACAGCCTTCACATTTGTCTATTATATCTTTCACCATTTCGTTCGCTCGTGGCCAATAAAATCCGGCTCGGTATGCTTTGGCCATAATGGTCCGAGAGGACACATGGTGACCACAGGTTCCCGAGTGGATATCGTGGAGGATCACTCGACCTTCTTCTGGTGTTATGCATTTCTGGCTGACTCCAGTCACACTTTCCCTAAACAGCTGTCCTCTTATCACAGTAAAGGCCTTGGATCGACGGACGATCTGCCGAGCCTCCTCTTCATCCTCTGGGAGTTCTTTCCTGAGGATATATGCAATGTATGGCACTGTCCAGTCGGGAGTGATAACCAAAAGTTCCATAACCAGGTCGACCGCGGCTGGAACTTTGACTTCAGTCAGATCTTAGGTTGCGGGGGCTCTTCAGTGAAAGGATCTTCTTGAACTGAAGGTGTATGAATGAGTTCCAAAAACACATTGCTGGGAATGGCTTCTCTCTTGGAACCTATCTTTGCCAAATCATCGGCTGCTTGATTTTTCAGTCGGGTTATATGGTGGAGCTCTAACCCCTCAAACTTCTTTTCCAACTTCCTTACCGCGTTGCAGTAACCAGTCATAGCTGGGCTTCTGACATCCCATTCTTTCATCACTTGATTGACCACCAAATCTGAGTCGCCGTTGACCATGAGGCGACAGACGCCGAGTGAAATGGCCATAAGTAACCCATATAAAAGTGCTTCGTATTCTACTTTGTTATTGGAGGAATCAAAGTGAATCTGTAGAACATATCTGAGTTTATCTCCTCGGGGGGATACAAGCACCACCCCAGCACCAGAACCATTCAGCATCTTGGAACCGTCAAAGAACATGGTCCAATGCTCTGACTGAACTTGAGTCGGTAGTTGCTGTTCAATCCACTCGGCGAGGAAATCTGCTATTGCTTGGGACTTGATAGCTTTCTTTGCCTCAAACTTGATATCTAAGGGAAGGAGTTCAATCGCCAACTTCACCACTCGACTAGTTGCATCTCTATTGTGCAAAATTTCTGACAATGGAGCGTCGCTGACGACTGTAATAGAGTGGTCAGAGAAATAGTGTGCAACCTTCTTCGTGGTCATGTAAATCCCATAAACAAGCTTCTGATAGTGTGGATATCTCTGCTTTGACGGAGTCAGAACTTCAGAAACATAGTATACTGGGCGTTGAACCTTATAGGCTTTTCCTTCTTCCCGCTCGACCGTAAGTACTGTACTGACAACTTGTCTAGTGGCTGCAATGTAAAGCAGTAAAGGCTCTTTGCTGATTGGAGCAGCAAGCACCGGCTGGGTGGAAAGCAGGGCTTTGAGCTCTGCAAACGCTGCATCAGCTTCAGGAGTCCACTCGAACTTATCAAACTTCTTCATCAGTCGGTAAAGAGGCAGTGCCCTTTCACCGAGGAGAGAAATGAATCGACTTAAAGCAGCCAAACAACCTGTAAGCTTCTGGACATCATGCACACGCATTGGGTGTTTCATTCGGAGTATGGCACCAACTTTCTATGGGTTCGCGTCGATTCCTCGTTCGGAAACAAGGAAACTGAGTAATTTTCCACCATGAACTCCGAATGTGCACTTTGATGGATTAAGCTTGATACCATACCTCCTGAGGTTGGCAAAAGTTTCAGCAAGGTCAGCCAGCAGGTCGGAACCTTTGCGTGACTTGACCACAATGTCATCCATGTATGCTTCCACATTCCGACTGATTTGAGTGAGTAAACACTTCTGGATCATCCTCATGAATGTGGCTCCAGCATTCTTCAGACCGAATGGCATGGTGACATAACAGAAGCATCCAAATGGGGTGATGAAAGCTGTTTTGATCTCATCGGGACCATACAGTCGGATCTGATGATACCCGGAATAGGCGTCCAAAAAGGACAAGCGCTCACACCCCACGGTCGAGTCGACTATTTGGTCGATGCAGGGGAGAGGAAAATGATCTTTCGGGCAGGCCCGATTGATATGCTCGAAGTCAATGCACATGCAATGTGAGTTGTCCTTCTTGGGGACCATAACAACATTGGCTAGCCACTCGGAGTGGTAAATCTCTCGGATGAACTCAGCTGCCAGGAGCCGAGCCACTTCTTCACCAATTGCTTTTTTCTTCTGTACGACGGACCGTCAAAGATGTTCCTTAACTGGTTTCACTTTTGGGTCGACTCACAAATGGTGCTCAGCCAGTCCCCTGGGAACACCCGGCATGTCAGAAGGTTTCCATGCAAAGATGTCCTAGTTCTCACGGAGGAACTAGATGAGCGCTTGTTCCTATTTGGAGTCGAGTGTCGTCGAAATGTGAGTCGGAGCAGCATTGGGATCAGTCGGGTGAATATGAATCGTCTTTGTTTCACCAAACGACTGAAATGCGGAATCTGTGGCGGGCTTCTTGGCTCGCAGCAAATCACTCGGATCTGTGGTTTTTTGGTATTCCTGCAATTCCACTACTACCATTTGTGCATTGGTGATCTTTGAGCCCTTCTAGAAGCACTCTTCTGCCTTCTTCCGATTGCCAGTGATAGTGGTCACTCCTCTAGGACCAGCATCTTCAATTTGAGGTACACATAGCATGGTCAAGCCATAAAACGTGCATAAGCTGGCCTGCCCAGAATAGCGTGATAAGCACTCTGGAAATCCACAACTTCAAATGTCAACTTTTCTTTGCGGTAATTCTTGGAATCACCGAAAACCACATCAAGAGCAATCTGGCCGAGTGATTCAGCCTTCTTGCCTGGAATGTCTCCATGGAAACTCATATTGCTTGCACTGAGTCTGGACATCGGAATGCCCATCCCTTTCAGCATCTCTGCATACAGAATATTCAGGCCACTGCCACCATCCATCAGAACTTTAGTCAACCGAGTGCCTTCGACGACTGGGTCGACCACCAACGCTTGCCTCTCGAGGGTGGCTATGTGTGTAGGGTGATCTGACTGGTCGAAGGTAATGGCAGTCTGGGACCACTTCAAATAACTGGGAGTCGCCGGAGCGACCATGTTCACTTCTCGGTTGATGACTTTCAATCGACTTTTGCTCTCAACATCGGCAAAAATCACCAGAGTGGAATTGACGTGGGGGTAACCATCATCGTCTTCTTCCTTATCTTCAACTTTGTCCGACTTCTTCTCCTTTTCCTTGGGCTGTTTCTCTCGGAACTGCTAGATCAGAAGCCGGCACTGTCGAGTGGCATGCTTAGGATAAATGAAATTACCCTCCTCATCTTTTTTGGTGTGAATGTGGCACGGCAAATCCAACACGTCATTTCCATCTTGATCTTTTACCTTCTTAGGGTTCCATGGCCCCTTGGGCTTCCCCTTGAATTTTCCCTGAGGCACGGCTAAGGCTTCACCAGGAGCAGCTGGCTCGGCTTTGCGCTTCTGCTTCCGACTGTAGTTCCCTCCTCCAGTTTCATGGGCGACTGTTTTGTGCTTGCCACTCCGGAGCAGATACTCTTCCTCACCATTAGCATACTTGGTGCCGATTTCCATCATTCGACTCAGAGACATATCTCCGGTCCGACTAAACTTCAGATTCAACTCTCGTTACTTGACGCCTTCTTTGAAGGCACAAACTGCTTGATGATCTGACACATTCTCCACTGTGTGATGCAATGTGATCCACCTCTGGATATAATCCCTCAAGGTTTCATTCGGTTTCTGCACACAAGACTGCAGCTCCGTTAACCCTGCTGGTCATTTGCATGTTCCCTCGAACATTCTGACAAACACTCGGGTAAGTTCTTCCCAACTATAAATACTGCCAGGCGCTAACTGATTTAGCCATGCTCTGGCTGAGCCCTCCAAATCAAAGGAAGGTGCTTCATGTCCACCTAATCATTGCCTCCACCAATCTGCACAGCCACTCGGTAGTCCTCAAGCCAAGTGTCAGACTTGGACTCACCAGGAACTTACTGACTCCAGTCGCCAACCTAAAGTTCGGAGGAATCACAGCAGCTCTGATGGCTCTACTGAAGCACTTTGGACCAGAAATGTGCGCTCTGCTGCTGGTTGGATAATCTCTATCATGACCTTCTCGGTGAGCTCTGTTCCTGTCGACCATACCCTGAACGAGAATAGATCTCGCATCAAAGCCTGGTTCCCTGGGGTCGACTGGAATCCTTCGCCCACTGCTATGGGGGCGTCTGTCATTGTGCTGCCGAGGCACATATGACCCACTCCTCGGGGGTGGAGTGGGCGCTCAACGACGATCGTCGTGATCGAGTCGATGATCATACTGCTCATGATTTTTGTACTGATCTCGTCGATCTCCACGTCCCTCACGCCTCAGAGGCGATCTTGGGCTGTGAGCCGACTCGACTGTGTCTGCAGCCATGGATCTGCTATGGATCCTATTCCGTGACTGAGATACTGCTGTGTTCAACTCTCCCGCTGCTCGAAGAAGATCTCGGATCTGCATCAAACCTCTGCCAGCCTTTGATTGGGAAGGCTGAATCGACTCTGCTATTCGGGCTGCAGCTGTGAGATTCTGAATCGGAGTTCAGTATACCTGAGTCGGAGGCGGGAAAAGCTGACGTCGACTGGATTCGGAAATTCGTTGCCGAGCGCGCTCATCGAGTGCGCACTGGAGATTCTCCAGTCGAGTGCATTCAGCCAAGTTGGCCAAGCGCGCCTCCTCCAAGGCCTGGGCCTCGGGGGTTTCTCCAACGATACGAGTGTGAAGTGCATCCATGTTCCGACGGCGAAGTTCTTCTCTCTGCTGCGATGAGAGAGGCTCGGAGCGACACTCATCATGAACATGCTACGGATCGCCACCACCATCGCCACCTTCGCCGCAGGGGAAGCCAGGAGGACTGCGGGGTCCGTTGACCATCAGGACTTCTGCCGCAGGATCACTGCTGTCGCACTCGGATGCGGTCTCTGCGGAGCCAGTCGACAGGTCAAACAGGCCGTAGAGAGTTTCGTTGGGCTCGATCGCCGCGAATTGGGGCGTGGTCGACTGGCGAGCCACTGCGTGCCTCACCCACCACTGGAGCCTTGACTGACCAAAACTTTTACGCCGGTGTGCAGCGGGGAGCGAAGACGCCACAGGAGTCGACCGATACTGGGTCGACGGCTGTCGCAGGAGAACATTGCGGACACACGCGTGAAAGTGCGTTGCCCCGCAGACGGGGAGTGCGTCGACGTCGAGTGGAGCCTCCTGAAGCCAAGCGGAGTCGTCGGCGACAAACACGAGCGCGCCGAGACGGATCTCGCGGCCCTCAGCCAAACCTCCGCTTGAAACCATGATGAAGGGGATCGGAAAAATTGCAACTTCTCCAACAAGTGGCTAAGACACCTGCCCCAAGGTGGGCGCCAATTGTCGTGGTTCTAAGTCTGACAGTAGAATGGGGGGTAGGTAGGTAGAGGCAAGATCCTAGCTATGGAGGAGTTGTACATGCTGGTTTTACGAGTTCAGGCCCTTCTCGGAAGAAGTAACAGCCCTACGTCTCAGTTCCCGGAGGCGGTCGATTGGATTATACGCGTGTGAGTTACAGGGGGTGCGAACCCTTGTGCCTATGGAGGGGGTGGCTTATATAGAGTACGCCAGGTCCCCAGCCAGCCCATGTTACAAGGGTTTTATGGTACATTAAGAGGGGACATTACAGGTAACGCCAACAATGAAGTGCTACAAAGGATCATTAAATATACGAGTAAATGCCCGACCGTTGCTGCGCAGAGCGGCTTTAGGTCTTCTTATACGTCAAGTGGTTTAACGGTCGAGTGGCCAGGATAGTAAGGGGTCTCCGAGTGAATGGTAGGTCGAGTGGACTTCAATCGACATCTTCGCTGGATCCCTTCTTCTGATTCTTGAATCTCTTTTCTCTTAGGACAAGGGCCTTGGGTAGGATGTATTGGTCAGGCCTATTACCCTACCCCAAGTTTATGTCCTCATCATTAGCCCCTGAATGGATCGAGGTTTGAGTGAAAAAGAAGGATGAAGTTGACCTTGCTGTTATTCTTGCTTTGACTTGTCTTTATCTCCAAGTGGAGGCCGGTTGTTAGAACTTCAGCTTCGCTTCAGTTGCCTTGATCGATTCAGAAATTGCCGACTGGTTTATACGATGTCACTCGTCGAGTGATATCCCTGACATGAAATCTTTGGCGTGATCGGTTGTGAAGGATCCCGGATTTCGTGGGACTCGAAATTTCGGAGGAAGCGCGCCAGGCTGAGCATTCCGTGGTAAGTGGAATAGATAAATATGACGTTTCGATTTCTGCGCCACCTTTTTCGCCACGTATCACGTGGGCGACTGTTGGGGGATTTGACAGGATCGCTCGGGCCCACGCGTCAGCCACTCGGAAGTAGGCCTTTAAAAGCGATGGGGCATGATCATCTAGGACCTGAGAGCCTGGTGGGAGACGGGTTGCGCATGATCATCTAGGACCTGAGAGCCTGGTGGGAGGCGGGCTGCTTCGCCACCATCGCAGCTTTTTAGTTGGCTTCCAGGTGATGCCTATCTTTGCTAGGCTTGTCACTGGCTCGGCCAGTGCCCTGATTAGCTATTTGTCTTCTGGTGCTCACGGGATGGTGGTTCATGTAAAAAAATATCTTTCCTTATCTTACTTACTTTGGCCTTTCAAATACAAGCTAGACACCATATGGAACATGCAATCACATATGACACCGTGAAGTTAAAGCAAGCACCTGGGATGGTGGTTCATTGCGAGCGCGGTCATCAACTCCAGAGCTACGTTCCCCGTCTCCATCTGCTGACACTACACCCTTTAAAGCCCTGAAACGTGTCTGGCCTAGCCGCATAACAAGCTGGAGCGACTTCTCTCTTCTCTTTTCTGCTTCTGTCAAGGCAGGGTCTGAAATACCCTTGCATAAAAACACAATAGTGAGAGTATGGGTGAAGTGTGTGCAGAACTAGTGCACTGTAAAAGTAGCAGATAGCAGGTGGCCAAAAAAATAAATGACAGGAGACATATGATAGCTCTACAACATTGCATGGCAAACAAAATTAGATTCTACTCCGTATGATTTTGTAATATATGAGCACAGGAAATGCAGGTACTCCTCCAGCACACCACCACATGTGGTCATATCTAAGATAACAGTCGACTGAAAATAAATAGGTCAGTCGATTTTTTAATGAACTGTACGATCTATAAGGAAGGGCAGATGGCCTTCGTCTATGTCCCGCCAGTCACTGTTGACGATCTTTCTCGAACCGCCAGTGACCACCGGCTAGACCCCTGCCTCCACCGCTCCGCCCTCCCATCGACCTCACACCACCACCATGCTTGGCAGCGCCCCCAGGCCATCCCTTTAATCCCGGCCGACCTCCATATTAGGCGCCAGTAGCTCTAGGCCGCACACGCCCCTAATTAATCCCGGCGTAATAGGCATACTAGCGCCTGTTACGCCGGGGAATGCTTCCATTAATTGGGAATCAACTGGCCAGAAATTGAAATTCAGGGGGGCGACGGACCTCTAGCTAAGGTGAAATAGTATATGAGGAGAAACCTTGTGCATCGCGAGTTACTAGGAACATCTAGTATCAAGAAGAAGCGGTCAACTAGTGTCTTCTATGGGATGAATACCGTGCAAGCAGAGACGTAAGATTTGCACGAATAAGGGAAGAGGAGTACCTTTTTCAGTTGCCGGTGTGGTCACCTCCACATGTCGCACCGATTTTCTTCTTTTTACCGGGGAAACCGATGTTCTCTCCACATGTGGCGCCGATTTTCTTCTTTTGGCCTGGGAAACCGATGTTCTGGAGGGTGCAGGCTTGGACGAACCCATGGCCAAATTGTTGACTGTGTTGTCGTGGTCGTATGTCGGCGGAGGGGAAGCAGATCCGACGCGGCGAAGGACGGCGTAGCAGGAACAGCTCCGGTGCGGTGGAGGGTGGCGAAGTTGGTGCGGCACCGGTGAGGCATAGGACGGCATGGTTGAACTGGCTCAGGTACGGACGGCTCGGCCTCGGCTTCAACTAATAGCCGTGGAGGGCATTGTGGTTGAGGTTGCGGTGGACGACGACATCGGGGTATCGGCTCTGGCGTGATGGAGGAGGGCGGCGATTGATGGGTGGGATGGGGTGGCGGACGGAGGACGCCGGGGTTTCGCGGCTGGTGGAGAGGTAGTTTTGGCACCCACGGAGTACGAATGGGGAATAGGACGGGTGGGCGGGGGGTAGGGGGAACCATGTTTCGGTCTGGGACGCGCTTGTTTTTGGCTTTTTTCAACAGAAGATGGGACGCGCTTGTTTGAAATTTGGGGAAAGTACAAACTTTGACCCCTCTTAAATTTCGGACCTACTGCGGGTCGGGGGTAGGATGGTAATCCCAGGTGTCCCAAATAGTGGGCGGGAGTGATTTCGGCCGCGCGCATGTGTCCTTAGGCGGCCATTGTGTATGAATGTTTTTTGGATGCGGTTGCGTGGCGTCTAGATGAAGCTACAAATCTACCATGGTTTAGACCTTTGGAAGTCGGGCCGGTAGGTTTCACGGGTCGGAGTTATTAGAAAAGTAATTTCCTTGTACTACCAAACATTGGTCTCACGCGGTTTCGGGCGAGGAGAGGCTCTTTTGGCGCTTCGTTCGAAATTTTGAAACACAAGCATTCACGTTTAGAGTACTCTTGAACTATGAGGATCTACCTAAATATACAACGTTATATTTGACCTTGTATGTTTGAAAACCTCATTAAATTATCCGCTTCTTTTTGAAATTTTGACACTTGAATATCCTATAACTACGATTATTTTGGAATGGAGGAGCTAAATTTGAATCTATTTTGTACACGACTACATATGCTATTATGTACAAAATCAGAGCAAAGATTGGTGCCCCCATAATTTACGTATGGTTTACAAATGCCATGATATAAAATTCAAATAATTGAATGGACTTCATGTTGAATTCGATTTTTTAAAACCACCTTAAGTTGAATCCAAATGTATGCTAGTTCATAGGTAGTAGCTATTTATAATGTCCGTTGTGTAACTTTCGTATGTATAATGTGCTTTACACACACAACATGAACTATACTCACATTTATATTCGATTGCTAAAGCGATGCATTGTCCGGAGTTCAAAATACTAACTATGTGGCTCAATTGTGTCGAATAATAACATAGACATGCTCAGATACGATAGAATCTAGATGTCTGATGGACAATGACCGCTCCTTACGTGAATTGCAAATATCATGATCCCATCCTAATATTTGGATACAATTTATATCTTTAATCAATGTGTAGAGCAGTCTTTTACGTGTAGTTTCACTCTCCATCGGTGGTCTCTCACACATGCTCACACAATCTCTCCCGAGGTGTCTTTCTCGCACACATGCTCTAGATATAACCCTCCCTCCCTCTCGTAGCCATTTACAACTGTTTTCACTAACCTTTATCACAAGCACTCTTCCTCTCGCAAACATACACACGCACAATCCTCATCGGCCCTTTCTATATACATGGTCCTGCCTACGTGTCTCATGTACGCACATTATCTTTACGCCTGTCTCTCACACATTGTCTCACACCTCTCTTCCTAATCGATGAGTATGATTCTAGCAGAGCATTCTGTAGGATGCCCTTAAAGTTAGGTTGGATGAATAGTAATATCAGAGATAAAGGGGTTACCTTAGTACGAGAACCTAGGGTTACAAATCCTAGCCGGCTTTGTTAGTGGACACAGAGTCCTTCACAATTCTGCTATCTTTGTCTTGTACGACTAGTCATCAATGGGCCTTCCTAAATGCGTCACGGGCCGACCAATGTGGCACTGGACAGAACCGAACTAAGGGCCTCACCTTGACCCACCGAACCTCATGCGGTGACACACCCTATGCTCCCACGTCTCATTATCTTCTCACACGCACACATACCAACACAAACACCACACACACAGAAAATTTCTCCTGGTGCCTCTATTCCCTCCCCCCTTGCATATACACACTCAAGGGAATGGAATCTCTTGTCGTGACATCATATTCGTCTCTCTCTCTCTCTCTAGACCACTCTCATTTCTCGTGCTATCTCTCCCACGCCCCCCCATCGGCCCCTCTATCCAAGCCTCTCTCGAATACGTAATACACACACATACCTCTCTAGGCCCCGCCAAATGCATCAACTACACATTCACACATGTTACATCACGTACCCCACTGATCTAAAAAGCCCTCTCTTCACGTTTATTTCGCATACAACATTCCTTTTGAATAAAGTGTGGCCAAAAAATTATTTTAGAGTTTCTACCTATATACAACATTACAAAGTTATATGGGGGAGTACGAACGCTAATTTGCATTGCATGGTGCCCACAATGATATTTATTCCGCACTATGAATTTGTATATTTTTATACTATATACAAAGTTAGTCATAATAAAGAGAAACGAAGAGCATCTCTCTCTCCATCGCATACCCCCCCCTGTAGGCCCCTTTCACGTATGCACACAAAACTATCTCCAGATCCTCTAAAAGTAAGCCCCCAGAAAATTCACGCATGTTTCATCTTTGTCTCGCGATATATGCAATGACGATCATTGTATTTGAAGCGAAAGCATGATACGTACATTGGACTTCAGAATCCACTCATTACGGTCACCATTTACGTTTAGTGGTTATTATACAGTCACGAGCTCACCGTACAACTCTGTATTTTCTCATGACATGACTAGTTGACCAGTTAAACGCTCCACGTGGCACCTCTAGTGTTGCATCACATTATCTCACTACCATCGTGCCACCTGTCGACTTGTATCTAGTCTACATCTACACTCTTATCTCTACTCTTATAAAAAAACAGAGTTGGTGATGATGGTGAGCCTGCCATCCTGCAATATAGGCCGTCCGATTTATATCTGACGGATAGGAAGGAAACTATGGCAATTTTGCAAAAAGATACCCACACCCCTCTCCACATTTGCAAATAAGGCCTTCCCTCGTTCATCCTTTTCTCTCACAAGATAATCTACTAATACAAATGCATCTTGATGTTCCGTGCAACGGACGGGCATCTTGCTAGTAAAATACATAAAATACACTCTTATAAAAAAACAGAGTTGGTGATGATGGTGTGCCTGCCATCCTGCAATATAGGCTGTCCAATTTATATCTGACGGATAGGAAAGAAACTATGGCAATTTTGCAAAAAGGTACCCACACACCTCTCCACATTTGCAAATAAGGCCTTCCCTCGTTCATCCTTTTCTCTCACAAGAGAAACAAGTCATACAAATGCATCTTGATGTTAAGTGCAATGCACGGGCATCTTGCTAGTAAGAATGAAAACAAACGACAAAAATATATTTGGACGGTGGTTCGAAGTCATGACCGCGGGCACAGCGGACAAGGTGGCATTGTATTTGTATGCTGAGCCATCTATTTTAACACACAGGAGCTGGTGTGGTGATTATACACACACGCACACATGCACACAAACTACATCCACGCAACACTCACACAAACACATGCACCCACGCACGCAGCAACACTCACACGTACACACGCAGCCACGCACGCACGCAACACTCACACGCACACACGCAACACTCACACGCACACATGCACGCATGCATGCACACACCAGTACACCACACGACCAACACACAATCTCACGCTCAAGTGCTCAACCTACACGTGCATGCGCACACATCAGGCCCTGACAGACATATACACAACAAGGCGATTTCCGCGCACTGGTTGGAGCCTTGTCGCGCCTGCGTAAATTTGTGTTTATCTGACCTTTTGCCTATGCGAACTAACAGGTGGGACCCACAAGGAACGTGGTCAATTTAACTAGTCAACATGGCGCCACGCAGACTATATATTTGGCCGGTCAACAAAGTGCAATTCGATGCTGAACTGTGAGCAAGTGACCGTATAATCACCGCAAAACGTATATAGTGACCGTAATCAGCTTATTCTGAAGTTCGGTGACCGTATTACGCTTTTCTCTCTGTAGGCCCTCCAAAACTACATCTCTACACGTTCTCGCATGTTACATCTAACAACTATGCAATACAACACTACTACTACACTCTAACACAATAAATCATATGTGTTTTTAGTTTTACTAGATATCATATTGTTACTTATAATTATTCAGTTTGCATACATTAAAATTGCCTTTGAAATGTATGGCTAGTATCATCTACCGCCCTTTCCTGTTTAATCGGATTTGTATCGATGGATCGTGCGAAACAACAAAAATATAGTACTATACAGTACAAGTGACAGTTCACTGGGCCGTCATGTCGTCTACTCCTCCGTCGTAAGAGTAGAGCGCTCGCTTTCATAAATCTTCTAGTCCCTTTCGCCGACATGTGGGACATCAAGCTACCGGGTCCACGTGCCATACCGGAATACAGTGCAGAGCAGCCGGGGTGAAGCACCCCAGTCATGGCGTCGGCATAGTAATGAGCAATGAGGCGTCAAATCACAAAGCTGCACCTTTCCCGCAGTTAAGTTGAGGGACGAAGCAACCATCATTTCACTTGTTGTTGAATCTGCTTCTCCCTCATCTTCTTCAACTTAACCACGTGTTGCTTCTGCCGTTGTTCTGCCTCATGTGGGACGCGGATCGGCTTGGTAAAGCACTGACACGTGGGACCGCATGTTAGCAAACCACCAGGACAACGTCCTCCGAAAATAAGAAGCCTAATCCTGGACTTACAAAGGGCGACGTAGCTGCTACGTATACTTTCCATCTAATCTATATATGCCCCCCTGATTTTCAGGTGGGGTGGGCCTAATCCTCTCCTTTAATCCAATCAAATAGTCCCACATCACATCAGTTCATAACTTTACGTAAACCATTACGTGGATGTAGCATTGCTCAAATAAGAAACCTCCCCCTCCATCCGCGCGGCAAAATCACCTCCTTTTTACTAATCTCGATTCTATAATTTTTTAGATCAATATACTTGAGATTTGTATAGATAGCACACAGGAGCAAAACCAAGTGGTATGGTTAAGGGCATGCACAATGTGTAGCCAAATGTGAAAATAGCTTTTGGCATCATGGGAACCATTGTGGACGGTGTTGCCAAAGCCAAAAAGATGGAACCGAAGCTCCCTGATTGATTGATTAAAGGAATAGAAAAATGCAACGTCTCTCCTATTTCTTCCATGCTTGGACGCATGTAGTACAGTATAGAGCACAGAGTCTACACCCCTGTCCCTTCTATCACAAATCACAAAGCAGTAAGGCGTCAAATCACAAAAGCACGTACGAAGCAACCATCATTTCACTCTTCGCTGACTCCGCTTCTCCATTGTCTTCTTCGAGAAGCCATCTCACCGCACTAGTACTCCTAGTAGTACTAGTAAAGGACTTCCTGGATGCAAATAAGGCGGTTGTCTCGGCTTGCAGGCGGCACTTGCGAACGACTTACCGTGGTCTCCCTCAATGGTGTTCTCCGTCGAAAGCACTTCGCCAAACCACCAAAAAAAAGATATCATCGACGTCACCGCAATGGGGAAGGAAGTCAAATATAGTTACTACCTCCATTTTTTGTACACAAGGCCAGTATATCAAAATTACAATTTGCAAAGGGCCACCAACACTAATCGAGGCAAAATTGATGGGGTTAGCAACCAAGGACATTAATATCCCCTGCATGCATGCGTAAGTGAGAAGGTTGGTTTGTATGGCGCTGCATTAGGCTAGTCATAGTGGGGAGTAACTTATACTAGTGTCATGCATATGACACTAGTCTAAGTTACTACCTTCATAGTGCAAAGTAACATAGTAGTAGTGTCATAGAGGACTTCATTTATTAGTTTGTAGACTCATCTTGTCTTGGGAAGCGCTATGTTACAGTAACATATTATGTTACCACTTATCATTAACTACATGCCACGTAAGCAAAATTTTCTTGGAGTGCGCTATGTTACTAGCTAAGTTACTCCCACTATGACTAGCCTTAATCAAGCGATGAGGAGTGAGATGGTCAGCTCTTTGGTCTTTGGAGAAAAAAATACGCATTAATTGACACGTGAAACAAGGATTTGTATCGATTAAATCCCGCGAAGGAAAACCCCGCCTTTCTTTTTTAACACTAGTACTCCTAGTACGTACGTACTTATCCTGTTTGGGTCTAGGCCTTGCATTGCCAAACTTCGCCACACATTTTTGCCAAGCTTGCCTAAAGTTTTCAAAATGAGAAGGAAGTACACTTGCGCACGGCTGTCGCGGTCGCACCGCACCCTCACACGATCGCTCCTGCACGCCGCGGTTGCACCGCACCCTCACACAGTCGCTCCTGCATGCCGCAAACCCAACCAAGGGAACGCACCCTCACTGACACGTGCTGTCGCATGTGAACAAACCAAACTCAGCCATCCTATCGCTGACACATAATTTTCGTTCACAGAGTATGTTTATCCAACCGCATGTTGGGGAATATCCGTATGGCCCGTGCGGTGGTCTGTTGGGGAAGAAGAAGAGGTGAGGAAGAAGGAAATAAGGGTTAGGAGACGTAGGATATTCATCCAACCGCCTGAAATGGTAGACTGACCCAAGTTAGGCGACTTGCATGACAAATATATGTTTTAGACAACAAAAGATCCATGAAAACAACAACATAAAGAAAACTATCACTACTCACGGAAAGAGACGACCTCGTCGTCTTTGGCTGCCGGCGCGAACCAGCCGGCGCTGCCGACGTGTGTCTCCGCACCGTGGTTGTCCTCGGCCTCCAGCTACTCGTTCAAGCGGAGCGTGTAGGCGCTCTGCACGGACGAGAGCACAGCCCAGTTCAAGTCGAGGACGTCCGGTTCCGCCTGCAGAAGGGCCTTGATGGCAGCGGCATCCGCGCGCTCCGCGTCGAGTCGAGCCTCCGCCGCTCGGTTCAAGTCCAGGACGTCCGGTTCCGCCTGCAGGAGGGCGTCGATGAGAGCGGCATCCGCGCGCTCTGTGTTGAGTCGAGCCTCTGCCGCCTGGTTCAAGTCCAGGACGTCCGGTTCCGCCTGCAGGAGGGCCTCGATGGCAGCGGCATCCGCGCGCTCCGCCTCAAGTTGAGCCTCCACCGCCCGTTTCACATCCACGACATCCGGTTCCGCCTGCAGGAGAGCCTCGATGGCAGCGGCATGCGCGCGCTCCGCGTCGAGTTGAGCCTCTGCCTCCCGGTCCTCCTTTAGTATCGCCATGTTGAACCGCTGGTCCGCCTGCACCATGGGGGACTCGGACGCTGGCACAAAGTCAACGTCCATCGTCTCATACCCATAGGGGGCCTTCTGCGTCGCGACCTCCGCCATGAATATTGGATCGGCTTCATGCTCCTCGTAGCTTGGCTCCAGAGAACTCGGGGATTGGCCTGCCGCAAAGCGAGCTTGGGAATGGAGGTCTGTGGCGCCGACCGCCACCGCTATTTTTGCGCGGCGCTCCGGCATTAGAATCTTGTAGTAAGTGATCTTGCGGCGCACCATGGCTTTCCGGCAAACTAGGGGACGCTTGATGCAGGCTAGGGGATCGAAAGGTGGGGGAATGGGCTGGAGATTTGGTGTGGTTTTAGGGCAGTGGCTGGCGTAGGCCGAGCAGCGAAGGTTCTGGTGTGCATAGTGGTTCCGGTGACGACCGGTCAATCGGTTTTGACTGTACATCGCTCTTGTCGCGTTCGCGTTGCAGCCCAGCACGCTGGACCCTCCATGTTGCTCACTGAATGGAACACGCTTCGTCTTGCGTTTTCGCTTGCTTGTGGGACCGCAGTTGAGAGCAAACCGACGTCCCTCCCCCTCCCCCGCCCGCGTCATTTATTATACCACCACTCCCTCCGTTTTATGCGGAGTAAATAAAAATAGAGGGAGTATACTACGGATGAGGATCCCCTGATGTGGTGGAACCCATTGAGTAACTGACATGCGGGGCCTAGCAAGCATGGGGTCCACCAGTAAGTGATCAAAAGGGAGGGTAAGGCAGGGATACCTACGTCAGAGGATCCACTTCCACTATACTACTTTGACCAAATGTTAGAGTAATAATATATGACATACAACTTACACAAATGTTAGAGTAATAATATATGACATGCAACTTACACAAAGCATACAGGGTCTAATGCATTTTTCGAGGCTAACTTTGACCAAATGTGACATGCAACTTACACAAAGCATACGGTCAAATTCGTATGTGAAAGGAGTTTCCAATGATATAATTTTCACATTATACATCTCATGTACTATTAATCTTGTCAATAGTCAAATTCGAAACCATCTTGAGTACAAATCTAGGAGTACGTACGAATCTAACAATATTGATTGGGCGTTGTTGAATGTTGATACATTTTTTGTCAAAGTAGATATACTTTGACTACACATAAAACTTATACGTAAACTAGAAAGGATAGGAGGGATTATATTGTACATTCAAAAACGAAACAAATATTGAATACCCTTTATATATGATTTGCGGATGCTATGACCACCGGTTCAAAATTTTGAATCCGCCTTAGGTATCACGTGCCCCCACTCGTTCCCTCTCGATTTCATCTCGGGGTCCGGAGATCTATTGAAAGAGGACTAGGGTGGGTACATGCGAATGATACTCGGCGGAATGTTCAAATGAGGCATGCGGGAGGATGGACTCGACTGGAGGGCGACATGATCGATGGAGAAGAGGGTTGGAGAGGAATGAGAAATAAGCAAACGCCACATGATTATACTTGAACGGCTCAAATAAACAATAAGTTGTCTCGCTTGGCCTATATAGTGAAAGGCCTAATGCGCAACGCGGACCACTGACGCTCGAATATGGCCGGGAAAATAGGGAAACAGACATGTGGGGCACACCCGTCAAGACGATGTAGCGCAGACTAGTCCAATGGAGGAGCTGGCCCACGACCTCCTCGCCACCGACAACCGTTCATGTGGGTCGTTGGGGCCAACAACGGGGCGCAGCTCTAGTACCGCCTCTGGACACGGCGACCGCGGTGAGCGACACACTCATATCGTTGCTAGACACGATCGGTTTTCAGTTTGCCGAGGGTGGCGTTAGTGCTGTGGCACGACCAATGGTATGTTTGGTTTGTGCCCAAGGTTGCCCCATCAAAGCATTGGGTCGCCAAAATTTTGGTTGTGGTATTGGTTTCCCATGATTTGGCCGACATTGGCAAGAAAAGTGAACTCGAGTTGGCTAGAGTTCATTGGCATGCCAAAGAAATGGCAACCATCCAAACAAAGACCAATCTTTGGGTCATGACCAAAATTTTGGTTGAGGTATTGGTTGCCCATGATTTGGCCGACATTGGCAAGAAAAATGAACTAGAGTTGGCTAGAGTTCATTGGCATGCCAAAAAAATGGCAACCATCCAAACAAAGACCAATCTTTGGGTCATGACCAAAATTTTGGTAAGGTGCACTTTGGCCACAATCCAAACACACCCCAACACACGGCTCGTCGAGGATGCACGGGGCGCCGCGACGCATCTGTGGAGTGGTGTAGCACGGCCAACTGCATCCTATGGACCTGAGACCATGCCGGGTCGTCTTGCTTTTTCAATGACATGCGGGGATCGCATGTGAGCAAAGGGAATCTCCAACGTTGCCACGACCGCAGCTGACTACCCTGGCACACCAAAACCCTCGTCCCTCGTGTCGTCGCGTGGTGCGCTCCCAGCCGGCGCCAGCTTCCCGCATTCATGTCGTCCGTTCGTATGTCGTCGTTAAGAGGCTTGGTGCCCGAGGAACCAACTCCGGTGACTTAATGACGCACGCGGACGCTTGGCCTCATCGGAATGCACTACTTAAAGCGGCAACGCCCAGCTAACCTCCACACCATAGCGCATCGTCCTCCTACCTGGAACCACATCCGCCATGACCGCAAGCGTGAACGCTCTACGGGAGAGCTTGTCTTCGGGGATGGAGCTCGAGGTCGCCTCCCTCGCTCAAGTAGCCGCACAAGCGGTGGCCATGCTGGCGGACGACGATGGGAGCACTGTCAGCCATGCATCCTACTTGCCGTCATCCAACATACGGCACCGCTGAGGTCGGGGACTCCTCCGAGGATGAGTAGGGCATTGGAGGCAGCAGAGCATGCTGTGCCAACTGATCGGTCCGTCTCCCGTGTTCTACTTTTCCTCGCCGGAGACCACACCTTCACTTCACGGGTCTTGAACCCTGCCCCCATACATGGAGATCACAGATGGAGGACATCGGTCGCCGCCGTAGAATAGGTTTAGGATCGGGTCTATTTTATTTTTTTGTCCTATAACAGTTCGAAATGTAATGAAAATCTGTCGTGTTTGCATTAATCTCGGCCGGTGTATATGAACTTTCACAATAATATACATATTGTAGGAGTACTACCAAGATGCCCGTGCGTTGCACGGAAGATCAAGATCTTGTGGGAGAAAAGGATGAACGAGGGAAAGCCTTATTTGCAAATGTGGAGAGGAGTGCGGGTAAATTGTCATAGTTTCCTTCCTATCCGTTAGATATAGATCGGACGGCCTATATTGCAGGCTGACAGGCACACCATCATCACCAACTCTGCTTTTTATTGAACCGAGACAAATCTAACATGCGAAGTAAAATAAACACATAGGGTCTATACATG
Organism: Triticum dicoccoides; assembly: GCF_002162155.2. NCBI lineage: Eukaryota > Viridiplantae > Streptophyta > Magnoliopsida > Poales > Poaceae > Triticum > Triticum dicoccoides. The sequence continues at coordinate 267,461,922 of NC_041389.1, forward strand.
CACAAATTATCTTAGGCACTCCAATAGTACATCCACTACACATTCACGCATTTCACATCTTTCTACATCTACGGGAACCTACGAAAGGGTTAACGTAAGTTGCCTCTCTCACTCCTCCCCTGATTTTCATGGTGGTGGGCCCCTTCCTCCCCCCAATCTACAATCAACAGCTCACACGTTTCACATTACGTTAATTACGTAACTGGGATTACGTAGGTGTAGCATTACTCGTCCTAAAAAACCCAACTAAGCCAACCTTCCAGCATATCGCGCGGGAAAAGACCCGGCCACGCCGTTTTAGTCGGGATTACCGGATTACTAGTAGTAGTATAGATGGATCGCGCGAAGCAACAATTTTTTTAGGGGGCGAAGCACCTAGTCTACTCTTATGAAAAACTGAGTTGGTGATGATGGTGTGCCTGCCATCCTGCAATATAGGCCGTCCGATTTATATCCGACAGATAGGAAGGAAACTATGACAATTTTTGCAAAAAGATACTCACAACCCTCTCCATATTTGCAAATAAGGCCTTCCCTCATTCATCATTTTCTCCCACAAGATAAACTACTCATAAAAATGATCTTGATGTTCCATGCAATGCATGGGAATATTGCTAATTTAAAAGGAAAAAAGGCAGTACACTCACAACACTCCTGTCGCGGTCGCATTGCACCCCACACACGTTCGGTCCTGCACACGGCTCATGCAAACGGAACGCGCTTCGGCTTGCCTCTTCACTGACACGTGGGACTGCACTTGGAGAAACTGACCATGCGCCAAACTCCC
>NC_041389.1:267462961-267475371 GCF_002162155.2 Triticum dicoccoides
CTCCACTCCATTCGCTCCGCCAAAGCCGCCCTCCCTGCCACGCCGATACGTCGACGCCGCGGTTCGGCGATCCTCTCGCTCCCACAGTACGCTCTCGTAGACTGCCGTCCTCTAGCCGCGCCGCCATCTCTGGCTATGTTCTTGTGGAGGCGCACGACAGTCAGCGCCGCCACCGCTGGCGACGTTCGTGTGGAGACGCACGGCGGTTAGCTTCTCCCACGGTACGCGCTTTCTAGACTGAGGCCCCGTTCATGTTGGTGTAGCGCTGAATGTTAGCTGATAGACGTTGTTAATCTCACTATTTGCCGAAGTAGTTTACTGTCGATATGCTCTGCTTAAGAAGCTTCCTTGCCCTGTTCTGCACTCAATCTGCTTAGCTGAGATGGCATGCCAAGGCTGATTAGTTGCTAAAATATCCTACCATATATTTATTGTGACGTAGATTGCCATGGTCTAGTAGCCAATCTGTTAGGTGAAATAGCTCTACACCGTTTTATACTCGATCTTTGTTGCTGCGATGGCCTTCGATAGTTCGATGGTTGTGTGCTTAGCCTCATTGACTGCTGAAACAGCCTGCCATAATTTGGCACTCAAATTTGTTTGCTGAATTAGCTTTACATATATTTCGTTACTTAGATCTGCTCGTCCAAATATCTTGCCATAGCTTTAGACATCGACCTAGGTATTTTTTTTCTGGACTTCATAAAAAAGCATATATTTTTTTCCTGTAATATTTAGTAGAAGAACTAATTTGTATGTCTAACAGATGGACATGACTTGGATAACTTCTGCTCGAAGATTCTCTGTTGCATATGTCGAGGGGGTTGAAAACTTCATGAACTTCATCAAAGCTGAGTACGATGGTCCGAAGTTAGATGTGCTCTGCCCGTGTAGCAGTTGTATGAATTCAGTTACAAGACCCCAGTCAACTGTGCAAATCATCTACACTTGTATGGGATGTCGGTCACATATACTAGGTGGGTTCATCATGGTGAAGCTGTGAACGTCAATGTTATTGACTACGTGGAAGCAGCAGATCACCATCTTGATCTGCCTAATGCTCAGGTGGAAGAGGAGGAGGAGGTGGTGGTGGCAGAGCCAGTGAGTTTGACCAACATTGAAACAATGCTACGAAATGCTCATGCATTCCGTGAACTTTCACCTTCAGAAGAAAAACGGTGGGCCCGCATGTTGGAACAATGCAATGTTGCTATCACCCGAGGAAATAAGTTGTCGGTATTCTCAGCTATGGTCACCTTTCTTCAGGTGAAGACATCTGAGCGGATGACCAACAAATCATTCGATGCGATGTTGGCTGCTTTCCACGAATCTTTCCCAGATGCGTCTGAGCTGCCACACACCTACAGTAAAATGAAGAATTTCCTTCGTGCAGTTCGAATTGGATATGATATGGTCCATGTTTGTAAGAATAATTGTGTTCTGTTCCGGAAGGATTATGCCAACTTAAGTGAATGCCCGAAATGCAAATCATCAAGATGGAAAGATGGCGATGCTATGAAGAGGATTCCTCATAATGTTCTGAGACATTTTCCAATTACACAAAGATTGTAGAGGTTGTTTCATGATGCTGAAACAAGAGAGGATGTATTGTGGCATTCTAGGAACCAGGAGTATAGAGATCAGAATGTAATGAGCCATCCATCTCATGGTAGTGAGTGGAAAAGCTTCAATGATAAACACAAAGAGTTTGCTACTGACCCGAGAAACATTAGACTTGGCTTAGCTTCAGATGGATTTAACCCATTTGGCCACCAGAGCGCCACATATAGCATGTGGCCAGTGCTTGTTATCCCTTACAACATGCCTCCAAGTGTCTACACCAAAGAATCAAACTACATGATGGCCTTGCTCATCCCAGGTCCAAAAAGTCCTGGAAAGGATTTTGATTTGTTCATGGAGCCTCTTGTGGAGGAACTTCAACAGCTATGGAAGGGTGTTCTCACTCGAGACCTATATAGCATCCCACCAGCTGATTTCTTTCTGCATGTTGTTATAATTTGGTGCATCCATGATTATCCGGCTTTGGGCACTATGTCAGGGCGAACGACACATGGTTACAATGCATGTGTTCACTGTGACAGGAATCTGCTGTCATACACAATACTTAGTAAGATCTGTTACATTGGACACCACCATTTCCTTGCCAATGACAAACGGCTTTCTAGGAAATACCGAAGACATGTGTTCAATGCAAAGCATGAAAACCATGATGCGCCAAAGAGGCTCACCGCCAATGAGTTGAAAGTGGAATTAGAGAAGGTCAGGCATATTACACCAGGAAACCATCCTGATAATGGTAGCGGGAAAAAAGAAGCGTGGCAGGGCAGAAGAGAGATTATTGTTTACCCGCAGGTCCACTTTGTGGGACTTGGAGTATTGGAAAGATTTGGATCTCTGGCATAATCATGATGTGATGCACATCGAGAAAAATATATGTGACAACATTAGCGGCACACTTCTAAATATTGAAGGCAAGACGAAAGATACCTTAAAATCTAGGATTGATTTGACACACCTGGGTATCAGATAGGATTGGCAGGTGCAAGATGAAGGTAAACCACGGGATATGGCACCAGCTGTGTATGTCTTGGACAAGGTAAAAAGAAAAGAATTCTGCGAGGTCCTGTCACATGTGAGATTCCCACATGGATTTGCTTCCAGCCCTGAAAGGAGAGTCAGTGCAGATGGAAACAAGGTACAAGGGTTGAAAACTCATGACTGCCATGTCCTACTTCAAAGGTTTTTACCTATTATCCTTAGCGGATTGGGCCGCCCTGAGTTATATAGAGCAGTTGCAGAGTTGGGACAATTCTTCAGGGAACTCTGCAGTAGAAATATCAGGATACATGCTTTGGAGCGTCTTAGAGACAAGATACCAACTATCCTATGCGACCTTGAGAAGATATATCCTCCAGCCTTCTTTGATGTGATGGTGCATTTGGCTGTTCATCTACCTGATGAGGCACTACTTAGAGGTCCAGTATAGTATGGCTGGATGTACCCTATTGAAAGGCGGCTAGGAACTTTCAAGGGATATGTTAGGAACAGAGCTAGACCCCGAGGGTTCCATTGCAGAGGCCTACATTGCTACAGAAGTGTTGACATTCTTCTCAAAATACATTGAAACAGCTGATCAACTTAGCAAAGAGGTGGATGAAGACAATCCCGGGCTCAATGTTTTCGATTATTCTGTTCGAGTTACAGGGAAGAGTCGACAAGAGGACAAACCTAAAGATTTGGACAAAATGGTTTGGTATGTGTTGAATAACTGTCCTGAGATACTACCTTATATCAAGTAAGTGCTAAGTACTGCAGCTTATACATCATAATCTACTAAACTTGCAGCACATTCTTATATATTTAGATGTTTGACGCGATCACTATGTTGTGCAGCATCTACAAAGAGGAGTTATTGCCGCAAAATCCAAGAAACATTGACAAACTGGTTATGGCAGGATTTGCGAAATGGTTCAAGAACCATGTAAGCTTTTGAAGTGCACTGTCAGTTTTTTTAATATATTGAGTACATAAGATGATCAGCTTGTCTATTTTCTAACCATAGGTTAAGAAGATGCGGGAGGATGGGCAGGCAGTTGATGATGCCCTTTACTCACTAGCAATGGCTCCTCATACTCGGGTAAGACATTATGAATCTTGCATTGTTGGAGATGTGCGCTACAACAGCCTTGCACGAGACGAAGGCAGGAAGACACAAAACAGTGCCATCATGAGCACGGATACGTATGACAAAGAGACAACTGAAATGTATGCTAACATAACAGACGTTGTTCAGTTGAAGTATATCTCTAGTTTCGAGGATCATCGGTGTGTGGTTCTGTTGTGCTGTCATTGGTATAACCTGTCTTCCAGGATCGCAAAACCCAGTTCTGATGATTATTTCAAATCCATCAATGTCAATGCGGCATACCAGACCAACGAGCCTTTTATTTTGGCAAATCAAGCAACACAGATATTTTTCTTGGAAGACACATTTGCAAGTAGCGATGACTGGAGAGTATTGCAAAGGTTTGAGCAGAGGAATTCGTTTAATGAAGTTGCACAACAAGATGATGCTTACCCTGCTCCTGATGTACAAGATAACACGGATGTTCCTAATATCTTTGAGAACCATCAGGTCAATGACGCCGGCGAAAAGATTGCCTGTCGTGCTGTGGACATACAAGAGTTGATAAAGAAGAAGCCAACGTTCGAGGACGTTGAGGACGAAGAAGAAGATGACACCGTGGGGAATTACGATTCAGACTGATACACATAGCGAGGATGTTGACGCTGCTGTTGTAGATGATGATTACATTGCTTTTGCGGTATTTGCCTGTCAGAAGACGTTTTTTTATCTACTATGTGAAATTGTGTTTGCTATGACAACTGAAACCTGATGAACATGTTGTTTAGTATTTTGCTGTGAGAACATCACTTGTTATGTATGCTGATTTGTGTTTGGTGATTGTATGACAACTAAAACATGATGACATTGTTGTTTAGTTGTGCTCATATTTGGCTGTGAAACTTGAATTTGATGACATAGTTTGCTGTTGGACTGCAATTTGCTCGACGTCTTCGAATGAGAACAAAGCTGACCCGACAGGGCCTCTGCTATTTATTTATTTATATGAGCAAAAGGGGATACCCCCCTGATTTCCTTTAATAGAAATCATTAGATGTTCACAACACTATGCCCAGCCTGCTACATAGGTTTCATTCATTACTAGTTTCAGCAAAGTGCTCATGTCGTAGCCACTGAATACATCACGAGTGCTACATACACTGCAAATAAAGAGACAATCATCCTACAGAGCACATCGATTTTGCCCATTATCTTCACAAGCTCTTTCATCTCCTCATTGCTGTCGAGGCCGTTCAGCAGCTGTTGCTTGGCCATGATCAGAGGAACTGCATCTTTAACCTTCTGCTCTGCATCTTCCTCTTCTGTTGTTCCTTCAGTTACTTGTCCAACACCCCAACATGCTGGTATTGGGATTCCTTGGCTAACCAAATAATCAGTGTAGTTGCATTTCCCCACATCAGCAACTTCCCAGAAATACAAATCACACGAATCTTCCCTTTTCTGCACAAATCAAATTGGAAGATCATCAACCAAACTATTAAAAAAATCAGCAACTGAAAGCAGCAGAACAACACTTAAACATATTATTTCCCCATGATTCGGGCATTTGTAGAAGACTCGGCCAGGGTTGCGGATTGTGGTTGAGATGCAATGGATGACTCTACGTGATTTGCAGCAGTGGCACCACACCAACGGCAGTGGGTTGCGATGAGCAATCGGCTGCGGTGCGCGTGCCGGCGAGGGTGTGATGAGACCCACAGGCGATGGTACGGGTGGTGACTTGGCGCATATTTGGCCGTTGCCTGCTGAAGAGCAGGTGGACGAGCAGCCAGCGGACATGGTTGCTGCCGCCAGAGCTTCTGATGCTAGGCAGAGTAAGTAGAGAAGAGGAGAAGCAAACGTTGGATATGTCAGTTTCATTACTTGCAGAGTAGCATAGCACCATATATAGTCATAGTCTAGGTTTGGATTCGAACCAGCTACAGGAGCATGTCTTTCTTTTTTCTAAAACTCGGCAACGTCTCTTTACTGGTACACTAGCTTGTTCTGTACGCCTTCCCAAGTCTTTGATTTTCTTTCCCTTTTTTTGTGGGTCTACTAGGTTGACGTGTACTTTGGCTTTGTCAACTTAGTCCACAAATGATTCTAGCAGCAGTGACCGTTGTATGTTAATCCAACAGCCGTGCTGCTTCTTCAATATCTGATCTTCTTGCTCTAGCCACCCAAACCAGCTCCGGTGGAACTGCCTACTCCCGCCTCCCGTGGTCGGCTGTGCTGCCGCACAGGCCGCACTGCCCCACCCTACTTCATTGCTGGCCAGGCCATTCCTCTACTCACCCACACCTCCTATTATTTTTCGGCGACGACAGCCGGACCAGTAAACCCTCGTACTCCCCACCGCGTGGGCAACCATTGCCGAGTCTTCCCTTGCTCCATTTCGTTCCCTTCCTAGGCCTCGCCGTCGTCCACCGCCATGGTGCTCTCGGCGCAGCCTCGTTAACTTGGTCAACGAACGACATCCATCAGCCGTGGACTGTACGCGCAAAATAATGATTCCTCCACCTGATAGCTGGGACCCACCGGAAGGGCCTCTGTATTTCGCGAAAAAAACATTCCCCCCGCTGACATGTCGGACCCACCAGCTATATCTTCGCACGCAAGGAAGTGCCTCCTTATTACGCACAAAAAAATGAATACCCCCTGCTAGCTGGGACCCACCATAGTGGGAGGATGACTTGTGGGCCAACTAAGTTGACGAGGACGGAGGGCTTTGTCAACTTAGTAAATATGAACGATTCTAGCTCCAGTGACCGTACGATGTCCATCCAACGGCCGTTGCTTCTTCAACCTCTGGTCTTCTTGCTCCAGCCGCCCAAAGCAGCGCCGGTCATGCTGCATGCTCCTGCCTCCCGTGGCCGGCTGTGCTGCCGCAGAGGCCTCACCGCCCCCTACTATTGCCACCACTTTCCAGGCCCTGCGGCGACGGCAGCCTCACACCGCAGCCAAACCAGTGAACCCTCGTACTCCTCTCCGCACGGCCTTCCACTACCGCGTCTTCCCCGGCTCCATGTCGCCCCTTCCTTAGGCCTTGCCGTCGTCCACCGCCGTGGTGCTCTCCGCGCGGCGTGGTCAACATGATCAAGGAACGACTTCCATCGAAAGAGTACTGTACGTGGAGAGGCTGACAGCTGGGTCCACGGACATGGCCCAGTTATTTTTTGTGATTTGCCAAGTAAGTCACTTTGTCAGGCCTGTTGGGCTGCAAATCTTTCAAGACGATGAGAGCTTTCATTCGGCTGGCCGAGAAAATGGCCCATCAGTAATGAGAAATGGGTTGTACATTTTTAAAACACATCAAACCGGCAATTAGTTTCAAATATCTTTTTTTCATTTCAAGATTTTAAATTACATTAATTTTTATGCGTGGAGAATTTGTTGGATTCTACATTGATATACATTTATTTTTAAAATCCGTTTGAATGTGAGTCGAAATTTCGGGATTAAAAACAGTTCGGACCGCACCAAAATATGCAAAATTTCGTATAATTTTTTAACCATGGCCACAATATGGGTTGTAATGCTAACAAAAAGAATATGGGCTCCAAAAAAAACCTTAAGAATTAGCAAATGGGCTGAAAATTATTAGAAATAATGGTAGATGGGATGTATGCTGTTTTCCACAGATTTGAGGCTTTCCTAAAAGAAGGTTGACACACAAGCAGTGACTGTTGGATGTCCATCAAACGGCCGTCATGCTTCTTCAATCTCTGCTCTTCCAGCTCCAGCCGCTCAAACAAGCGCCGGCGAGACTGCTTGCTCCCTCCTCCCCGCGCCCGGCTGTGCTGCCGCGCAGGCCTCACCGCCCCACCGTACTCCCATCGCTGGCCTAGCCATCCCTCTACTCACCCACACCTGCTGTTATTCTCTGGCGACGGCAGACGAACCAGTAAACCCTCATACAGTCGTACTCCTCTCCGCGTGGGAAACAATTGCTGAGTCTTCCCTGCCTCCGTGTCATTCCCTTCCTAGGCCTCGCCGTCGTCCACCGCCCTGGTGCTCTCAGCACGGCCTGGTCAACGTGGTCAACGACCGACATGCATCTGAAGTGGACTATACGTGGAGAGGCCGACAGCTGGGTCCACGGCCGCACGCAAGGAAATGCCTCCTTATTACGCGCAAAATAATGATTCCTCCACCTGGCCTTAGGGACCCACCAAAAGGGCCTCTGTATTTCACGAAAAAAACATTACCGCCGCTGACAGCTCGGACCCACCAGCTATATCTTCACACGCAAGGAAGTGCCTCCTTATTACACACAAAAAAATGAATACTCCCCCTGTTAGTTGGGACCCAGTATAGTGGCAGGCTGACTTGTGGGCCTACTAAGTTGACCGGGACGGAGGGCTTTGTAAACTTAGTCAATATGCACGATTCTAGCTCCTGCGACAGTACGATGTCCATCCAACTGCCGTAGTGCTTCTTCAACCTCTGGTCTTCTTGCTCCAGCTGCCCAAACCAGCGCCGGTCGTGCCTCGTGCTCCTGCCTCCCGTGCCCGGCTGCGATGCGGTGGAGGCCTCACCGCCCCCTACTACTCCCACCGCTGGCCAGGCCATCCCTCTACTCACCCACACCACCTGTTATTCTGCGGCGACGGCAGCCTCACACCGCAGTGAACCAGTGAACCCTCGTACTCCTCTACGCATGGGCATCCACTGCCGCGTCTTCCCCGGCTCCGTGTCGTCCCCTTCCTAGGCCTCACCGTCGTCCACCGCCCTGGTGCTCTCGGCGCGGTGTGGTCAACATGGTCAAGGAACGGCTTCCATCGGACGTGGACTGTATGTGGAGAGGCTGACAGCTAGGTCCACGGCCGCAGCAAGGAAGTGCCTCCTTATTATGTGCAAAATAATTATTCCTCCACCTGACAGCGGGGACCCACTGGACGGGCCACCGTATTTCGCCCCCCTGACTGTTGGGACCCACCAGCTACATCTTCGGACGCAAGGAAGTGTCTGACAGTCGGGACCCACCTGGTCGAAGCGTACGTAGAGTTGTCATTCTGGTCGCGAACGTGTACGTACATATATACTGGTACATATAGAACCACATATTGAGACGCTTTTGCAAGGTGGATATCATTACATCGACATTACATAATAGATGGGGATACTTACAAAAGGCATACAATGCCACACGAATACAACATCATCTTACATAAGAGCACCATCCGACGACAGATGAAACACAAACAGAAACTCAAACGACATCCACCCTGCTAGCCCAGGCTGTCGACCTGGAACCTATCCCCTGAATGAAGAAGAAGCAGAAGAAGAACTCCAAAACAGGCAAACATCACTCTCGCGTCATGATCATCCCATAACCTGTACCTGCAACTGTTGTTGTAGTAATCTGTGAGCCACGAGGACTCAGCAATCCCATTACCATGGGTATCAAGACTAGCAAAGCTTAATGGGAAAGGAAGGTGTAAAGTGGTGAGGTTGCAGCAGCGACTAAGCATATATGGTGGCCAACATACGCTAGTAAGAGCGAGAAGAGAGCAAATGGAACGGTCGTGAAGCTAGCAATGATCAAGAGGTGATCCTGAACTCCTACTTACGTCAAACATAACCCAAAACCGTGTTCACTTCCTGGACTCCGCCGAAAAGAGACCATCACGGCTACACACGCGGTTGATGCATTTTAATTCGGATCTGGTGTCAAGTTATCTACAACCGGACATTAACAAATTCCCATCTGCCACATAACCGCGGGCACGGCTTTCGAAAGATAATACCCTGCAGGGGTGTCCCAACTTAGCCCATCACAAGCTCTCACGGTCAACGAAGGATATTCCTTCTCCCAAGAAGACCCGATCAGTCTCAGAATCCCGGTTTACAAGGCATTTCGACAATGGTAAAACAAGACCAGCAAAGCCTCCCGATGTGCCGACAAATCCTGATAGGAGCTGCACATATCTCGTTCTCCGGGCAACACCGGATGAGACTAGCTACGAGTAAAAACCAACCCTCAACTTTCCCCGAGGTGCCCCGCAGGCAGCTCAGTTCGGACCATCACTCGAAGGAGCACTAGCCCGAGGGGGGGGGGGGTTAAATAAAGATGACCCTCGGGCTCCGGAAACCCAAGGGAAAAAGGGCTAGGTGAGGCAAATGGTAAAACCAAGGTTGGGCCTTGCTGGAGGAGTTTTATTCAAAGCGAACTGTCAAGGGGGTCCCATAAATCACCCAACCGCGTAAGGAACGCAAAATCCAGGAACATAACACCGGTATTACGGAAACTAGGGCGGCAAGAGTGGAACAAAACACCAGGCATAAGTCCGAGTCTTCCACCCTTTACCAAGCATATAGATGCATTAATTAAATAAGAGATATTGTGATATCCCAACATAATGCTGTCCACCATGGAGCAATCTTCAACTTCACCTGCAACTAACAACACTATAAGAGGGGCTGAGCAAAGCGGTAACATAGCCAAACAATGGTTTGCTAGGAAGGGTGAAAAGGTTAGAGGCTGACATGGCAATTTGGGAAGGCTTGATCAACAAGAGATAGGTAGCGCGGAAAAGCGATAGAACGAAGGAACTAGCATAGCAATGATAGTAATGAGATCCAAGGTGACAGTCATCTTGCCTGGAATCCCACCAGGAAGAAGAACGATTCCATGAAGAAGATGAACGGATGAAGACGAACCAAGCATAGACGAATGAATCCTCACGATCGCAATGAAATAGGAACTATCGAGAAGAAGCACACAACATGGTAAACACACCACACATAGACAAGACATGATGCACAACAAGCATGGTGCATGACAAAGCTACATGAGGCTACTCATGGCAAGAGATGATGCATACAAGAACAACACATCAAAGCAGAGTTAAATGAGGCCGGAAACAACATATAACAATTCCGGTAAGTCCTCATATGCAAGTTTAGAAGTTGGTCCAGAACTGAAAAAACCTTATATTCAAGTTGTTAAATAGCAAGTTAAGATGCACCAAGATGATCTACACGAGATTCTAGTCAAGTTACATATAAAGTTCATTTAATTCGGAGCTACGACCTAGAAGATATGAGCAAAACAAGTTAAACATGGCATTGATGCTAAATGCATCCAAACATCAAGCAAACACCCTCAAAACATGGATACAACATGATAATATGAAACTTCATGCAATTCTAAGCAAGTTTCATATAGAGCACACTCAAAACGGAGCAACGGTTCAACACATACACTCCTATACAAGTTTAAAGGACAAGCTGTCCAAAACAGCAACTAGGCATATAGCAAGCATCAAAACAACAAGCTACAGCACCCCAACATAAGAACAAAAGGCATGTGCATGAAGTACAGGTAAAGCATGACAAAACATGAACACTGAGCTATCTCCAGAAATCACTAGATCATGCTCAAAAGGACATGGCAAGATTGCAAATAATAACAGTTTCAGACTTAGCAGAAATAACATCAGGTTGCAATGATTAGAGCTATCCAACAACATGTTACAGGAACTTAACATGGCAAACAAAGGCATGGCATGCTAATGCTAAAGACAAACAACACTACTCCCTTACTGAACTAATTCCAAAGATCAACAGAAAAGATGGTAGCATCCATGCAAACATGGCAAATGATATGACAGATTCATACATGGCAGGAGCAACAATAAGTAGGCATGTTGGTGATCTTGTACAACTCACCACAGAGCAATACATGGCATGGAAAGGTGACCAACAGTAAGAATACATGTTTATTAAGCTAAGCATGGCAAGAGCAAGTTCATAGGGTGGATGGATCACTAGCAACAATCATGGCAACATTGAACTTAATGTTAATAGGCTGACAGCAACATTATTTAGCAAGTTTGGAGCAAGATAACAACATGTTACAGAAGGTTATAAATGCAACCAGGAGCATGAATGGATAGATCAGGACATGAGTAACAAAACATCCTTAGTGAACATCTCCAGATTATGCATAGAATGACTTGTAGAAGCAGGTCTACATAGCATCATAATATAACAGAAACAGTCTAGCAAAACAGCAACAGCAAGTACCCTACTTCACGACTCGATGCACTCACTACAAGAATCACAAAAATACGTGGATTGCACCACTGTGCATATGGCATGATGTAGCACAAAACACATGTAGAGCTCATGCTCAAAGAATGCACACACAAAATGCAATGAAAAAGACAAAACAACAAGTTCGAACAGTTTCAGCAGATTAACATCATATAGCACTCTTGCAATGATGATTAGGGCATCAAGATGGACTCAAACTGGCATGGAACAATGGAAAGAAATGAAGAGCATCTCACAGCGAACATTCTGATATATCATGCATGCAAAACGGAGCTACATACATGGAGATACGGCATGATGAACAGAGCAATATAATGCAAAAATTACAGGACTGGAAAAATCAACCTCCGGGAAAACGGGATGGAGTGGTTCAGGACGGCGCGGGGGCGCGTTTGGATGGATGCATTGGTGGATCTGGTCCATGTTAGCACGGACTTCGAGGTTCGCCGGGGAGCTCGCCGGAGTTGGTCGAGGAGAGGTCTAGCGAGGCGGGGAAGGGGCGCTCCGGGCGGATCTCGCCGAATCCGGCCCGAGGCGAGGCATGATGGCACCGGGGAGGCGCGGGGAGGCGGCGCGGCGACCTCCGGTGGCCGGTCCGGCGACGGGCGCTGGCGGACGGACCTCCGCAGCGAGGGGTGCTGAGGGGAGACGGGGCACCGGCGGCGACGGGAGGCGCGGGCGAGGCTAGGGGAGCTTCGGC
>NC_041389.1:267475776-267484995 GCF_002162155.2 Triticum dicoccoides
GGGCCCCGGGTGGGCTCGGGCGGGCCCCGCGCGGGCCTGAGCGGGCCGCGGCGGAGGGAGGCGGCAGATGCTACATGGCGGGCGCTGAATGGGCGTGGGCGGCGGCGCGGATCGTCCGGCGGCGGGCGGACATGTCCGGTGGCGGCGGGGGAAGTTTTTAGGGTTTCATCTGTGATTTGGACGGGGAAGGCACATATTTATAGATAGAGGGAGCTAGGAGACTCCAAATGGAGTGTGGTTTTAGGCCACGCGATCGTGATCGAACAACCGAGAGGATGGAGGGGGTTTGGATGGGTTTTGGGGCCACTTTGGAGGGGTGTTGGTCTGGACACAGAAGAGGGCTTTGTGGTTACCCGGTTAACCATTGGAGTATCAAAAGACCTCCAAATGGAACGAAACTTGACAGGCGGTCTACCGATGGTGTACCAAGGCCGCTTGGCAAACCTCGGTCCATTCTGAGAATGTTTAACACCCGCTCACAACAAGAGACAAAAGGGCAACGCCGGAGGACATAGGAGTGTGGGATTGCAAAACGGACAACGACAAAAAGCCCGGATGCATGAGACGGACATGTATGCAAAATGAGATGCACATGATGACATGATAAAATGCAACACGCAAGCAAATGACATGGCAACAACGACGAATAACTGGAGGACACCTGGTGCATCGAATCTGGGGCGTTACATCGTGTACATGGCTGGGTCGGAATGAAGAAACAGCGTCGTCGTCGTGTTCATCGGGAGGCAACAGAATGTGTCGTGTTCATGGGGAGGCAATGGAATGCGTCGTGTCCATGGGGAGGCAACGGAATGCGTCGTGTTCATCGGGAGGCAACGGAACGCGTGGGAGCCAACCGGCTGGGTCGGAACGAAATGCGTGGTCGTGTTCATCGGGAGGGCTTGGACGGAACAGGAGATGGAAACGAGGCCTGGCATACCGCACAACGGAGGAAACGGACCTACTATGTTCGGAACGGGGTCCTGTTGATCGGGAGGGATGTGGCGTATCACAAAACGGACGAAACGGACCTCCTACGGTCGAAACGGGGGTCCTCTTGATCGGGAGGGGTGTGGCGTACCGCAAAACGGAGGAAATGGACTTGTGTTGGAGCGCTACTGTTGAAACGGGGGTCCTGTTCATCGAGAGGGGTGTGGAGTACCGCAAAACGGGACTCCACGGGATACTATTCATCTCCACCTTGACCTCCTCCAGCCTCCACGGGCTCCTGTTCATCCAGCCTCCACGGGCTCCTATTCATCCAGCCTCCACCGCGCGCTACTCCACTGGCTACTGTTCAACCACCCCTCCACCGTCTACTGTTCATCCAGCCCTTCACAGCACGGGGTCCTATTCAACCACCCCTCCACGGGCAACCCTCCACCATCTACTGTTCATCCAGCCCTCCACCACACCACGGGGTCTTGTTCATCCAGAGGCAACGCCACCACTCACTGTTCATCCACCCCCCCACCCCCCCGCAACGCTCACTGTTCATCCCATCGATCGGCTTCAGTTAGCAGCAGTAGTGAAGGAATCGCTCGATCGGGTTCAGTTAATAGCCATCGATCGATCGCTCGGGTTAAGTAACGCGTAGCCTGCAGTGCAATCTCTCGGGTTCAGTTAGAGCCCAACGCCTCGCTCGGGTTCAGTTAGAGCCAACGCCTCGCACACACGCGCGTACGTGTATGAGAGAAATGCGCATCGCTCGGCCCGCGACCTCCCACCGTAATCGGGAACTCCCCGAAATTTTCCTCCCCCTCGCTTCTACCATGGTTTTTTCCGTCATGGACGGTCCAAAGAATGTCATGGAGCTGCGTCTCCGGCCCACCCAGGACGAAAAGCCCATTTTCTATCATGATTTTTTGTCATAGAAGTAGGAGCCCACCACATCTATGATGATACCGGGTTTTGTCACAATTATCATCATAGAAGTGTCATATGTATGACAGAAAAAAAAATTCGTTCGGCCCAAAATGTCACGGATGTGTCTTTTTTTTGTAGTGCTACTTATAGCCTACGGGCTATGAAGCCGAGAAGGCGGGGCGTAGGATCGTGGGATTAACTGTGCCCACATCCCCACGTCCCCCATATTTATTGTGCGAGTTACTGCGCACAGTAACTCCGAGGGGAAGCCCAACCGCTTGCCTCGTCCATAGCGGATCCGATCGCGTTCCGTGGCCCAGTAGTGGCGGGCCCAGCCTGCTGTCGCGTCCCATCGCGAGCGTGGACTGGCAGGGTGGCCCAGCAGGTTGACGCCATGTGGCACGCCCACGACAGGCAGCGGGCCTGGAGGCTTAGCTAGCACGCCACCTAATTCTCGCCGTGGCATTCGAAATTCTCGGACAAGTCCAACTGGTGGCGGCCGACTCCTTCCAGGCGACTCTCCAGAAGACGGATGAAGCTTCCATCCCAAGCACCCAGAGGAGAAACTGTTGAGACTCCTCGGCTCCTCAGCCGCGGCGCCTCACCAGCTTCGAGGACTACTGTCGGAGTAATGGGCCACGGGTAGCCTAACCCGAGTCCCTGAACCTTCCAAAACATCGGGGCCGACTGCGCCCCTCAAGATACCAAGATGAAGCGCCGCCTTCCTTCGGCCGGCTAGTCACGTGGCCGGCTGCCGGAAGGCGGCCAAGCTCCAGAAGACGGTGCCAAGACAAGCCGACTCCCAGCAGCCGGCCTCCAGAGAGGCCGGCTCCTGTCAGTTGGCCCATGGCGCCCTCAAAGTCTACACCCCCATTAAAGAAGTCAAGACCGAATATAGCTACAGTGTAGCCCCATGCCCCCATGACCGGGGCTGAGCGAGGGAACAGTGCCCCGTACAGGCGGAAATCGCCGCCCGGTGCGGCACTGTTGCCCCTCCTCTCTTGATGTCATGCCTTTCCGGTGGAGCTCTATACCATGATGGCCTGTCAGTACGGCCCATAGGCAGCAGGCCCTACCAGGTAGTGGGGAGCCCGGGAGATGGAGGAAGGCAGACCAATCGGACCCGAGGGAGGCCGGCTTCCAGCAGGCGGCCCGCTCTCTCCTCAGGACCCACGAGCCATTAACCAGATCAGACGCGGGGTGGCTACAGTAATCTCCCACCAGGCGGTGGGACTGTAGCCACGCACCTGTGACCAAGCCAGCGTCATTAGCATAGCGGCTACAGTAATCAGCAGCCGGCAAGGCCCGCGATCGACGGGTATGGCCTGTCGGCTTCGTACCAGACCAGCCGGCATGGCCCACCAGGCGGCGGGCCCCAGCAGCCGGTGGAGAAGCCGGCTTCCAGAGACACCGACAGCCGGGTCCTACCTGGGGGGTAGGCCTATATAAACCCCCTAGGGCACCCATGCAAAGGGTTCCGAATCAGTTAGAACTAGCCATACATCCAGGGAAGAGGGGAGCGAGCCAGCCTTCTCCTACCTCTAGCGAACAGCTCAAGGAGCACCATAGTGCCCACCATCCCTTTAGTGATCATGCGGAGACCCCGCAGAGCAGGACTAGGGGTGTTATCTCCTAGGAGAGCCCCGAACCTGGGTAAAGTACACCGGCGTTCCTGTCTACGCCTGATCCCGCTTCCAGGCACCGGTGATGTTTTACTCACTCCCACCATGATAATCCATCCTTTGGCATTTGTCGCACCCAACCCCCGACAGGCATGACAACCTAGGATTGAATTTTAGGGTGACTGGCTCTACCGCATAGACGTACCTGAGTGCGCGCTTGCGCTCCCTTTTGGGGATGTGTGTAGGATATATCATGTTCACCATTTTGACTTGGGGCGGAAACTTCTTCTATCCCCCTGTAATTGGTTGTCGGGGCTCTTCATCATCGTCCTCACTTTGTGATCCTTTTTCCTTATTTTTGGCATTTAACTTGCCGGCCTGTTTAAAAACCCAACAATCCCTGTTGGTATGATTGGCTGGTTTGTCTGGGATGCCATGTACCTGGCACGGACGATCAAGTATGCGGTCCAAGCTGGACGGTCCCTGACTGTTCATTTTATACAGCTTCTTCTACTGACTGGACTTGGAGCCACTGAATCCAACATTGATTGCAGTGTCATCGGTGTTATTGCCATTGTTTAAGCGTTTATGCCTGTTGCATTGGAGCTTGCCGTTGCTGCTTTTGACCTCGGAGGGGCCTGGCTCGCTGGCTGTGTTTTTGCTGCGGGCGAGCGAACTATCCTCACCTGAGCAAAAGCGGGTCATGAGTGTCATGAGGGCTGCCATAGATATTAGCTTTTCCTGGCCGAGGTGGCGGGTGAGCCATTTGTCTCGGGTGCTATGTTTAAAGGCCGCCTTTGAGCTTTAGTGGGAGGTATTTGATAGCGTGGAGGTCGTCTCCGCGGGCCATTTGGATTTGGAGAATAAAATCCTTGATCTATACCGCGTGGTCGGTTGTCCCATCGTATGATTTGATGTTTACGGGTTTAAACCCCTCGGGGAATTCATGCTCCATCACCTCGTCGATGAAGCAAAGGGGGTGTGTGGCGCTCCTGTATTGGGCCAAATCGCACCGCACTTTGGATGGAGTCCGTATGCGGTTTTCGGCCCGAGCATGGTTATGCCTGGCGCGTCCGGCCCAGTGGCCGTCGTCACGTGTTGGGCCGCGTCCCCGTGATCCGTAGTAGTATCTTGTCTATCCTGCTCTTTTATCTAGGTCTTGTTGTAGGTCATACGTGTGTTCCCGAGCTGTAGCGCGTTTGTTTGTGTAGCGAGGTAACGCGGGCTGGAGTTCGGCTTGAGTGGCCGCTCTATCCCTGCCACATGGTGGTTGATCAGCTGCATTGTGGGTTGTTGGGACGAGCTCCAGCACCTCGTCGTCGAATTGGGGTAGCAGTTTACGCTTCGGGTAACTTTTTTGTTGATGTCCGAGGCCGTATTCCTCGGCTGCCAGGATGTGCGTCCATCTGTCATTGAGCAGATCTTGATCAGCTTGAAGCTGTTGCTGCTTCTTTTTCAGGCTCCTTGAAGTGGCTATTAGCTATAGCTTAAAGCACTCCTGCTCAAGAGGTTCCCCAGGCACGATGAATTCTTCGGTGCCAAGGCTTGCCTCATCCTCAGAGGGTGGAAAATAACTACCGTCCTCTGAGTCTTCGTTGATGGCCTGATCCTGAGGGCTAACGTGCCCGTCTTCTCGTTCTCCTTGTTCGGATGTTGTGTCACAGCCCTAGAATACCTAAGTGAAATAGTTGCATCTGCATTCATGCATCATGTGTAATTTCTGAAAGTTGAATTGAGGTTTGTTGAAACCCTCACAAACCAGTTCAAAAATAACCAACTTCAAAATCTTCTCAAATGAGTCCAAGAAAATGCTCCTATTATTCGATAAAAATATTGGTAAGCTGTCAGGACCCCGATTCCCTGTCACGTCGATCTAGCCGGTAACACCTCATATCACTTTGCGGCCTCACGCACGGTATTCCCACGAATGTCGCCCTACCATTGCCCAGGATCGTTTGGGCCTTTTGGCTCACGTATATGATAGTGTCGCTAGCATTCATATGACAGAGAACCCGGGCCGACATCACTAGTCATGAACCCAAAGTGGCACTAAATTTCGGGGACAAGCATACATGAATAAACATTGAGCATGTCAGTCAGCAGCGTGCGAATCCGTGTTGTAGCACTGGGCTAACAGGACTCCGGGTGTCACGCCCAATATGCGACCCGATCCAAGAGGAACTCGAAGGTCCCACCAAGGATAGACCCGCATATCGGAACACTTTTGCAAGGTGGATATCATTACATCAACATTACATAATAGATGGGGATACATACAGAAGGCATACAATGCCACACGAATACAACAATACATCACAATACATAAGATCATCATCCGACTACGGATGAAACACAAACAGAAACTCAAACGACATCCACCCTACTAGCCCAAGCTGCCGACCTGGAACCTATCCCCTGATCGAAGAAGCAGAAGAAGAACTCAACGCAATCAAGCATCGCTCTCACGTCATGACCATCGCATAAACATGTACCTCCAACTGTTGTTGTAGTAATCTGTGAGCCACGAGGACTCAGCAATCCCATTACCATGGGTATCAAGACTAGCAAAGCTTAAAGGAAAGGAAGAGGTAAAGTGGTGAGGCTGCAACAGCGACTAAGCATATATGGTGGCTAACATACGCAAATAAGAGCGAGAAGAGAGCAAGCAGAACGGTCGTCAACTAGTAATGATCAAGAAGTGATCCTGAACTCCTACTTACGTCAAACATAACCCAGAAACTGTGTTCACTTCCCGGACTCTGCCGAGAAGAGACCATCACGGCTACACACATGGTTGATGCGTTTTAATTCGGATCTGGTGTCAAGTTGTCTACAACCAGACATTAACAAATTCCCATCTGCCTATAACCGCAGGCACGGCTTTCGAAAGATTATACCCTACAGGGGTGTCCCAACTTAGCCCATGACAAGCTCTCGCGATCAACGAAGGAATAGACCTTCTCCCAGGAAGACCCGATCAGACTCGGAATCCCGGTTTACAAGACTTTTTGACAATGGTAAAATAAGACCAGCAAGACCGCCCGATGCGCCGACATCCTGATAGGAGCTGCACATATCTCGTTCTCAGGGCAACACCGGATGAGCAATCCGTACAACTAAAACCAGACCTCAAGTTTCCTTGAGGGGGCGCTGCAAAGGGCTCTAGTTCGGACCAACACTTAGACAAGCACTGGCCCGGGGGGGCTAAAATAAAGATGACCCTCGGGTTGGCCGACCCAAGGGAAAGGATAGGTGGTGGTGAGGCAAATGGAAAAACCAAGGTTGGGCCTTGCTGGAGGAGTTTTATTCAAAGCGAACTGTCAAGGGGGTCCCATAAATCACCCGACCGCGTAAGGAACGCAAAATCCGGGAACATAACACCGGTATGACGGAAACTAGGGCGGCAAGAGTGGAACAAAACACTAGGAAAAAGGCAGAGTCTTCCACCCTTTACCAAGTATATAGATGCATTAATAATATAAGAGATATTGTGATATCCCAACCGAAATCCTGTCCACCATGGAGCAATCTTCAACTTCACCTGCAACTAGCAACGCTATAAGAGGGGCTGACCAAAAGCGGTAACATGGCCAAACAGTGGTTTGCATAGGGAAGGTGTCAAAGGTTAGAGGTTCATGGCAATATGGGATGGCTCGATAAACAGGTGATAGGTAGCGCAGCAAAGCGATAGAACGGAGCAACTAGCATAGCAATGATAGCATTGAGATCCAGGGTAGCGGTCATCTTGCCTGAAATCCCGCAAGGAAGAAGAACGAGTCCATGAAGAAGACGAACGGATGAAGCCGAACCAAGCGTAGACGAACGGATGAGTCCTCACGATCGCAACGAAACAGGAACTAACAAGAAGGAGCACACAACATAGGTAAACACCCCACACATGAACAAGACATGATGCACCACGAGCATGATGCATGACAATTCTAGATGATGCTACTCATGGCAAGAGATGATGCAAACAAGAACAACACATCAAGGCAAGTTTAAATGAGGCCGGGAACAACATATAATAATTCCGGTAAGTCCTCATATGCATATTTCGAAATTGGTCCAGATCTGAATAAACCTTATGTTCAAGTTGTTAAACATCAATTTAAGCTGCACAAAGATGATCTACACGAGACTCTAGTCAAGTTACATATGAAGTTCATTTAGTTCGGAGCTACGGCCTAGAAGATATGAGCAAAACAAGTTAAACATGGCATTGATGCGAAATGCACCCAAACATCAAGCAAACACCTCAAAACAAGGATGCAACATGATAATATGAAACTACATGCAAAATCAAGCAAGTTTCATATAGAGCACACTCAAAACGGAGCAACGGTTCAACACACACACATGAAACAAGTTTAAAGGACAAGCTGTCCAAAACAGCGACTAGGCATATTGCAAGCATCAAAACAATATGCTACAGCACCCCAACATAATAACAAATGGCATGGACAAGATGTACAGCTAAAGCATTACAAAACATGAACATTGAGCTATCTCCAGAAATCACTAGAACATGCTCAAAGACAGATGGTAAGATTGCAAGTTATTACAATTTCAGACTTTGCAGAAAATAACAGCACGATGCAATGTTTAGAGCTATCAAACAGCATCTTACAGGAACTTATCATGGCAAACAAAGGCATGACATGAATCTAGCAATTGCATAGAAAAAGAGTCCCTTACTGACCATAAGCCAAAAAGGATCAGAAAATATAATGGCACCCACGTGAACATAGCAAGTTTTTATACAGATTCAAACATGGCAGGAACTTAATTATGAAGGCATGTAGATGAGCTTGTGCAACTCACTACAGAGCAATACATGGCATGGCAAGGCACCCAACAGTAAGAAGGCATATTTGTGAAGCTAATCATGGCAAGAGCAAGGTCATAGGGTGCATGGATCACTAGGAAAACCCATGGAAACAACTGAACTTAATGTAAATAGGCTGACAGCAATATTTTCCAGCAACTTTAGAGCAAGATATGAACAAGCTACAGTAACCTATAATTGCAACCAGGGGCATGGATGGATAGAGGATGACATGTAGTTCAAAACATGTTTATAGAACATCTCCAGATTATGCATAAAATGATTAGTAGCAACATGTTTACATGGCATCAAAATTACAGCAGATCAGGAACTAAAATCAGCAACAGCACGATGCCTAGTTTGCATGCTTGTGCTAGTCACCACATTGATCACAAAAATACATGGCAAGCGCCCCTGTAAAGATGGCATGGCATAGTTCAAAACACATGTAGACATCAACCTCATAGGGTGCACACATCAATCATGGCAAAAATGACAAAAGAGCTCGTTCTGTTAACAGACAGCAGAAAACATTATGAAGCACTCTTACAACGATGATTCAGGCATCTAGATGACCTCAAATGAAAATGATGCAATGGGATGAAATGATGTACTCGTCGAGGCGAACAATTTGACATATTATATGCACAAAACGGAGCTACGGATGCAGAGCTACGACATGATGAACAGGGCATAAAAATTACACAGAATCTGGGGACTTGCACAAATTTTCACCTCGTGGGATCGGGACGGAGAGATCCCGGGACGGACGTGGGCGTGTTTGGATGGTGGGCCTGGTGGATCTGGTCCACCTCCAGATCCAGATCGGTGGCGGCGGCCGGCAACGACGGCGACATCGCCGGAGATGGCGGGGGCGGCGGGTCCGGCCGGAGGCGGCGACTG
>NC_041389.1:267485537-267492856 GCF_002162155.2 Triticum dicoccoides
CGGGGCGGCGAGCTCCCGGCTGCGGGGCGACGGCGGCGGCCGGGAGGCAAGACCCGAGGCGGCGGGGCGGGCTGGAGGAGGAAGAAGCTAGGGTTTCGGGCGATCTGATCCGCGAATTTCGAGGGGAGGGACTAATATATAGGTAGAGGGAGCTAGGAGAGTCCAAATGGAGCACGGTTTTCGGCCACATGATCATGATCGAACGACCGAGAGCATGGAGGGGAGTTAGATGGGTTTTGGGCCAATTTGGAAGGGGTGTTGGGCTGCAAAGGGAGAGGGGCTTTACGGTTACCCGGTTAACCGTTGGAGTACCAAACGACCTCCAAACGGCACGAAACTTGACAGGCGGTCTAATGGTGCTATACCGAGGCCACTTGGCAAGGCTCGGTCCATTCCGAGAAAGTTTAATACCCGCACACGAAAAGAGAGAAGAGGGGGACGCCGGAGGGCATAGGAGCGCCGGATTGCAAAACGGACAACGGGGAAATTGCTCGGATGCATGAGACGAACACGTATGCAATGCAATGCACATGATGACATGATAAAATGCAACACGCAAGCAAATGACATGACAACAACGACGAATAACTGGCAGACACCTGGTGCATCGGGCCCGGGGCGTTACAACACTCCACCACTACGAGAGGATCTCGTCCCGAGATCTAGGATGGCACCGGAGGGAAAAGGAAGAGGAAGAGAAGAGGTAAAACTAAGTTGCTTCTTTGACGAATGAGTGAAACCACGAACCTTGAGAGGTTGAGAAATATAAAAGAAAGAAAACAACGAAGATGAACAAGATTGCAAACAATCTGTTAGAAAAGAGGAACAAGGAACATTACGAGAACTTGAAGGTTGCAAAGACATGAATGACGAGCACAAAGGAGAAGAAGGAATTGAAACCACTCTGGTTGAAACGAGATAAATAAGGAACAAGGAATATCAAATTCGGACAACACTCCGGTTGAACATGGAAGGAATAGAACATGAACTTCACAAGAAGGGATGATACTTGATGAAGACATGACACAAAACCTCCGGAAAGAATTGAAAGAGTATTCAATGAAAAGAATTTAGAAGGATTGAATGGAGTTTTTGAGAAAATCAACAACGAAAGAATAAGCTTTATGTGGACTTATGGATAAACATCTCAAAATTATGAGGTGATCACCGACCACAAACGGAAAAGATTAAATAGCTAAGAAGAACGAAGGAATGCAAAACTCCACTTCAAGGAACACGGAGAATTATATGCGCTTCGAGAAGCGAGAAGAAAAGATACTTGAACTCCACCGACAAGAATCTTGATGAACTCTTGAAAAATGAATTAAATCATGAAGAACCACCATGAAGAACTCCGGTAACAAAAGGATGACGAGATAAAATGAAGGATGAAAGAATAAGATTAAATCTTGTGATGATTTAGATGGAGGTTCCGACAAAATAGACGAGGAAATTAGAACTCCGGAAAAGAAAAGATGAAAACACTTGGAACTAGAATTTATTCATCAAGAACAAACTCCGAAGAAAAGGATTAATCACCTCGAGGAAATAAGAATAAGATTTATTGTATGCTTATCCTTCATCAAATTGAATTGATGACAATCAACAGATTTGGCATACCACTTATTCTTCTTGAAAAGGAATAAGGGGAAATAAGGCGCAAAACTTGAGAAAGTCTTCATGAACCACCGGTAGGATTTGGAAACAACGAATATTTGATATGATAACAAAGGAGGAATCTTTAATGAACCACCGTAAGAATTCGAAAATGAACGAAGTAAAGGGGTGAATCACCGGCAAGAATTAGAGAACGAATGAAGATACTTGAGGGAATTTAGATACATGAGAACGAAGAGGCCATGAACTGACTAGAGGGTATTTGAATGATGCACCGGAAGAATTCGAGGACGAGAGTTGAAAGCTGAAAATGAATAATTCTGAGATGATGGGCTATGGAGAATCAATCTGAAAAGACTCTTGAATTGCTCCGGATGGGTGAAAAGAATTCTCACAATCAAAAATAGTTATGAGAGGATGGCATCAAGCTTGAACTACGCATCTTTGGAAGAACGGGTAAGGATTTAAGAGGAACTCTTCTTCGGTCTTCAAAGCTGAGAAAGACGACGAGAAACACCACCGAAATTATTGAGATACTCCGGTAGAATGGAAAGCGAAGGGGTTGAGCCAACAATGAGAAGAATTTGAAAGCGATCTTGGAGAAGGCATGTGACTGATGATAATTCATTCTTACGCCAAACTTCGAAAGACTTTGGGAATGGCTCCAGGAAAATTAGAAGAGTCAGGTAAGATCCTGGGAGATGACCTGTGGGTTAGGGCCCACTAAAAGAAAACACCGTTGAACGAGATTGAAAGGGGGGGGATTGCACCGGTTGAATTAAATGGCTTGAATGAGATAACAACCTCAAAATATCTTGAACGGATTAAGAATGGAAACACAAGTCTTCTGAGATATCTTGAGCACTCCGGATAAGAATAGAGAGAGGTGAACAATTAAGAGGTGCACCGACATGGAAAAACATTTGACACGAGAAAAGGAATATGATGAATATCGAAAACTTGAATTGGATCCACCGGAGTAGAAACAACGATGAAGAATGATGAACTTGAAGCTCGTGAGCATCTTCACGAGGGATCACCGGATCAAAAAATGGATTGAAAAGATTGAAGAGACTTACATATATGAGTCCTTGAAGAAAAGAAAGGGTGGGAGGGCGGGAAAACAAAGACAACTTGGGATGGATGAAACAACCACCGTTTAGAAAATTAATCTTGCAAATATTGAAATGATTGGATCCACTTGGAGAGAAGCACGCCGGTTGGAAAAGAATTAACATGACAACCTCAATGAACAAGAAGGATTAGCACTCTCATAGAAATATGAGAACACCACCTGAAAGGTATGGAATCAACACTAGACATTGAAGCAACTCGTATAGCACAATTAAAACAAAACAAAGGATTGGCTTGCAGGATAAGCCGGAAACAAACATATGATAGATCCCATATCTTATCATGTGTCTGTTGGACAGATAAAACTAGAGCTACTTGAATTCCCACCTATAAAACTCCCGAAACTTTCTGGTTATGCAATCTGGTGTTCGGGATACAGGGGAAGCAAAATATCTCACACAAACTAACAATACCTACATCCAAGCTGTATCCATCCGTCAACACATAACCAAGAAACCTTCAGAAATCGTGTACCTCAACCTTCGAAAAGCATCCGTTATACGAGTTATGGCAATACTCCCGAGCTCGCCCCAGTACTGGGTTATTGGGGTTATCTTACCAACAACTGCATAAAAGAGATTTTCGATGTCGGCAAAACTCAGGTATTCCAGAACTGCAACGATAAAATTGTGACGACAACACCTCGAAGCTCAACTCCCCGGGTCAAAGCCACATAAATAGACAGGAGGCACCAAGTACAATGTTCTCGCCATAAAACCACCGGAACGACTCCAAGATACCCACGTGATTCTAAAAAAATTTGGTGAAAATTTGAGGAGAGGATAGACAAAACATCTACGTGAGGAGACCTCACCAGAGCGACAAAGGGGGCTGAGGAGTTAAAAGAATCCTACTCCCAGATATATATAATCCTAAGACTCAAAATAGTTTTCTTCTAGACTCAACAACGACCAACAAACAAGGGGGCTCCTAGGGTCGGTCGAGGCTCTGATACCAACTTATCACGCCCAATATGCGACCCTATCCAAGAGGAACTCGAAGGTCCCACCAAGGATAGACCCGCATATCGAAACGCTTTTGCAAGGTGGATATGATTACATCAACATTACATAATAGATGGGGATACATACATAAGGCATACAATGCCACACGAATACAACAATACATCACAATACATAAGATCATCATCCGACTACGGATGAAACACAAACAGAAACTCAAACGACATCCACCTTCTAGCCCAGGCTGCCGCCCTGGAACCTATCCCCTGATCGAAGAAGCAGAAGAAGAACTCAACGCAATCAAGCATCGCTCTCACGTCATGACCATCGCATAAACCTGTACCTGCAACTGTTGTTGTAGTAATCTGTGAGCCACGAGGACTCAGCAATCCCCTTACCATGGGTATCAAGACTAGCAAAGCTTAAAGGAAAGGAAGAGGTAAAGTGGTGAGCCTGCAGCAGCGACTAAGCATATATGGTGGCTAACATACGCAAATAAGAGTGAGAAGAGAGCAAGCAGAACGGTCGTCAACTAGTAATGATCAAGAAGTGATCCTGAACTCCTACTTACGTCAAACATAACCCAGAAACCGTGTTCACTTCCCGGACTCCGCCGAGAAGAGACCATCACAGCTACACACATGGTTGATGCGTTTTAATTCGAATCTGGTGTCAAGTTGTCTACAACCGGACATTAACAAATTCCCATCTGCCTATAACCGCAGGCACGGCTTTCAAAAGATTATACCCTGCAGGGGTGTCCCAACTTAGCCCATGACAAGCTCTCGTGATCAACGAAGGAATAGACCTTCTCCCAGGAAGACCCAATCAGACTCGGAATCCTAGTTTACAAGACTTTTCGACAATGGTAAAACAAGACCAGCAAGACCGCCCGATGCGCCGACATCCTGATAGGAGCTGCACATATCTCGTTTTTAGGGCAACACCGGATGAGCAATCCGTACAACTAAAACCAGACCTCAAGTTTCCTTGAGGGGGCGCTGCAAAGGGCTCTAGTTCGGACCAACACTTAGACAAGCACTGGCCCGGGGGGGGGGGGCTAAACTAAAGATGACCCTCGGGTTGGCCGACCCAAGGGAAAGGATAGGTGGTGGTGAGGCAAATGGTAAAAGAAAGGTTGGGTCTTGCTGGAGGAGTTTTATTCAAAGCGAACTGTCAAGGGGGTCCCATAAATCACCCGACCACGTAAGGAACGCAAAATCCGCGAACATAACACCGATATGACGGAAACTAGGGCGGCAAGAGTGGAACAAAACACTAGGCAAAAGGCTGAGTCTTCCACCCTTTACCAAGTATATAGATGCATTAATAATATAAGAGATATTGTGATATCCCAACCAAAATCCTGTCCACCATGGAGCAATCTTCAACTTCACTTGCAACTAGCAACGCTATAAGAGGGGCTGAACAAAAGCGGTAACATGGCCAAATAGTGGTTTTCATAGGGAAGGTATCAAAGGTTAGAGGTTCATGGCAATATGGGATGGCTCGATAAACAGGTGATAGGTAGCGCAGCAAAGCGATAGAACAGAGCAACTAGCATAGCAATGATAGCAGTGAGATCTAGGGTAGCGGTCATCTTGCCTAAAATCCCGCAAGGAAGAAGAACGAGTCCATGAAGAAGACGAACGGATGAAGCCGAACCAAGCGTAGACGAACGAGTCCTCACGATCGCAACGAAACAGGAACTAACAAGAAGGAGCACACAACATAGGTAAACACCACACACATGAACAAGACATGATGCACCACAAGCATGATGCATGACAATTCTAGATGATTCTACTCATGGCAAGAGATGATGCAAACAAGAACAACACATCAAGGCAAGTTTAAATGAGGCCGGGAACAACATATAATAATTCCGGTAAGTCCTCATATGCATATTTCGAAATTGGTCCAGATCTGAATAAACCTTATGTTCAAGTTGTTAAACATCAAGTTAAGCTGCACAAAGATGATCTACATGAGATTCTAGTCAAGTTACATATGAAGTTCATTTAGTTCGGAGCTACGGCCTAGAAGATATGAGCAAAACAAGTTAAACATGGCATTGATGCGAAATGCATCCAAACATCAAGCAAACACCTCAAAACAAGGATGCAACATGATAATATGAAACTACATGCAAAATCAAGCAAGTTTCATATAGAGCACACTCAAAACGGAGCAACGGTTCAACACACACACATGAAACAAGTTTAAAGGACAAGCTGTCCAAAACAGCAACTAGGCATATTGCAAGCATCAAAACAATATGCTACAGCACCCCAACATAATAACAAATGGCATGGACATGATGTACAGGTAAAGCATTACAAAACATGAACATTGAGCTATCTCCAGAAATCACTAGAACATGCTCAAACACACATGGTAAGATTGCAAGTTATTACAATTTCAGACTTTGCAGAAAATAACAGCACGATGCAATGTTTAGAGCTATCAAACAGCATGTTACAGGAACTTATCATGGCAAACAAAGGCATGGCATGAATCTACTAATTGCATAGAAAAAGATTCCTTTACTGACCATAAGCCAAAAAGGATCAGAAAATATAATGGCACCCACGTGAACATAGCAAGTTTTTATACATATTCAAACATGGCAGGAACTTAATTATGAAGGCATGTAGATGAGCTTGTGCAACTCACTACAGAGCAATACATGGCATGGCAAGGCACCCAACAGTAATAAGGCATGTTTGTGAAGCTAAGCATGGCAAGAGCAAGGTCATAGGGTGCATGGATCACTAGGAAAACACATGGAAACAACTGAACTTAATGTAAACAGGCTGACAGCAACATTTTCAAGCAACTTTAGAGCAAGATATGAACAAGCTACAGAAACCTATAATTGCAACCAGGGGCATGGATGGATAGAGGATGACATGTAGTTCAAAACATGTATATAGAACATCTCCAGATTATGCATAGAATGATTAGTAGCAACATGTTTACATGGCATCAAAATTAAAGCAGAACAGGAACTAAAATCAGTAACAGCACGATGCCTAGTTTGCATGCTTGTGCTAGTCACCACATTGATCACACAAATACATGGTAAGCACCCCTGTAAAGATGGCATGGCATAGTTCAAAACACATGTAGACATCAACCTCATAGGGTGCACACATCAATCATGGCAAAAATAACAAAAGAGCTCGTTCTGTTAACAGACAGCAGAAAACATTATGAAGCACTCTTAAAACAATGATTCAAGCATCTAGATGACCTCAAATAAAAATGATGCAATGGAATGAAATGATGTACTCATCGAGGCGAACAATTTGAGATATTATACGCATAAAACGGAGCTACAGATGCAGAGCTACGGCATGATGAACAGGGCATAAAAATTACACAGAATCTGGGGACTTAGACAAATTTTCACCTCGCGGGATCGGGACGGAGAGATCCCGGGACGGACGTGGGCGTGTTTGGATGGTGGGCCTGGTGGATCTGGTCCACCTCCAGATCCAGATCGGTGGCGGCGGCCGGCAACGACGGCGACGTCGCCGGAGATGGCGGGGGCGGCGGGTCCGGCCGGAGGCGGCGACTGGCGTGGCGGCGGAGGGCGGAGGT
>NC_041389.1:267493359-267500853 GCF_002162155.2 Triticum dicoccoides
GCGGGCGGCGCGGGGCGGCAAGCTCCCGGCGGCGGGGCGACGGCGGCGGCCGGTAGGCAAGGCCCGAGGCGGCGGGGCGGGCGCCAGCCTGCGGGCGCGGGGCGAGGCGCGGGACGGCTGCAGGCGCACGACGGCGGCGGCGGCCCGGTCGGGCCCCGGGGCGGGCCGCGGGTGGGCCGAGCGGGCCCGGCGGCGGGGTCTGGCGCGGGAGGCGACGTGGCGAGCACGGGTTGGCTGCGGGCGGCGGTGGCGGACATGTCCGGTGGGGCGCGGACGTCTCCGGCGGCTGGAGGAGGAAGAAGCTAGGGTTTCGGGCGATCTGATCCGCGAATTTCGGGGGGAGGGACTAATATATAGGTAGAGGGAGCTAGGAGAGTCCAAATGGAGCACGGTTTTCGCCCACACGATCATGATCGAACAACCGAGAGCATGGAGGGGAGTTAGATGGGTTTTGGGCCACTTTGGAAGGGGTGTTGGGCTGCAAAGGGAGAGGGGCTTTACGGTTACCCGGTTAACCGTTGGAGTACCAAACGACCTCCAAACGGCACGAAACTTGACAGGCGGTCTACTGGTGCTATACCGAGGCCACTTGGCAAGGCTCGGTCCATTCCGAGAAAGTTTAATACCCGCACACGAAAAGAGAGAAGAGGGGGACGCCGGAGGGCATAGGAGCGCCGGATTGCAAAACGGACAACGGGGAAATTGCTCGGATGCATGAGACGAACACGTATGCAATGCAATGCACATGATGACATGATAAAATGCAACACACAAGCAAGTGACATGACAACAACGACGAATAACTAGCAGACACCTGGCGCATCGGGCCCGGGGCATTACAACACTCCACCACTACGAGAGGATCTCGTCCCGAGATCTAGGATGGCACCGGAGGGAAAAGGAAGAGGAAGAGAAGAGGTAAAACTAAGTTGCTTCTTTGACGAATGAGTGAAACCACGAACCTTGAGAGGTTGAGAAATATAAAAGAAAGAAAACAACGAAGATGAACAAGATTTCAAACAATCTGTTAGAAAAGAGGAACAAGGAACATTACGAGAACTTGAAGGTTGCAAAGACATGAATGACGAGCACAAAGGAGAAGAAGGAATTGAAACCACTCTCGTTGAAACGAGATAAATAAGGAACAAGGAATATCAAATTCGGACAACACTCCGGTTGAACATGGAAGGAATAGAACATGAACTTCACAAGAAGGGATGATACTTGATGAAGACATGACACAAAACATCCGGAAAGAATTGAAAGAGTATTCAATGAAAAGAATTTAGAAGGATTGAATGGAGTTGTTGAGAAAATCAACAACGAAAGAATAAGCTTTATGTGGACTTATGGATAAACATCTCAAAATTATGAGGTGATCACCGACCACAAACGGAAAAGATTAAATAGCTAAGAAGAACGAAGGAATGCAAAACTCCACTTCAAGGAACACGGAGAATTATATGCGCTTCGAGAAGCGAGAAGAAAAGATACTTGAACTCCACCGACAAGAATCTTGATGAACTCTTGAAAAATGAATTAAATCATGAAGAACCACCATGACGAACTCCGGTAACAAAAGGATGACGAGATAAAATGAAGGATGAAAGAATAAGATTAAAGCTTGCGATGATTTAGATGGAGGTTCCGACAAAATAGACGAGGAAATTAGAACTCCGGAAAAGAAAAGATGAAAACACTTGGAACTAGAATTTATTCATCAAGAACAAACTCCGAAGAAAAGGATTAATCACCTCGAGGAAACAAGAATAAGATTTATTGTATGCTTATCCTTCATCAAATTGAATTGATGACAAGCAACGGATTTGGCATACCACTTATTCTTCTTGAAAAGGAATAAGGGGAAATAAGGCGCAAAACTTGAGAAAGTCTTCATGAACCACCGGTAGGATTTGGAAACAATGAATATTTGATATGATAACAAAGGAGGAATCTTTAATGAACCACCGTAAGAATTCGAAAACGAACGAAGTAAAGGGGTGAATCACCGGCAAGAATTAGAGAACGAATGTCACCGCGTTACACCGGGGCGTTACACCGGGAACCCGGGATGTAGCAGGCTAGGCAGGACTCCGGATGTCACCGCGTGACATTTCCCCGAAGGGACAGACATAGGAACGAAGTGAAACACATGCCGGCCAGTCTAAGTGTTCCGGAGCAGTAGTGCTGGGCTAGCAGGACTCCGGTAAACCCAGCTGTAGCGGACTACCAAGGCTCAGTGGAAGCACCAGACTACATTTCCCCATAAGAGAGACTACCAAGGATAAACAACTAGGTTCTCGGATCCCACACATACCAAGCATTCCAATCATACACACAATATGCTCAATATGTGTAAATACAACATGGCATCACAGCGAAACTCTACGACTCAAAGTATTTATTCGTTAGGCTCTGAGGAGCCAAGTATTACAAACATGGGTCTCATGACCCCAACATACAAAGCATACAATCAACAAGCACGTGCGGAAGCTTAACTTGTATGAGTACAGACAACTACAAATGAAGAAGGCTGAGAAGCCTAATTATCTACAAGACCCTGCCGAGGGCACAAGCTCGTAGCTGAGGTAACAAGCTAAACATCGAAGTCCACGTGGAACTACTAGCGAGGCTGACGTCTCTCTGCAAAAACATAAAATAGGCAAACGTGAGTACAAATGTACCCAACAAGACTTACACATCAGAACTATCTACATATGCATCGGTATCAACAAAGGGGGTGGTTAGGTTTGACTGCAGCAAGCCAGCTTTGACTCGGTGGCTATCCTAAACTACGACTGCATGTAACTCTTTTGAGGTGGCGCACACAAGTCCACATAATCACCATATCAATACACCACTATGGATCCGCTCCCATCTACCTACGAGATCGCCATCCATAGCACTCACGCTTATCTTGCGAGTTTTAGAGTATCCACTTTCACTTGTCTATGAACTGCACAGGCAACCTAGAAGTCCTTTACTGCGGACACGGCTATTCGAATAGATGATGTTAACCCTGCAGGGGTGTACTTCTTCACACACGCTCTCGCCACTTACCACCATGTACACGTCGTGTATCTCAGCTACCTTCAAGCGGAAGCCTAGCGAGGGAGTCGGCCACGACCTGACTAACCACACAAGTCTCTCGTCTAGGTTTATCGCCTATTCGGGTTCCATCCGCAAGGAGATCCGGTCGGGGTGTCGCCCATGGCCCCAAACGACGTGTACAGGGTTCCAAGCCCACCAAACGGGCGGCGCTTGGCATACCCGGCCACGGTGCCTAGTCTGACCCAAGCCCACCTGTACCGGGTGCCACTTGGTGGACTACTAACACTACCTACAAACACCAGAAACTAGTTGCAACTCCTGGACAGAGATCATGTTGATTAATAAGTCGAGAGGGGTCGAGTTACCGGAACCCAATGTGTGGTAGTAAATGTTCATGGATCACAAACACAGAACTCAGTTCCTGAGGACGGCTTCAATGACACAACCCACCATGTACTCCTACATGGCCTCTCACCGATACCTTTACCAAATCGTGTTCACACACTTAGCTCTCAACAGTAGGACATGTTCACACACCTCTAATTCATCCCCGACGAATCAGTCCTGACTCAACTCTAAGCAATAACAGACATGACAAACAAGCATGAATGAGTAGGCCCATCAGGGCTCAAAACAACTCCTACTCATGCTAGTGGGTTTCATCTATTTACTGTGGCAATGATAGGTCATGCAGAGGAAAGGGGTTCAGCTACCGCAACATGTAACAGTTGGAACGGTGTTGTCCTAATGCAGTAAAAGAGAGCAGGAGCAAGAGAGTGGGATTGTATCTGAATGAACAAGGGAGTTTTGCTTTCCTGGCACTCCTGAAGATAATATAGTTCTTCATCAGTGTCACCGAACTCATCTTCGAAGCATACGTCTACCGAGCGCGGGAGGGGGGGGACATCCACCGGAAAACACAAAGAGGAACAACATTCACTGCAATGCACAACCAAATGCATGATATGGCATATTAAGGTACTGAATTGACCTAATGCAATGATAAACCAAGTTAATTGAAGTGGAATTTAAACAAAGTTAAACTCCAACTCCAAATGCTAATTCATAATTTTCCCTAATCATGATTTAACCTATCCAGTCAGTTTAACTTGCTCAAACATGCATGAAAGTGCCATAAACAGATTCTTCATATTTTTATGATCATTTTTCATATATAATTTATTTGATTTCGAGCTACGGTTGATTTTCTATGAATTTTTGAAGTTTTAACTATTTTCTGAAATAAATAAACCATTACTAATTTATTTAAAATCCAGAAATAGATTACTGCATCAGCATGACAGTAGCATGACATCAGCAAGTCAACACAGGTTGAACAGGGTCAAACCTGACCAGTGGGGCCCACTGGTCAGTGACATAGTGTTGGCTTGTGTCTCTGGCGTGTGGGGCCGGTCAAGGGCCATGTCAGCATGGTCAACGCTGACGCGTGGGGCCACAGTGATTAGTTAAGAATAAATAGGAATTAAACAATGGTTAACTATGGGTGTGGGGCCCATATGTAAGTGGGACAGGGGGCTAATTAGTCGGTGATTAGCCCTAACTAAGTGGCCACGTCGGCGGCTAACCGCCGGTGGCACACCGAAGCGGCGGCGTCGCTCATACCTGTGATTCCGGCGATGAGAGGAGGTGGGGTTGGTCTCGTTGGAACGACCGCGAGGCGGCGCGTCCAACGGCGATGGTGGCAGGTGGTGGGGCGGTCGGAGACGACGACGGTGAGCAGCGCGGCGGCGGCCGAAGCTCGGACGTCGATGAAAACGACGACACAACGTGCGGGGAGAACAACAGTTAGCACCTACAGGTTCTACACGTGCTCACGAGGCCAACGGCATATGCACGGGGCCAGTTGGTCACTGAAACCTAGTCGGCGACGAGCTCGGGCGGTGGCGCATTCGGGCGCAGGCGACGCGGTGGCTACAACATGCAAACAAGGCAAAGGAGTGGGGTGTTTGGAACAGGGGCTAACGGCGGTTCGAATGAGCAGGATGGCGAGGTCGGGAAAGCACGGACCTCGGCGAATCGATGACGGTGGTGGTCGGAGCCCGAGGTGGAAGACGACAGTGATGGCGACGTTCCAGGGCCTTCGGCGAAGCGTGGCTCTATGGAGAGGCGTAGAGGAGTGTGGCGGAGCTCGTGTTCATGTCAGAGGGGTGAGGGGGTGGCTCTGGGCATGGTGGCGTTTGACGGCGGTGATGGGCGCGTTCGGGTATGCATGAGAGAGCGAGACAGAGGGGAGGAAGGGGCACGGGGAGAGTGAGAGGGAGTCGGGGAGGTGTCCTGGCGCGCGGGGAGGCGTCCAGGGCGGCGAGGGGGCAGCTAGGCAGGGAGGAGGTGGCCAGCGCGTGCGCGCGCGCGACGACCAGACGCCCTCCTGCCCACTTGCAGGAGGTTGGGGACGGCTGGCACCTGGGCCGGGTGGCTGGGCTGGCCAGCAGCAGGCCAACAGCGCCAGGTAAGTGGCTGGGCTTCTCTCTCTCTTTCTTATTTTTGTTTTTCTTTTTCTATTTTATTTCCTTTTTCTGATTTAGTTTAGCCACTAAATCATTTTAATAAATTCTGTAGGTTATTATATGGCTTGCTAAAATATATACAAAGCCACTCACAAACTTCCATAATTATTGGAGTTATATTTAATATATATTAAATATAAATCCAAAGCAAATAATTACTGGATTAATTCAAATGGCCAAAATAAATGTTTCTAAGCTCCTAAAAATATTGGTTTGAATTTTACCTCTTGCCAATATTTTTATCAAATAATAGGAACATTTTCTTGGACTCATTTGAGAAGATTTTAAAGTTGGTTATTTTTGAACTGGTTTCTGAGGGTTTCAACAAACCTCAATTCAACTTTCAGAAATTACACATGATGCATGAATGCAGATGCAACTATTTCACTCAGGTATTCTAGGGCTTGACATGTTGGCTCAACAGGGTCTTCGTTCTTGTCGTCGGCATTATCCGGAGTAATAATATCTCCTGTGCCGGTATTGCTGCTTTTGCCACGGTGTTATTTAGAGCGGCGTCGCTGTCGTCGGCATTTTTGTTCCGTTTCAGGGGGTATATCCTTAATGGGATCCTTCTCCTTGTCCCCTTTATCCTCTTTGGGTGTATCCACCATGTATACGTCATACGAGGAGGTGGGTGTCCAGCGCCCTGTAAGCGGTGGCTGTTCTGCCTGCTCCTCTCCGTCATCGTCGTCCATACCGTCGATGTCTTCGGAGCCATAATCCAACATGTCGGTTAAGTCCTCAACAGTGGCAATGAAGTGGGTGGTGGGTGGGGAGCGAAATCTCCCATCGTCAGCTTCCAGTTCGAACCGGATATAGTTCGGCTCTTTAATGAGTTTTGCACATCGCCCAAGGGCAAGTGTTGGAAGATGTCCGCGGTGCTAAACTCGAAGATCATTAACCGGTCGAGTTCGGTATCCGCACTCTCGCACGGTTCGGAACTTATCGCCGGAGATGAGTCCGGAGTTCCAGTGATGCAGATATCACATGGAGCTGAATCCATGTGCGGCTCCAACGCCGCGGAATCAGCGGCCACCGTAGCGGGGTTTAGCTTCCCATCCTTGGGTGACGCGATTTGCTCCGGATCTAAGGCCAGAGTTGTCATAGGAGCTATCTCCTGGACGGGTTCCGATGACGGGTTTAAGCCATGTTCATCAGAGTAAGGGGAGCGGTTTCCGCGGTCTCAAATCCATCGAAGATCAAGTCTCCACGGATGTCTGCGACGTAGTTCAAGCATCCGAATCTGACCCGACGGCCAGGGGCGTAGCTATCAATCTGCTCCAGATGGCCAAGTGAGTTGGCCCGCAGTACGAAGCTGCCGAACACGAGAATTTGTCTGGGGAGGAAGGTTTTCCCTTGGACAATGTCACTATGGACAATTGAAGGAGCCATTAACCTCTTGAGGACATCACAGTGGAACTCTCAATGAAAGCACCAATGTCGGTGTCAAAACCGGCGGATCTCGGGTAGCGGGTCCCGAACTGTGCGTCTATGGTCGATGGTAACAGGAGACGGGGGACACGATGTTTACCCAGGTTCGGGGCCTCTCTACGGAGGTAATACCCTACTTTCTGCTTGATTGATCTTGATGAATATGAGTATTACAAGAGTTGATCTACCACGAGATCGTAATGGCTAGACCCTAGAAGTCTAGCCTGTATGACTATGATAATATGTATCCGCCTATCCGGACTATGCTCTCCGATTTATATAGACACCGGAGAGATCTAGGGTTACATGGAGTCAGATACATAAAAGGGAATCTACACAATCGATCGCCAAGCTTGCCTTCCACGCCAAGGAGAGTCCTGTCTGGACACAGGTGCAGTCTTCGGTGTTCGTATCTTAACGACCCATCAGTCCGTCCCATGGCTAACAGGCCAGACGCCCGAGGACCCCTTAGTACAGGACTCCC
>NC_041389.1:267501265-267510745 GCF_002162155.2 Triticum dicoccoides
TCATGAAGATCTTGCCTGGGGGGACGACCTCGACCTCCGCTCCCGTTGCCAGGGCGTCGCACTCGGCGTGCTGTAGCCACAGCTCGAGTGGCCCCCTCGGCAGCATCTCTTTGGCGAAGAACTGCCGGAACCGGATCCATGTGCGCGGCGGCATCACCGCCCAAATCACGAGCTTGCGCGAGGAGCCCCCGGTGTGAGTTCGCAGAGCGGTGGCGCATGTCGGTGTCAAAACTGGCGGATCTCGGGTAGGGGGTCCCTAACTGTGCGTCAGAGGTCGATGGTAACAGGAGAAGGGGGACACGATGGTTACCCAGGTTCGGGCCCTCTCTATGGAGGTAATACCCTACTCCTGCTTGATTGATCTTGATGAATATGAATGTTACAAGAGTTGATCTACCACGAGATCGTAATGGCTAAAACCCTAAGAGTTTAGCCTATGTGATTATGATTGTCCCTATGGGCTAAGCCCTCCGATTTATATAGACACCGGAGGGGACTAGGGTTGGTACAAAGTCGGTTACACTAGAAGGAATCTTCGTATCTTGGACACCAAGCTTGCCTTCCATGCCGGAGAGAGTCCCACCCGGACGTGGGATAAGTTTTCGGTCTTTTATCTTCAAAGTTCAACTGTCTGGCTCATGTATATAGTCCAGACATCCGAGGACCCCCTAATGTAGGACTCCCTCAGTAGCCCCTGAACCAGGCTTCAATAACGAGAAGTCCAACGCGCAGATAGTTCGGCTTTGCAAGGTGGGTTCCGTTCCGAATAATCTTTTGAATACGACGAATGTGTCCGTCTCTGCAAAACAAATACCACATACCACCATAGAGAATATAATATTCCACAAGTCTAATCCGCTGAAAACCTTTTCGTGGCATGACATTACGTCACTACCCGGCTATTATTTTGAACCGTTCATTATCCTGTCCTCCCACGTTTTGAGACGCGGTTTTATTGGCACGTCTTGTCGAAGCAGAGATCATGTCCCCTTATTACGGGATTCTCATCAATACGGGCATGGGTAACCCAACTGTGCCATTCTGTGCGGCCCTTGGGAATAGGCGAGTTTTGAGGCAAGTGGGGAGGCGTTTGATATTCACTGCCTTTATAAAGAGATAAGGATTTCACCCACACGTTCTTTCTTTCTGCCTCTCCATTCTCTAGCTCCAGCGACCATGGCTGGATCCGGAGCTCAGGGCAAATTGATGGCCTCCTCCGTTAAGGAGAAGGACATTGTCAAGCTTCGGGAGGCTGGGTATTTTGCCAAGGAGATCGCCCACCGTCTCCCAAACAAGGGGCAAATCATCCCCACCCCTAAGCCAAACGAGAGGGTGGTGTTTGTACCCCACTTCGTTCGCGGGTTAGGATTTCCACTCCATCCTTTCGTCCGTGGACTGATGTTTTACTACAAGGTAGATTTTCATGATCTAGCCCCGAACTCTATCCTCAACATCTCGACATTTATTGTAGTGTGTGAGGCCTTCCTCCGCACCCCCCCCCACTTCGGGTTGTGGCTGAAGACCTTTAACGTGAATCCCAAGGTGGTGAGCGGCAAGCACACGGAATTCGGAGGGGCCATGGTGAGCAAGTTGTCCAATGTCACCTGGACCACCGGAACCTTCGTAGAGACCGTCAAGGGATGGCAGGCACATTGGTTCTACGTCACTGAGCCCTGCGATCCCACTTGGGTCGCGGCTCCCAAATTCCGACCCAGACCCCCGATGCGACTTACCTCCTGGCTAGAGAAGAGCCTGAACTGGTCTGCATTGGATGAACAGACAGCGCTCCATACGCGCGTCAAGAGCATGGTTGACAAGCAAGTCAAGCTAGTCGATGTGATCCAAATGATGCTGGGCCGCAGAATCCTTCCCTGCCAGAGGCGAGCCTACCATTTATGGGAATTCGATCCGGGCAAGTACCGAACACTATGAGGGTTCTTGGGAACCACACACGAAGATATCTGGACGGTGCTGTTCAAGGCCAACCAGACATGGCCGAAAGCAACCGACGACTGCGGGCATGCTCTAGACCACCCCGCTAGTTCGGTAAGTCTTTCTTATTCCAAGGTTCTCCCTTTATTTGCTTACTCAAGAAAAAACGCCTGAGCCTCCTTACTTATATCTTCAGGGGTGGACGAAGATGGCGAAGCGGATCAAATGTCCGGCTCCGCTGCCCGAGAACCCAACCATACCTCTGCTAACGAGGATGCTGGTTCCGGCGCCCTACAAGGCGCCGGAGAATAGGTCCAAGAAGAAGGACATGGGGACCCGAAGCGGACCCCGCCACAAGGGAACTTCGGACGTGACGTCCGAAGACACCGAGGCCCTCTCCTCCGCCCATGAGGACGATGTGGAGGAAGAGGCGAGTGATTCTCCCTCTAAGGGGGGAGGAAGGAAAAGGGCGGCCTCCATGGATCTGGAGGCAGAGGTGTCCAAGAAGGGAAATACCTCCCTCGCGGACAACTCCGGGTGGGATATTTATAGTAGTCCGAAGCGACGCCCTTGGAAGAAGCCCCAGGCAGGATCATGAGTATCCGAAGATCTCAACACATATACCCTGCCTTTTTTCCTTTATAGATTTAACCAATCGGCTCATATATCTGTAGTCCGGCCTTCGAGGGGTCCGTGTCTTCTAGGGACTCGCTAGACTCGAAGGCATTAAAAAGCAAGTCCCCCCGGCGGCCTCCTCTCCCAAGGCCCAGGATGACACCGAGGTGTTGTCCCGAAGGGCTCTAGTCTAGGGAGAA
Organism: Triticum dicoccoides; assembly: GCF_002162155.2. Classification (NCBI taxonomy): domain Eukaryota; kingdom Viridiplantae; phylum Streptophyta; class Magnoliopsida; order Poales; family Poaceae; genus Triticum; species Triticum dicoccoides. The sequence goes on from NC_041389.1 coordinate 267,504,013, forward strand.
ACACAGGAGGCTTCCAGCGCTGCACCGGAGGGTGAAACCCGGTTGTCGAACACATAGCGGAGCAAGTTCTCATGGGGACTTTGTATCGGGGGGCTACCCCAGTTCGGCCCCCAGCCGAACACGGTTCTGGAGACCGGTGGGCGGCCGCCTTTGAAAGAAGGGGGCATGCCCATTCTGCCGGTGACCTCTGTCCAATCAGAGGCATCAGACACTCTACAGGAAGCGGTGTGAAACGCTTCCATCATGGAGGAACATCGCACCCTTATAGGTGTGGTGGTTGAGAGGGTTCAGTTCGTTAAGAACGGGCTGACCGATGCCTGCGCCAGCCTTCTAACAGGCTTCGAAGTGAGTATTTTTGTAATTATGTCGAAAAAAGAATGTACAGTATAGACAATAGCCCCTGGGACTCTGTCCGGTGTTTGAAAAGAAAAGCCGGACAGAGGATCAAATCTCTTTTAACAGGAATCTAACCGCATTTGTCTATGTGAATCACAGGCGTCATTGCTAGCTGCGACCTCTCATGCTGCTGAAGTCTCTGGACTGAAGCAGAGTCTGGAGCGGGCCGAGGAAGAACTCGGCCGTGTGAAGAAGGATCTAGAGGGCAAGCAAGGTATGGCCGGATTCTTTGTATATCCGGGGTGCTATGAATATGTATTTGACCATGGTTCCATCGTATTTGTAGGGGCAACGACTAAGTTCGAGGCCCTAGAGAAGGAGCTGGCTGAAGCCCATGGAAAAGTGGCCAAGGAGCAAGCTGCCCGGAAGAAGCACGAGGCCCGGGTTTTGGAGGTCCAACAGGAGCTCCAAGACGCCGCTAAAAAGTATGCTGCCTTGGAACGCAAGAATGCGGACCAAGAGGCCGAGCTTGACAAGGTGCGTCAAAGCGCATAGGATGCTCGGCTCGAAGCCCAGGGGACCCTCCAAGAGATTCAGGAGGCCAAGAAGATTGCGACAGGTAAGGCTTTCAATATGCAAAGCAAGCATGTGAAGAAAAAGTACTTTTTACTGACCCGAATTTGGAGTTCTCCAGGAGCATTTGCGGATCTGCCGCGCAGCATTTCTGATGCTGGGGAGTTCTTCCGAGCCAAAGTGGGGGCATCAACGGAGAAGGTATTCTGGTCGCAGTATCTTGCACCAGAGCATCCGGTGCCCCTGACCGATCAGCTGAAGCAGCTGGTCGAACTGCATGGGCCGGCAGAACTAGCCATGAAGGATTTGATAATCCGGCTGTGGCCTGCCGAAGCCATCCCCAGCAGTTACTTCGGGCTCGTGAACCGGCTGGTCAGTGCCTGTCCTCGGCTTGACGCCATCAAGTGGTCGGCCTGCATCAAAGGAGCGTGGATGGCCTTCGCCCGTGTTAAGGTACACTGGGCGAAGATGAATGCCATCAAGCTAGCAACCGAGGGGCCGCCTGCAGGCAAGGAGCACCGCACACTGGAGGGATACTTTGCCGATGTTCTGGAGGGGTCCCGCATTGTAGCGGACCAATGTACCAAAGACACTATCCTGGAATGAGTGCATTCATGTTGTACTGTCCTGTATAAAACAAGGTTGTTTAAGTAATATAATGCTTGCCGCTTTTATGTTAATATTTTACCTCCTGCATGGCCGTTTTATCAAATCTGAACGTTGGCCACTCGTCGGCTTCAGCCCCCATTTAAGAACTACCGGGGTGTTCGGTTGGCGCCAAAACACGCTTGTCCCAAAAGATGTTTGGTCCGCTAAGGAGGTGTTAGCGCTGCGAACCAGGCAATAGGACTATACGGCTTTATAACACTCACTTAGCCATAGGAGTTTGACAATAAAAAGTTTAGGGGCATCCCCTAGTATTTGGAAATCCGAACTTAGGGTGCTATAAAACACCTAATCGGGAAAAAACTGACCCATCGCGTAATGCGGTAAAAATCTCCAACGATTTGCAACCTCTCGAACAGCTGACCGGCTCGCGCCGCATCATGACAGTCAATTTTCGGCATTCTCTACTGAGGTGCTCGTCCGGACAAACCAGGGCACAATCACAGTAGTTCTCCCTTTACTACCTTAGCCGATAAAACAGAACGTAAGGTAGCAAGCACAGGAGCCGGGCAACCCAACTATTGACCAAAGACATGATTCGGAGCCGATGCATATAATGCTAAAGATCAGGGTGCCGAACTACTGTAAAAAGGTGCTCGGACTTTGTTCCATATTGTGGGGCGTAACGAAGCCCATGGCGAATGCAGGCGTACCAGAGTGTACGGATGTAAGTGATAAAAATATCAAAACAAATTAAAAAGAAAAAGGGAATATGTAATAAGCTAATGCCACAGAAATCGGGCCGCAAACCATTTTTCCTTATAGTATAATGGATACGTCCAAGCGTATTTGTAGAAGTAGTGCAATAAGCAACCGGGCTATTTGACAAGCCACGGCCAAGGGGGAGCCGCATAGAGGTACTAAAAACAGGCATAACGATTGTGTAAAGAGACCACCTGGAGATTCCCTTGTACGTCAATGCTCCTATCCATCTTGGTGTATTCGTTCCTTGATAGGTCCGGCAGTCAAGCTGCTAAGAAAGGCCTGGGAAAAGGAAACCTGAAAAGCATGAAGGAAAAAGTGAAAATATATGGGTCCAGAGGAGGTTTAAGCCATATTATGGACCACAATCCAGCTGCGCCTCCATCCGTGCCCATGGTATTTTGAGTGTGTAGTTATGTATGCGCGGTACAATCGTCGTTCTTTGATCGGGACTGGGACGGAGGCCGAATTGCTAGGCGAGCTCGTGATGAGCCGGACTGTCCTGCTGCAGTGTAGTTCGGACTCGTTTGATGGTGTCCGAGAGCTTGGCCGCCGAATTGAAGTTCGTCTTGACAAGGCCGCTTTGTGCTTCTGCTGCGAGGGCAGCGGTGTGCTCCTTTGTGTGGAGGGAGAGCTCCATGTTTCCATTAACTGTTATGACAGCACGTGGACCGGGCATCTTGAGCTTGAGGTAGGCGTAGTGAGGCACCGCATTGAATCGAGCGAGTGCGGTTCGTCCTAGCAGGGCGTGATAGCCACTGCGGAAGGGGAGGATATCGAAGATTAGCTCTTCATTTCGGAAATTATCCGGTGTTCCAAAGACCACCTCGAGTGTAATTGAGCCCGTACAGCGGGCCTCCACATCTGGTATGACTCCCTTGAAGGTGGTTTTGGTGGGTTTGATCCTTGATGAATCTATACCCATTTTGTGCACTGTATCCTGATAAAGTAGATTCAGGCTGTTGCCACCGTCCATGAGGACTCGAGTAAGATGGAATCCATCAATGATTGGGTCGAGGACCAGAGCTGCTGAACCGCCATGCCGGATACTGGTCGGATGGTCCCTGCGATCAAAAGTGATCGGGCAGTACGACCATGGGTTGAATTTTGCGACCCCTTCTCTTTTCTCTCGGCATTGATCTTGCCGTCCTGTTTGAACACCCACCAATCTCTGTTGGTGTGATTGGCTGGCTTATTAGGGGTGCCATGGATTTCACATGGCCGATCAAGTATGCGGTCCAAGCTGGACGGGCCTGGATTGTTTCTTTTATATGGCTTCTTCCGCTGACCGGATTTAGAGCTACTGAATCCGGCGTTGACCGCCGTGTCATCGGTGTTGTCACCGTTGTTTCGACGCTTGTGTCTATTGCGTCGTGGCTTTCCGTTGCTGTTTCTGGCTTCCGAAGTACCATGTTTGCTTGTACTGTTGTTGCTGTGGGCTAGCCAACTATCCTCGCCCGCACAAAAGCGGGTCATAAGCATCGTGAGGGCTGCCATGGTCTTCGGCTTTTCTTGGCTGAGGTGTCGATCGAGCCATTCGTCACGGATGCTATGTTTGAAGGCTGCTAAGGCTTCGGCATCCGGACAGTCGACGATTTGGTTCTTTTTAGTTAAGTATCTGGTCCAGAATTTCCTGGCTGACTCTTTGGGTTGTTGAACTATGTGGCTCAAGTCATCAGCATCCGGAGGCCAGACATATGTACCCTGGAAGTTGTCCATAAAGGCGTTCTCCAGGTCCTCCCAACTGCCAACTGAGTTTTTGGGCAGACTGTTCAACCAGTGCTGAGCAGGTCCTTTGAGTTTTAACGGGAGGTATTTGATAGCATGGAGGTCGTCGCCGTGGGCCATATGAATATGGAGAAGGAAAACTTCAATCCATACTGCAGGATCTGTTGTTCCGTCATATGATTCGATGTTTACGGGTTTAAATCCTTTAGGGAACTCATGTTCCATTACTTCATCGGTGAAGTAGAGGGGGTGTGTGGCGCCTCTATATCGGGCCAAATCGTGGCACAATTCGGATGGAGTCCGTATGCGGTTTTCGACCTAGGCGTGGTTATGCCTGGTGCGTCCGTCCCAATGGCCGTCTTTGCACATTGGGGCACGCCCTCGTGATTCGTAGATCGATCTTGTCTGACCTGCTCTGTTATCCAGGTCTTCTCATAGGTCATACGTGTGTTCCCGAGCTGTAGTGCCTCTGTTTATATGGCGAGATAACACAGGCTGGTGTTCGGTTTGAACAACCGTTTTATCCCAGCCACGTGGTGGTCGGTCAGCCGTGTTGTGAGTTGTTCGGATGGGTTCCAGCACCTAGTCCTCGAATTGGGGTAGCAGTTTACGCTTCGGGTAACTCTTTGGTTGGCGTCTGAGGCTGTATTCCTCGGCAGCCAGGACGTGAGTCCATCTGTCATTGAGCAGATCCTGATCAGCTTGAAGCTGTTGCTGCTTCTTTTTAGGCTCCTTGCAGTGGCTATTAGTCGAAGCTTAAAGCGCTCCTGCTCGAGAGGTTCCTCAGGCACGATGAAATCTTCAGTGCCGAGTCTCACCTCATCCTTAGAGTGTGGGAGATAATTACTGTTCTCCGAGTCTTTGTTGATGGCCTGTTCCTGAGGGCTAACGTGCCCATATTCCCGTTCATCCTGTTCGGATTTTGGATCAATGGGGTCTTTGTTGGTGTCTTCGGCGTCATCCGGAGTAATATTGTCTCCTGTGCCGGTATGCTGCTTTTGCTGCGGCGTGGTTTAGAGCGGCGCCGCTGCCGTCTGTGTTTTTGTTGTGTTTCAGGGGGTGTATCCTTAGTTGGATCCTTCTCCTTGTCGCCATTGTTCTCTTTTGGTGTATCCACCATGTATACATCATATGAGGAGGTGGTTGTCCAGCGCCCTGTATGCGGTGGCTGTTCTGCCTGCTCCTCTCCGTCATCGTCGTCCATCCCGTCAATGTCTTCGGAGCCGTAGTCAAGCATGTTGGTTAAGTATTCGACAGTGGCTATGTTGGGTGGTGGGTGGGCAGTGAAATCCTCCATTATTAGCCTCTAGTTCAAACAGGATATAGTTCGGCTGCGGGCATCACTAAGGAGAGGGCTTTTAGTGAATTGAGCACATCGCCTAAGGGCGAGTGCCAGAAAATATCCGTGGAGGTGAACTCCAGGATCGGCGCCTGATCTAGCTCGATGAGCGCAGATCCACGCGGTTTCGGGTTCCATAGCCGGAGATGGCTCCTTGGTTCCGGTGATAGTGGTCCTATTCTGAGTCGGATCGGTGTGCGGCTCCAACGCCGCGAAGTATGCCGCCTCCGTGGCGGGGTTGAGCCCCTCGTCCTCCGACGGCACAGTCCGTTCCGGATCTAAGGCGGAAGCGGTTACAGGTGCTATCCCCTGAGTATGGGTCGATGACAGAGTTAGATCATGTTCATCATGGTGGCAGGAAGTGACTGCCATGGGCTCGAATCCGTCGAAGATCAAGTCTCCACGGACATCGGCAACATAATTTAAGCTCCCAAATCTAACCTGATGGCCAGGGGCATAGCTATCGATCTGCTCCAGACGGCCAAGCGAGTTGGCCCGGAGTGCGAAGCCGCCGAACACGAAGATCTGTCCGGGAAGGAAAGTCTCTCCCTGGACCGCGTTGTTAAAGATGATTGATGGAGCCATCGAACCTTTAAGAGGCGACACAGTGGAACTCTCAATGAAAGCACCAATGTCGGTGTCAAAACCGGCGGATCTCGGGTAGGGGGTCCCAAACTGTGCGTCAGAGGTCGATGGTAATAGGAGACAGGGGACACGATGTTTACCCAGGTTCGGGCCCTCTCTATGGAGGTAATACCCTACTCCTGCTTGATGATCTTGATGGATATGAGTGTTATAAGAGTTGATCTACCACGAGATCGTAATGGATAAAACCCTAAGAGTCTAGCCTATGTGATTATGATTGTCCCTATGGACTAAGCCCTCCGGTTTATATAGACACCGGAGGGGACTTGGGTTGGTACAAAGTCGGTTACACCAGAAGGAATCTTCATATCTTGGACGCCAAGCTTGCCTTCCACGCAGGAGAGAGTCCCACACGGACATGGGATAAGTCTTCGGTCTTGTATCTTCACAGCTCAACAATCCGGTTCATGTATATAATCCAGACATCCGAGGACCCCCTAATCCACGACTCCCTCAACGGCCCCTCACTCCGCCCTAAGCCACGGAACTGGCTTCGGCTGTGGGCTGGCGAGCACATAGGGCCAAAGCACCGGCACGCCAGGAACACCAAGTCAAGAACCGCCGGGTCATCCAACCCGGCCCCGCCACTTTAAGCTACCGCACGACCGGCTACTCGCCAACTCGGCCCTGCCGGGTTGCCGTCAGCCGGCCCAATGGGTGTTTCGCTTGCACTCAACATTCCAGAAGCCCAAGTACTGCGCGCTCCCTTCAAATGCCAAACTCCTTGTCGCGGACCGGAGCCTC
>NC_041389.1:267511061-267538723 GCF_002162155.2 Triticum dicoccoides
TAGCCAACACGGCTCCGTTGGATGGCTGCCAGCCGACCCAGTGGGTGTTTCGCTCGCGCTCAATATTTCGAAAGTCTAAAGTACTGCGCGCTCCTCCCGAAGGTGGAACCCCTTGTCATGGACCAGAGCCTCGACCGTCAGACTCGCGAGGGGGGGGGAGGGGGAACCCAAGAGGGGTAAGTTGCAAGAAAATTACTCGGGAAACAAAAAAGCGAAGGTACAAACATTCATGGAGTTTGTACAACATAAATTTAGAATATAGGCCCAAGGCCAGAGTTCATTACACCCAGATAACCCCCAATGGGTGGGTGGACCTGCTACCTAACAAGAAATTTTCGCTAAGATAAAGACAGGAAGCCTCAGGCATCCCCACCACCGGGTCGCACAACTGCCGAGGTGCCGGTGTCCTCCTATGTCCGCGTCGCAGTAAACTCCTGTCTCCTCGGAGCTTCCCTCCGGGTCGTCCAGAAGAAGGCCGAAGTCGTCAGCAGCCACGACTCTGCCGTCCTCCGCCCTCTCTGGCTGAAACTCGTCGTGGAAGGCGAACCCGGTGATGTAGCTAGCCCGGGCGGCGATCTGTGCAGCCTCCGCCTGCAGTTGGCTCTCCGAGCTGGCTCGCTAGCCCATCAACGCATCCAGCGCCAGGTTCGGATGCCAAGACATTGCGAACCTGAGCGCCATTTCGGTGCCGGCACGAGCGGCGGAAACCCGCCACTCATGGAGATAGTTCGGGCCCGCCACCAACTAACGCGCCAGCCGCGTGAAGCTGCGTGGCGCAACAGAACCCGGCCAGAGGGCCACCGTCATCGCCGCGCCGGCCTGGGAAAGCCACCCCATCTGGTCGCTCATGACGCGCAGGCGAGCCTTGGCGGCGGTCAGGATCTCCGGGAAGGTCCAAGCCACATGCGGGTCTGTCCCGGAGCCAACGACTCCCTGTGGGTCTTGCTGGTAACGGACGGCTTCCTCCGCTAGGGGGAGCGTATCCAGGAAGGCCCCTATCAAGAAAATAACAAGTCAGAACGGTTACCAAAGGGAAGAAGCCGGAACGATGAACCGACAGAACCTAAAGAAAAGCACTTACTGGAGAAGGACTCTTCCAGGTGATGCGCTTCGAGCAATGTTCCGCGCCGCTCCCGCGCGATGGTGCGGTTACGCTCCTCGAGGGCCTTCTCCAAGTCGGCCACCTTGGCAAGGGCCACCTTCAACTCGGCATCCTTGTCAGCGGTCGCCTTCTCAGACTCCTCGCGGCGGCGGGACTTCCCCTGACGGGCCTCCTCCGGCATGGCCACCAGCGCCTTCAGGTGATCCACCTCGGCCTAAAGCTGGCCCTTGTCGTCGGCTACCTTGCTGCATTGCTGGTCCACCTTAGCAAGGGCCCGCTGGGCCTCGACGACCTTGCCGGCTTCCGCCTTGAGGTGATCCACCTCGGCCTCAAGGCGACCCTTGTCGGTGGTGAGCTTTTCCTGCAGTCGGTCGGCTTCATCGAGCGCCTGTTGGGCCCCCGTCGCCTCCGCCTTCGCCTTCACACCCTCGGCCTCAAGACGGCCGGTGTTAGCAACAAGCTGGTCATAGTGGAGGCCGGCTCGAATCAGCCAGGTCTTTCAAGCTAGCACATTGACTGCAAAGAAAAAACTCAGAAAATGAAGAACCACTTTAAGATTCGACCCAACTGCTACGTAGTTGGCCTGAATATCGGGGCCTACACCTAGTGGGTGCGCTAGCGCGCACCCACTAAAAAAAGAGCACACAAGAAATACCTGTAGCGACACGGAGCTCCTCCTTGGCTATGAGCTGCTCCTTGAGCTGCCGGTGTCTGTCCAGGAGCCCGTTGATGACGCTGACCCGGTAGGAATCCAGTTGCTGTAAAGAGCGACGATCAACACAAGTCAGCAGTTTAAGATTCGACCCAACTGCTACGTAGTTGGCCCGAATCTCTGGGGCTACACCCAGTGGGTGCGCTAGCGCACCCCCACTAAGAAGAAGCAACGAAAAAAGAAAAACAGAAGGCAAGGGAAGAACTTACAAGCATGGCACGCTCCAGCTCCAGCGTCTGCCCCACCTCGGCCTGGGCAAAGGCCTGGATCCGATTCGTCCACCCTCGCAGACGACGGCTCACGGCTGTCATCGCCGCTTCCTCCTGGGTCTGGGGCCCAAAGAAGACCTCACCGGACCCACCCTGAGCCGGCTGCGACCCGACCCAGCGACCCCCTCGCCTGAGCGCTTGGTTGTGCTCTCCGCTGGCCGCCTCACCCGCGACCGGCGCCCTTTCCGGCATCGACGCCGGCTCGACAGCCGTGCCCGTGGCTCCTCCAGCGCCGTCCGCACCGCCTCCTCCAAGACGCCGCCGCCGCCGTCTCCATCAACCCCTGCCCGCTCGACCATGTCGGTCCGCGATGGGGTGTCGTCCCCAACAACCATGACCTCCTGGTCGAGGTCCATCACGTCCGCATGGCCGCCTTGGCCACGCTTGCCCTCCAATGACGGAACGAAGATCGTCGCCACCGTCACCGTCCCCGCCGGCATCTCCGGCCACGCCGGCTCGCACCCACGTCGCCACAGCGTTGGCCCAGGCCTGGGCTGACGCTGCCTTCACCTCCTCCTCCGCCCGGTTCCGGTCCCGCCAGGCCAGGCCCTCGGTGTCGGTCGGGTCCAGGTCGAGGTCCGGGTCCGCCACCTCCTCGTCCCGGTCGACGGTGCCGGAACGGCTCCTCCAGAACACGGTGCCCTTGGTGGACGCAACGTTCGCTGCCGCTAGTACCAGCGATATCGGCGAGCTGAAATTTAAAACAGAATAAATATACAAGAGCCAAGTAGAGCTGCTTGGCCACTCGGACTCAAGCAAGGAAGAAGCTTACCCCGGCACCACCGGAACGGCGGGCCTGGCCGGCCTCTCCTACACGGCACCGTGCCTCCGGCCGGGTTCACCGCGCGCTTCATGGCCGGGGCCCGGGGCACGATGTTGCCCTTCCCGTGCGGCTGGCTTGCCACCGGCGTCCCCCGAGATAACCCGGCTCCGACCGCGCCGCCGCCTCCTCCAACCGATGCCACTACATCAGCAACTCACGTCAGCACACGCCGCGTCGTGTCTCCCCCGGGAATTGGAAAAACGAGGAAGACAAAACTTACCCACGCGGCGCCCTGCGTCGGCGTCACCGGTCGCCTCATCCTCTCCGTCGCGGTCCACGGGCTCCTCCAAGTCGGCCCACACCACCTGCATCGGCGCCCGGTCGTTAGGACATCGGATGGCATTCAGAAGCACCTCCTGCGTCGCGTCGGGGCGAACAAGAAGATGAGCAGCAGCAAAGTATGAATACCAAGGACTCACCATAGGTGCCAGTTTCGCATGGCTGTACGGAGGTTTCCCGAACTGCTAGTCGTCCTGCGGCCCGGCCTTGGATATGTCATTAACCCGACGCACAACCTGGTCTGCCGCCAGGCGCGTGTTTGCCATGCGGTCGGATTCCTGGAGGACGGTCATCCGGCCGACGAGACGACCGTGCTGCTGCAGCGGCAACACTCGGTGGACGATGAAGGCGGTGATAAGGTCGGTGCCGGTGAGCCCTTCCCGCTCCTTCATCTCTGACACCCGTTCACACAAGTTCAACACCTCCTACGACGGGTGCTTGGGGTAATAACACCAGTTCTGCCTCACCAACGGCGGTGCGTCAATGAAGGGCGGCAAGTTGATGCGGTCCGCGCCGAGATTTCAGACGTAGAAGAAAGAATTTTGCCACTTCTTGGCAGAATCCTCCAGTGGCATCTTGGGGCAGTCCGCTCCTGACAGCTTGTAGATGACGGCGGCCCCGCACTCCGACATCTCCCCGGACCTCGGCCCCTGCTGCTTCAAGGAGAACAAGCGCACCCAGAAGTCGATCGACAGTTCGACCCCAGGTACCCCTCGCAGAGGGTGAGGAAGCCCGAAAGTTGCACGATGGCGCCGGCGCCAAGATGATGCAGCTGAAGCCCGAAGAACTCCATGAAGGTGCAGAAGAAGGTGCTCGTGGGGAGGCCGAACCCGTACTTAAAGTGATGATAGAAGACCACGCGCTCCGTGCCCTCGGGCCACGGTTCCCGCTCGCCCTGCGGCAGGCGCGCGGCAACCTCTGTCTCCCCCGGTATGCGCCTGGTGTTGCAAAGATGGGCAAGGTCGTCGAGGGTGACGGTCGAGCCCATCCATGAGCCCGACGGAAGCGCCATTGACGAGGCAAGAAGAGAAAGAGAAGAAGAATAGCGACAAAGCTCTGCTCGAAATGGCGGGCGTCGCAGCACGCGGCGGTCGCAAAAGCAGAGGGAGGACGAAGGGGCAAGGGGCGCAAGCGTGAATGATCTCTGCCGCCCCCTCTCCCCAATTTATAGGCCATGATTCAAAAAGTGGGGGAGTGGGATTGTTTGCGCTCGCCCCTCCCACTTCCTCGCAATAAGTGCGCACGTACTCATGCAGTAACTACCTAGAGAATGGCAACCGACTTGCGGACGCCGCAATAAATCCATGTGCATGGGCCAAGGGCACGTGGCGGCGGGCCCCAGCGCGTTGCCCAGTCCTGTCACGTGTGTGGCTTGTTACGCCCCTCCGAGTTCTGGGCACCACGTGGTGGCCGCGCCAAGCCCGAAAGATTACCCAAGATTCGGTGGACTCCTCGGTTCCCGCCACTACCGGGGTGCCGCGATCCGACTTCGGGAAGCCGGCACACAGTGGGTGTTGCGGGACCAGGTGGTCACATAATTCACCTCTACAAAGGGGAAAACTGCGAAGGCCCTCTCATCCGAAGACGGCGGACATTCACAACTTCGGGGACTATTGTCGGGGGAGGGGGGGTTGAACCCCGGGCAGGCAATGGAACCCGGATCCATTTCAAAAACAACGGGGACGACATCGCCCCTCAAGCCGGCACATGCTTGGCTGGGTTGCCCAACCCGGCCAAACTCCTCGACCCAGCCTAACGGCGGGCCCAGGCGGCCGAACCCGGCGCACCAAGACTTATCCAGCAAGCTAGCTCCACCCTTGGCGTGTGTCAGCGTTCTGGGAACGGGGGTCCCCAGACTTGCCTGCCTGCGGCCCAGGGCGTGGCTCCTCCAGCGGCCTGGTACGGCCCGTCTTCACCAGCAAGGTAGCCAAGACCCTTGCGAGGGGGCCAAGCCTCGCGAGGCGGATGACACAAGACCTCCTCGGGGGCAACTACATCAGGCTGGCTCACGAAGAGCGGAGATATCAAGGCACGGGGTACCTCGTGAGGTTCTCGTGTCGCAAGCCATGACGAACAAGGCCAGGCGAGCGCCAGGCAGGCGCTAGCACGCACAGTGTCCTCGTTTCCTCTTTGGTGCTAAGGAGGCAAGTGCATGCGAGCAATACCAAGGCAGCGGGCAAAGGTTTCCATATCGGTGCAACAAGACCAAGACCAGCAGGACGGCAAGATGGAGGTTACCGTGGAGCCCAAGATGGCGTCACCACCAGAGCCTTTTGCAGGCGAAGACCACCTTTAGTCAGGATAACTTGTACTAGTTGTCCCCCTTTGAATTTGGCCGTCGTGGCATCCCTTCCTGCTCAATATTTGGGAAGAGGACCGGGGCCTCTATAAATAGGGCTAGCCACCATGGTAGAAAGCAACGGGACCGGAGATCAAATCCATTTCACCATTACCAGCTTGACGAGCACAAGAACACCTCTCCTCCGGAGGTCGTTCTTCCCTTGTACTGTTCATCCATAGCCCAAGAGCCAATCCACCACCACACTGGAGTAGGGTATTACACCACAACGGTGGCCCGAACCAGTACAAATCTTGTGTCCCTTTGTCTTGCGAGCTTGCATAGTTAGGCATGGATCGAGTGCGAGTGAGCTAGAGTTGGGGAGAGATCTTCGTGCGCACCCCAGTGTTTGAAACTTAAGGGTTTTGCCGGAACCCACGATCCAACATTTGGCGCACCAGGTAGGGGTGCGCCGAAGCATCTCTTTCATCAGCAAGCTCGCCAGCACGTCGCCGCAACGATGGAGGGCGATCTGAGGACCGAAGCCAATCACTGGGCACCCAACGCGTCCCGAGCAACGTCGACCACCCGAGAAGAGCCCGACCTAGCGACGCAGGCAGCGCGCGCGCCTCCGTATGTTGCGGGACGCGGGCGGCGTGGCTCGGCGCCATCCACCCTCACCACGCGGCGCGCCCGGGCAGCCGCAAGAGCCACAAGCTACGCCGCGGCAACGGCACCACACACCCGGCGGGAATAGGCAAACATGAGGTACGCTCTCACGGTGGCATGCGAGCTGCTATGGTGCCGCCTGATGGAGAACAGGAGGGATGCGCTGCTCGAGCACGTCGCCGAGCTGTTGGATGCCGCGACCATGGGAGCACCGCACTTCTGCCACCTGGTCACTCCTCGGGCTGCGGTCGGGTCGCACGGAGGGCCTTGCCGCGCCCGCGTGCTCCCGGGCGCCCCCGGAGGTTCTACCGATACCGGCGTGACCCTCGGCGCCGGACACCTCGTGGTTCCTGCGCCACCATCGGTAAACGCGGGCCTGAGTGCGGTCGCCCGTGGCTTCGACGGGAGGCCACCTTACCTACCTCAAGATGGCGCACTGGGCCAGTCAACGTGGAGTGTGGGACACTTCGGCAAGGTTTTCGGGGCAGCTGCCTCGGAAGCCTACGTGCCATGCATGATGGATCAGGAGTACGCGCTAGAGGATGACTGAGGGAGTCCCGGATTAGGGGCCCACAGGACTCCGTTCACCAGAGGCCTTGTCCGGCAGTAGACCTGTCGAACTCACGATGCAACAGCCAGGGAAGGAGAAAGGCTACGACGAATATCCAGGTGGTCTCCATTAAGAGCATTAAATCTGTTTTATACACCATTCCGCAACCTACCCCTGGAGGGGGACATGTTTAATAGTCCCATCCCTTGCTTACCGCACTATTTGTATCGTTCTGCATTCATGGCAGTATTTCTTGAATAAACAATGCATCACTTTTTTGCTTATAATTGCATTCCTTTCTTATACATATGTTCATTTATGACATGTTGCATCCGTACACTTTGGTACGGCTAAATACACAAGGGGCTTAAGTTCCCCACATTATGGTGTGATAAGTCCGAACACTTTCACAAGTGCGGCACCCCAAACTTATAGCATTATATGCATCGGCTCCGAATCATGTCTTGGGTCAATAGTTGGGTTTGCCCGGCTCCCATGTTTTGGTACCTTACATTCCGTTGTATCGGTTAAGGTAGCGCTGGGAGAACCACTGCGATTGCGCCCCAGTTGAGCTGGGCGAGCGCCTCAGTGGAGAAAGCTAAAACTGACCGTCATGATGAGGCAAGAGCCGGTCGTTGTTCGAGAGGTTTTTTCGAGTCCCTAAAGACTTATGCCACTTAGAGCGAGGAACCGGCTTTGTCTGGCCCAGGCGTGGATAGCGCCCCGAATTCGGCCTTCCGAACACTAGGGGCTTCGCCTAAATTTAAAATTATAGAATTCTATGGCTAAGTGAGAGTGTTCAAGCATTATAAGTCCGGTTGCCTCGTTCGTTGTGTTGAGCGCCTCCCTAGATGGACCCAAAAATGGGAACAAGAGTGCTCAAATTTATCCTGAACACCCCAGCACTCGTGGCATGGGGGCTGAAGCCGATGACTTGCCATCTCTCAAATTTGATAAACGGCCGCACAGAAGGTAATATTTTAAATTAACAAGCGTTGCTTAGCGCATATGAACAAAGTTTTCAGCGCACAGGATAACAAAATGCGAGTCTACTCAAATATTACATCTTTGGAGCACTCACCCGCAATAATGCGGGCACCCTTCAGGACACCCTTATAATACATCTCAGGCGTGCGATACTCCTTGCCCGGCGGTGGCGCGTCCATCACAAGCTTCTCAGCGTCCATCTTGCCCCAGTGCACCTTAGCACGTGTAAGGGCCCGACGGGCACCTTCAATGCAGGCAGAGTGCTTGATGACTTCAACCCATGGACAAGCATCCACCAGCCGCCGCACCAGGCCGAAGTAGCTCCCAGGCATGGCCTCCTTGGGCCACAGCCGAACTATGAGGCCCTTCATGGCCTGTTCGGCCACCTTGTGGAGCTCGACCAGCTGCTTCAGCTGGTCGCTAAGGGGCACCGGATGTCCGGCCTCGGCATACTGAGACAAGAAGACCTTCTCCGTCGAGCTCGCCTCCTCGGCCCTATAGAAAGCGGCAGCATCGGACACGCTGCGGGGCAGATCTGTGAATGCTCCTGGAGAGCTCCGAATTCGGGTAAGTAATAGGTAATTCACATTCACATGCTTGCTTTGCATGAAAAATGCCTTACCCGCCGCTATTTTCTTCAATGCCTCAATTTCCTAGAGGGCCTTGTGGGCTTCGGCCTTAGCGGCTTTGGCACTCTCAAGAGCCGATGCAAGCTCGGACTCTCGAGTCTTCGAGTCACGCTCGAAACTCTCATGTTTTTCCACGTGAGCCTGGAGCTCTTGTTGTACCTCCGCCACCCGCGCCTCCTGCTTCTCTCGCCCAGCACGCTCCGCAACCGCATTACGTTCGGCCGCGGACATCGCCTCCTTCAGGGTCACCACCTCGTTCGTGGCCCCTGGAGTACCCACGTTATCCTTGTCATTCCTCTTGCAACCAAATCCTTTTCTGTAAGGTACAACTTTAATAAGGTGTTACTCACCTTCCTTGTCCTCGAGCTACTTCTTGGCACGGCCGAGCTCGTTCTCAGACCGCTCGAGGCTTTGTTTCAAAGCATTGACCTCCGCAGTCAGTGTGGCAGAGGTCAGCAGCGCAACCTGCATTCCCATATTGACATATTTTTTAAGACTCCTGCGTATATCTTTCTAGATCCTCCGTCCGGTTTTTCTTTCCGAACACCGAACCGAGCATCAGGGGCTACTGTCTATGCGGTGCTATTTTACATATATTAAAATTCTTACCTCAAAGCCTGTTAGAAGGCTGCTGCAGGCTTCGGTCAGCCCGCTTTTGGCGAGCTGAACCTTCTGAATCACCGCACTCATGACAGTGCGGTGTTCCTCTTCAATGGAAGCGCCGTTGAGCGCCTCCAGCAAGTTATCCGGCGCCTCCGGTTGGACGGAGGCCGCTGGCGTCACAGTCTTGCCCTTCTTACGAATGGGCCGCCCGCCGGACTCCGGAACCACTGCAGGTTCCGGTGCGGAGTCCGGTACGAAGTCCGGGAGGTTGCCCTGTGGCACCTCCACGGCCTCCTCCTCCGGGTGGGTCCCTCTCTGGGATCCCACCTCGAAGTCGTCGGCGTCACGGGGGGTGGAGGCGGTCGGAAGTGAAGTACTATCCACATCCGACGTACCCAAGGACCCGCTCGACGAAGCGGGAAGATCGTCCCTGGGCGGACTGCAGGGTTGTATGCGGCATTAGAAAGACACCGTGTGGCGAAAATAAAAATCATGAAGTTATTCGGGAGTCCGGATACTTACGATCTCTCTAGGGGCTTGGCCCTTGAGGGCCACTCCTCCTCGCCGTCGCCGACGTTGGCAGAACAGTCCGGGGGAAGGGTCCTTCCCTTCTTAGACCGTTCGGTCTCCCTCGTTGGGGAGGCCTTCCTCTTCTTCCCTCCCCCCGCTAGGGGAGAGGCCTCTTTCTTCTCCTCCTCGTCCTCGTGGGAGGAGTCCACCTCGGAGTCATCGGATGATGAGTACGATACCACCTGACGCCGGGAACTCCTTCGGGTTCCCGTGGCCTTCTTCTTGGCCTTCTTCTCCGGCACTACGTAAAGTGCCGGGACCAGCAGCCCTGTCAAACGGGCATCAGCTGGATCTTCTGGAAGGGGAGCCAGATAGTTAACCTGTCCGGACGTTGCCTGCCAAGCCTGTTAAAGGTGTTGGGAGTTTAGATCCCGCATAAAGTCAAAACATGAAAAGGAAGTGTCCCATAAAGGATAACATGGCTTACCTCGCCAGTCGGACGCTGCGAGCTGAATCCGCGATCTTCGGTAGCGGATGCGGGAGCTTCGGCACCCTTGAACAGCACCCTCCAGGCATCTTCGTACATAGTGTCAAAGAGCCCGCTCAAGGTCCGGTGTTGTGCTGGATCAAACTCCCACAAATTGAAGTCCCGTTGTTGGCAGGGGAGAATCCGGCGGACGAGCATGACCTGGATCACGTTGAAAAGTTTGAGCTTCTTGTTCACCAGGGTTTGGAGACAAGACTGGAGTCCGGTCAGCTCTTCCGAACTACCCCATAGCAGGCCCTTCTCTTTCTAGGAGGTGAGCCGCATGGGGATGCCAGATCTGAATTCGGGGGCCGCTGCCCATTTGGGGTCACGCGGCTCGGTGATGTAGAACCACCCCGATTGCCACCCTTTGATGGTTTCCATGAAGGTGCCCTCGAGCCAAGTGACATTGGGCATTTTGCCCACCATGGCGCCTCCGCACTCCGCTTGGCTGCCCTTCACAATCTTCGGCATGACGTTGAAGGTCTTGAGCCACAAGTCGAAGTGGGGCTGGATGTAGAGGAAGGCCTCGCACACGACGATAAACGTCGAGATGTTGAGGATGAAATTTGGGGCCAGATCATGGAAATTCAGGCTGTAGTAGAACATGAGCCCCCGGACAAAGGGGTGGAGTGGGAAGCCCAGTCCGCGGAGGAAATGGGGAAGGAATACCACCCTCTCATGGGGCCCGGGGGTGGGGATGAGCTGCCCCTCGTCGGGGAGCCGGTGCGCGATGTCGCTGGACAGATATCCGGCGCTGCGCAGCTTCTTGATGTGCCCCTCTGTAACGGAGAAGGCCATCCACTTGCCTCCCGCTCCGGACATTGCTGGAGAAGGTCGAGGTGAGATGTGCGGACTTGGGCGCTGGAGCTCGAGTACGCAGAGATGGATAAGCAAAGGAGGAAGAAGGCGTAGGTCAAAAGGTGGATCCTTATCCCCTTATATATGGGCGTGTCACATCCCTAGCTTCTAGTGCTGCCTAGTGTTTGCATAATGTTTAAATTTTTGAAACTTGAACTGAGGAAATTTGGAAGCCTCAAAAACTTAAATAAAAGAAGGGCAAAACCCCTAAAATCTCATTCATTGCTCCAAAATGCTCTTCTTAAATGTTTGATAATTTTTGGCAAGGGTTCTGGTCCCAACCAAAATATTGAACATTTTTAAGGACTTAATCTTGGGACTTTGAATTTAAATCATTAGCTATTTGAATTTGAATTATATTCATATAATTAGAATATAATTTCAAATACCCCTGAAATATTTTATGAGCTTTTGGAGAAGTCCATCTAGCAAAATAAAAATATTCAGAGGAGTTTTTGGCATTGTTTGAATTATTTTAAATTCAAAACAGTGGCAAAACAAATTTAAAAAAAATAAAACAAACAGAAAATAAAACAGAGCACTTACCTGGCGCTCACCTCGCAGCCCACCTGGTGGCCCAATAGGACCGGCCCAGCGCGGCCCAGCCCACCACCACCTATCGTCTTCCTCCCCTCGCCCCGAAGCAGCTCGGTGGCGAGCGCTGGCGATGCCCCGGCCACCTCCTGCTTGCCGCCTTCCCCTCGTCTCCCTGCACCCCGTCCGCGACGCCACGCAACCCCCCCCGACCCTTCTCACTCCCCCTATGCTCCTCCCCCTCCTCTGCTCTCTCCTGCAGCACCACCGACACGCCACCATCGCCGCCGATGCCGATTTCCGCAGCCGCCGGCCACCCCTCGCCCTTCCGCTGAGCTCAGGAGCTCCGCCTCGACCCCCTCTTCCTCCCCACCGAGCCAAGCCCCTCAGGAAGCTCTGCATCGCCTCCACGCCATCGTCTTCATCCTCGACCGCCGCCGATGGTCGCCGCCGATTCGCCGTCACTCGTGCGCCCCCGAGCTCGTCGATGACCCCACCCAATGCGCTGTGAGATCCTCCGTCTTTCTCCCTCCTCCCCGAGCTCGCTCCTATCCTCTAGCTATGCCAGCCGCCATACCCGAGCGCCGCCGTCCGCCATGGTCGTTGCTGTCGCAGCCACCGTGCGTCTCCGCTCGAGCTTGAGCCTTCGGCGTGCTCCTGGAGCAACGGCGAGTCCAACGGAACCCCTAACTAGCTCCCCCATGCACTGGAACCACGCGGCCGCCCTCGCCCGAACTCCGGCGACCGCCACGGTCGACGCCGTTGACGACTCCGGCCACCTCTGCTCCAGCCGCCTCCACCACTGGAAGCGCCACTCCGCCAGCTCCCCGTAGATGCTCCCCGCGCCCCAAACCATGGCCTGTAGCGCAATCCCGACGCGGACGCCGCCGCGATCTGAGGTCGCCGGCGGTTAAACGCCGGCAGCTGACGTGGCACCGTCGTTAGTAGTTAATGACTCCACTAATTAACCCACACTCTCACTGACATGCGGGCCCTGCGGCCTAACTAACCAGCTAACTAAAATAGATTAGGTTTAATCTAATTGCAGTGGCCCCACGCATCAGTTTTGACCGCGCTGACGTGGCCGTTGACTGGGCCCACACGTCAGCGGCACTAACCAGCCCCAGTCACTGACCAGTGGACCCCACTGGTCAGGTTTGACCCGGACCAGCCCCTGTTGACCTGCTGACGTCATAGTGATGCAATGCTGACGCAATAATTCCTTTCTGGAATTTAAATAAATCTTAAATGATTTAATATTTTCAGAAAATGTCCAAAACTTCTAAAAATCATATAAAATCAATCGTAACTCAGAATGAGATAAATTATATATGAAAAATTATCAAAAAAATTCAAGGAATCCATCTGTACCATTTTCATGCATGTTTGAGCAATGTTTGTCCTCTGTTTTGGACAAAACAAATAAAGGGCATTTAAATAACCATATATGGAGTTGGAATTTGAATCATGTATTCAAACCAACTTCATTTAAATCATAGCTAGGTGCATTAGCCCAAAACACATTCATATTGCCAGGTCATAGCATGCATCATATTGTGCATTGCATTGATCGTGTTTCTTCTGTGTTTGCTGGTGTTGTTCCCCCTCGATAGACGTTGTACCGACGATGTGATCGTTGACACTGATGAAGACTCAATGCTATCTTCAGAAGTGCCAGGCAAGCAAAACCCCCTTGTTCATTCCGATACAATCCTACTCTCTCACTCCTGCTCTCTTTTACTGCATTAGGACAACAACGACATATTTGTTACTTGCTGCGGTAGCTGAACCCCTTATCCTCTGCATGACCTGTCATTGCCACAGTAAATAGATGAAACCCACTAGCATGAGTAGGAGTTGTTTGAGCCCTGATGTGCCTACTCTTTCATGCTTGTTTGTCATGCCTGCTATTGCTTAGAGTTGAGTCAGGTCTGATTCATCGGGGATGAATCAGAGGTGTGTGAACATGTCCTACTGTGTGTGAGCTAAGTGTGTGAACACGATTTGGTAAAAGGTAACGGTGAGAGGCCATGTAGGAGTACATGGTGGGTTGTCTCATTGAAGCCGTCCTCGGGAACTGAGTTCTGTGTTTGTGATCCATGATTCAGCTACTACCATACATTGGGCCCTGAAATATGACCCCGCTCGACTTCTTATTCACCCTAGTCCTCTGTCCAGGAGTTGCAAGTAGTTTCTGGTGTTTGTAGTATGCTGGAGGCCGTGGACAGCGCTGACCGTAGGGGTGGGCTGTGATGCGGTAGGCACGTGGCCGGGTGTACCGGATACCCGTTAGGTATCTCGGGAACCCTGCACACATCGTTTGGGGCTGTGAGCGAAACTCCGGCCGGATCTCCTCATGGATGGAACCCGAATAGGCGATAAACCTGGACTAGAGACTTGAGTGTTTAGGTAGGTCGTGGTCTACACCCACGTCGGATTTTGCTTGAAGTCTGCCGAGCACATGTCGTGTGCAGACGCTAAGTGGTGGAAACATCTACGAAGAAGTACACCCCTGCAGGGTTAACATCATCTATTCGATTAGCCGTGTCCGCGGAAAAGGACTTCTGGGTTACTTATATCAGTTCATAGACAAGTGAAAGTGGATACTCTAAAATACGCAAGATAAGCGTGAGTGCTATGGATGGCGTTCTCGTAGGGAGGCGGGAGCGGTTCCATAGTGGTGTATTGGTTGGTGAATATGTGGACTCGTGTCCGCCTCCTCAAAAGAGTTGCTTGCAGTCGTAGTTTAGGATAGCCACCGAGTCAAAGCTGGCTTGCTGCAGTTAAACCCCACCATCCCCTTTGTTGATAATGATGCATATGTAGTTAGTTCTGATGTAAGTCTTGCTGGGTACATTTGTACTCACGTTTGCCTATTTTATGTTTTTGCAGAGAGACTTCGGTTTCGCTAGTAGTTCCGCGTGGACTTCGACGTTTAGCTTGATACCTCAGCTATGATCTTGTGCCTCGGCAGGATCTGGTAGATAGTCAGGCTTCTCAGCCTTTTCATTTATAGATATCTGTACTCAGACATGATAGCTTCCGCTTGTGTTTTGACTTGTATGCTCTGAATGTTGGGTCGTAGGACCCCTGTTTGTAATATCTCGCTCCTCGGAGCCTAATGAATAAATACTTGTGTTGTAGAGTCATGTTGTGATGCCATGTTGTATTTGCACATATCGAGCATATTGTGTGTATGTTATTGAAATGCTTGGTATGTGTGGGATCTGACTATCTAGTTGTTTATCCTTAGTAGCCTCTCTTACCGGGAAATGTCTCCTAGTGTTTCCACTGAGCCATGGTAGCTTGCTGCTGCTCCGGAACACTTAGGCTGGCCGGCATGTGTCCTTCTTCGTTCCTGTGTCTGTCCCCTCGGGGAAATGTCACGCGATGAATACCGGAGTCCTGTTAGCCCGCTACAGCCCGGTTCACCGGAGTCCTGCTAGCCCAGTGCTACAGCCTGGATTCACTAGCTGATGACCGACACTTTCGATGCTGGGTCATGGATGCCTGTCCTTGTAAGTTTGTGCCACTTTGGGTTTACGACTAGCCATGTTAGCCCGGGCTCCTTATCATATGGATGCTAGCGACACTATCATATACGTGTGCCAAAAGATGCAAACGGTCCCGGGCAAAGGTAAGGCGACACCCGTGGGAATAGCGTGCGTGAGGCCGCAAAGTGATATGAGGTGTTACATGCTAGATCGATGTGGCATTGAGTCGGGGTCCTGACAGGGCGGATAAAAACTATGCATCCCCACCGGCCTGGTAAAACTCGCTTATCTCCCAAGCGCCGCAATCAATGGTGTGGTTGGGTTACCCACATCCGTATTGATGGGAATCCCGGAATAAGGGGAACACGATCTCTGCTTCGACAAGACGTGCCAAGGAAACCGCTTCGCTAAACGCGCTGAGGTGGTATAACCAAAACGATTCGAGTAAAGGCTTGGTTATGGTGTGACGTCACGCCACAAAATACGTCAGCAGATTGAACTTGTGTAAATATTATTCTCTCTACGGTGGTATGTGGAATTTATTTTGCAGAGCCGGACACTATCCTGCTGTTCACAGTCTTCTATAAATTATTCGGAGGAGGAACCCGCCTTGCAATGCCGAAGACAATATGCACGCCGGACTCATCGTCATTGAAGCCTGGTTCAGGGGCTACTGAGGGAGTACCGGATTAGGGGGTGTCCGGATAGCCGAACTATCATCATCGGCCGGACTCCAAGACTATGAAGATACAAGATTGAAGACTTCGTCCCGTGTCCGGATGGGACTTTCCTTCGCGTGGAAGGCAAGCTTGGCGATACGGATATGTAGATCTCCTACCATTGTAACCGACTCTGTGTAACCCTAGCCCCCTCCGTGTCTATATAAACCGGAGGGTTTTAGTCCGTAGGACATAACAACAATCATACCATAGGCTAGCTTCTAGGGTTTAGCCTCCTTGATCTCGTGGTAGATCTACTCTTGTACTACCCATATCATCAATATCAATCAAGCAGGAGTAGGGTTTTACCTCCATCGAGAGGGCCTGAACCTGGGTAAAAACATCGTGTCCCTTGTCTCCTGTTACCATCCGCCTAGACGCACAGTTCGGGACCCCCTACCCGAGATCCGCCGGTTTTGACACCGACAACGACCCCGGGTCATTCTTCGAGCCAGGCTGGAAGGAGGGAGCACTAGAGGTTGAGGCCTTCCAGGAGCCACCCAGGAGTCACTAGAGGTTGAGGCCTTCCAGGAGCCACCCAGGAGTCACGCCGACCTCGCCAACGACAGCAACTATAGGGTAGCACTGATTCCTCAAGAACAAGCTTACACTAACCATGGGTCTCAGGTGGATCAGGTCACAGCAGCAGATGGCAGCCCAAGCATAGCAGCCCCCTTGCCACCAGGAGGAGCACATTGGGGGCTGCAGGGAAGAAGTTAGGAGCATGGCCCCTCCCCGCATTGCGTGGAGAGGGGCGTCACCCGGAGGTAGGCCCTCTGCCGGGGAGGCGCTCATGAGCCTTCCCCCGGCAGAGGACCCGTGGTCGCCGAGGGCACCGCTGGCGTTCCCTCTGCCCTGTTGTTCTCGTCCAGGTTTCCAGACGCCCCAACGGTGGTCGAGGGTGGCGCAAGGCGGAGCCCTTGCCTGGCGATATGAAGTAAGGCTCATGCCTGTGAAGATCGCCGCCCGTGACACTCTCACGTAATAACAAGTGGGGATGTACACGCCCCGGAGTCTCAGGAGTGCCGCCCTTGGGCCTCGGGGGCTCCCTCCCACGCCGAGTGGCAGCACTTAGCTCCGCGCTGGTGACAAGACTTGAAGACAAGACTAGGCGCCGGACGCGGCCATTTTCTTTGGAACTTCTTTTTATGTAGCCCATTTTCGGGTCCTGAATTTAAGTTGGAACTCGAATTTTTATCAGCATGCTTGGGGGTGTCTTTTCTCGATTCGAGCGGGTTTTCATGATTTGGTTCCTTACCCTGATTTGGAACTCCACCTGCTGCCTCCCCTTTGAGAGCCCCCCGCGGGCAGGGGCTGGGCGGCACCACGCGCCACGCGTGCCTGTACCTACTCCTCGCGAGGCCCTCTAGGGCGGATCGACAGGATTCCCAGACGCTCACGACTTCATGAGTCGGTCCGGAACTCAACTCATCTGAACCAAGGTAAATCGCAGCTACAAGCCCACGGCGAGGCTCACGGGCTTATGGAAACGTGTTGTGCCATTAGGTCTGACAAATAGAGGCACTAATTTGATTACATTTACACGAGGGGCTCCCCCTCCCCAAAATGCTCTCACAGCTTTCAGAGCCACGTCCATGTTTTGCGTACAGGGCCCAAGACAGGAAAACACGGACTCAATCTGACATATCGCTCGCCGCGTCCTCTAGGTCGTCCTCAAGCGCGTCGCTGGCATCGGTGGCGTCGCTGTCGCTGCCGCCTGCTGCGTCAACGACATTACCAGCGCCGCCCTCCCCGTTGTCAACTACGACACCTTCATCTGCCGCAACCACAACCCCATCATCGTAAGAAGTAAAAGCCCTCACCAAGGCGTCCACGTTGTCTTCCACCCAGTGCGCCAGGTCGCCCCGGATGGCCTCCAGTACTGGGGCGATGGCAACGTCAAAATCAAAGTTGGCATCAATGTTCTGAAGGTCGCTGAAGACTCGGGAGAACGCGCGCCCGAGCAGGCCACAACTCCTCTGTTCAACAAGCTCATGAGCCCTTGCCGATCGGTTCTCCAGGCGTGTCACCACGTCAGTGAAGAAGCAGAGATGGCTAGCATAGTCTGTCTCATGGGGGTGAGGGGCATGCTGGTCACAGATGACGCCCAGCACATTATTGGCCCTAGTCCTGAGGCCTTCAAGCATGGGGGCGTGCAGGTGCTCCAGCATCAGCCGGCGGCACGTCTCCTCCTTGCTCTCCTGCACAAGAGACTCTGTAGCAGCGACTCGCTGTTGGAGTAGGAGTAGCTCGGCGCGTGCGGAGGCCAGTTTGGCCTGCACGGCCACGAGGGCGGCAGCAGCGGCTTTTTCACGTTGCTCAGCCTCGGTTAGCTTGGCGGAGGTGGCTTGCTCACGCCACTCTGCCTCAGCCAGCCCCGACCGAAGAGCAGAAGTCCGGACTTTAGCCTCAGCCCCCACAAGTTGCAGCTTCAGATTATACTTGCCATTGAGGTCGACGCGAGCCTTCGCCACCCTGCTGTCAACCTCCTCCTGGATCCTCGCTTCGCGCACGTTGGCGGCCTCCTCTGCTTGAGCGATGAGACGCTTCCTCGTCTCCAACCTCTCAAATTCAAGGCTGCGCTCCACGGCTTCCTACGCCAGTGCTTCTTCGCGCCTCCAGATTTCTTCCTCTTCAGCAGGCGTCCCCCTCAACAATGCAAGGGCGGCTTGGCGCACCTCCACTTGCTGCTCCAAGGAGGTGCTCCAAGCTTGGAGCTCCCACGGACGCTTCTCTTTGATCTCACGGCGATGGTCAGCCTCCCGGGCCTCTTCCAGAGCTTGGGAGCAGGCCTCACGCGAGGCCGTGAGAGACGCTGTCGGTGTCAAAACCGGCGGATCTCGGGTAGGGGGTCCCGAACTGTGTGTCTAAGATCGATGGTAACAGGAGACGTGGGACATGACACAATGTTTACCCAGGTTCGCACCCTCTCTATGAGGGTAATATCCTACTTCCTGCTTGATTGATCTTGATGAATATGAGTATTACAAGAGTTGATCTACCACGAGAGCGTAATGGCTAAACCCTAGAAGTCTAGCCCGTATGACTACAATAATGAGTATCCGCCTATCCGGACTACGCCCTCCGGTTTATATAGACACCTTAGAGATCTAGGGTTACATGGAGTCGGTTACATAAAAAGGAATCTACATGGTTGATTGCCAAGCTTGCCTTCCACGCCAAGGAGAGTCCTGTCCGGACACGGGTGCAGTCTTCGGTCTTCGTATGTTCACAACCCATCAGTCCGGCCCATGGCTAACTGGCTGGACGCCCGAGGACCCCTTAGTCCAGGACTCCCTCAAATGCTTTGGCCTTCACATTGTCAAGTTCACGCTGGTGACACCCAAGGTTGATGGCCACCTTCAGCCGATGCCACTCCTTCACCAGTCGGAGGCCCTCGGCCTCGAGGCGTGCGCCGACATCCTCGAGCTCTCCTCCAAGCCGGTTCATCGCGCTCATCGCTTCCTGAAAGAGCTCACGGTGGACGACGCCCCGTTCGTGCATGAACCTAAGCTCATGTCCGGGTTCGACCCCCACAACGGGAGCTGCCAGTGGAATCAGAGGTGGCTCATCCCCCTCAAGCTGGGGGCTAGGGGCTAGCGCACCCTGGGCCTCGCAAGGGGCTCAAGTGGGTGGAGGCCTGCTACTTTAAGAGGAGCCCGAGCTCAAAGCCGTCCAGCAGCCGCCCACGACCAGAGGAGGAGCCCTGGGTACGCCTGCCGCACCACTTGCAGGAGCATGGGCTCCAGACGCCAGGCAGGCAGGCTTGCCTCTTCAGCCAACTCCGCACCCGGGGCGGCTTGGGGGCTCGGGACGCTCAAGGTTGGTGGGGGAGTCGAGTCAGGAGAAGGCCTCTCCTCATTAGGCTTCACGGTCTTGGCAGAAGGGATCTTGGAAGGCCGCTGTTAGGAGGAGAAGCGACACCCGAAGAATCGCAAAACAAGGTACTTACCCATCTATGGTGGTGTACTTCCTGTGCTTTAGCGGGCTGAAGGTGCTGCTTGGGGACCACTTCCTCTTGCGGAGTGCCTCGAAGTTCAAGCGAAGTCGGCCGAGGCATTGGGTATTGCGGCCAACAAAAGGCGCGGCTAGCAGAGCACCCGAGGAGTCAGCCTCAGGAGCGGCAGGCTTAGGAGAGTTGCTGGGTTCCGCTTCGCGGGGACCTGCAGAGGCCTCGGGGGCTTTGGCCCCAGGGGCAACGGATTGCATTGCCACCTCAAAAGCTGTTCCAGAAGGAGGAAAACAGCCTCCCAAGGATGGTGCCTCGGGAGACTTGGGCGGCATCAACGCCCGTGCCGCCAGCTTCCGTCGACGCTCACCCTTCCACATCTGTCCTCAGGGCGGGCTCGGCGCCAGCAACACGGAGGGGGCCACGGTGATGAGGCTCTCAAGGTGCCCTCCAAGATCGACCGGGCGCAACCCCCACTCGTCAAAGAGGGGCATCTGCTTTGCCAACTCCACCTTGTTCGAGCAGCAATACAAGAGGCATCCCTCCTCTAGCATACTGGCTGGTGCGGGGTCACCTGTCAGGACCTTGAGAACTGTCTGCATCGCTTCATGGGCAAGATCGGGCGAAGCCTCAGGTGGTCCTGGCTACCGGAATACGTCCACAGCAGCCGGGAATTGCGCTGCAGAGGAGCGACACAGTGACAGATAAACTCCTTCACCACCATGGGCACTGTTGGGGATGTAACTATTGAGTATAAACCGCCCAGGAGGGGCCGTATTATACTCATGGTTACTTACCTATGATGAAGCCCATGAAGACATAAGAAAATGGCGTTTTACTTAGTAGGGAGGCCCAGAGCCCAAAGGCGGGTGAGGGCCCATGTTGTGTAAACCGCCATAGGCGTGTAACTTGTGTTGTAAGTTAGGAAAAGCAGGTACCAAGCCGGACATGTTTATGAGCCGGCCGGGACTCTGTGGACCACTGGGCGTCATCCTCTGTATATAAAGGGATGACCCGGCGGCGGTTCGAGGACAAGAAACAACAGTCGAGAGCCAGGCACGCGTATTCGCTCCCTGGTCATCAAAACCCTAGCAATACCACCCCAAACTAGACTAGGCCTTTACCTTCACCACAAGGGGCCGAACCAGTATAAACTCCCGTGTCCTTTGTCCCGTTTAACCCCTT
This sequence comes from Triticum dicoccoides, assembly GCF_002162155.2. NCBI lineage: Eukaryota > Viridiplantae > Streptophyta > Magnoliopsida > Poales > Poaceae > Triticum > Triticum dicoccoides. The sequence goes on from NC_041389.1 coordinate 267,531,741, forward strand.
TAAGCTAACCAAGTTCCGATGGTTCCACCTCTAAGTCCTTACACTAGGACATCTGCCGTGACCTTTCCACGACAGTTGGCGCCCACCATGGGGCCAGTGCACGGTGGTTTCAAGTTCTTGAAGGGCAGCTTTGAAGGGATCAAGCGATATGCTGTGGGCTAGATGACTAAGTGTCGTCGCAGCAGGCTCTACATCGACGACGCAGGCTGGGGCCCCGAGGCCGGTTCAATCGAATACGGGTACCGGGTCCCCTTCGACGGAATAGACGTCTTCATTGGCAAGATCGGCGAACCGGGGCCTGAGCTGGACACCTGCACCGACATCTTCGAGATAGCTCAGCGTGCAAGACCTGCCCAAGTTCAGCCTGCCAGGAGTCGTGCCTTCGTGGGATTCATTCATGGTGTGTATTTGGAGGATAAACCGGTGTCTGATGGGGAGACAGTTGTCTATTCTGACGACAAGTCATCCACCGGTGAAACCGAATCATTGTATCTAGTGCAAGATGGCGTGCTTGGGGGTTGTTCCGATGGCGGCAGTATTCCGGACCCCTACAAACCGCCGAACCAGGTTGGAATTTTCATGGATGGTACACAACCGGTGCATCACTCTTCAGCAGCAGGGGCAATAGTTTCCGGTTCAGGAGCGGCGACGGCAGCCGGGGGAGGAGGTCATGTGTGCCCGCCGGGTCAAGTCTTGTCTGGTTTACTCGACGCCTTAGCAACACTACTGGCAGCTGAAGTTACCTCAGCAAATCGGGATGAGCATAATGCGGAGGTTGCAAAGTTACGTGATGAGATAGCTCAAGCTAAGGAGCACATGGCAGTTGAGGATGCCAGGATGGCCATGGAGCGAGCGGCTTTGGACGCTCAGGCGCAACGAATCCAAGCAGAACAGTATCGACTCATGCTGGATCAGAATGCTTCAAATGACGTCATGAAGAGGAGGCACCAAACTCACCTGCCACTGGTTTACGAGGCGAGGAACCTCGTAATACGCCAGGAGCAGGGACTAGTAATCCACCGGAGCAGAATCGGATTGAAATGCCAGGGACAGGCACGCCGGTTCAACTGCGCTTCACAGACCCGCCTCGTCGGAACACTAACCCGCCACAGCACGTGCCTACGCCACTGAGCCATTACTCTAACCCCTTGGACAACATTATTGCTGCGGCGTCACGACTGGCGGCTATCTTGGTCGAAGGTGAATCTCCAGTGGCGGTTGAAACATGGAGGGCTAGAGAGCTTCTTCAGACAGCCTTGGTGCAGCAACAAGCTTATTCTTATAGCCGTGACAGGATCCACTCCACCCCTCGTCCGAGCAGGAGTTATAGCAGACATATTGATGAACCGGCTATATCGAGCAGTGGGCGTAATCATAACCCGGCTCATGGACATAACCCGGCGGGCGGTGGTGTTGATGCTCAAAATGTGGTAGACCAAGGTAGAGGACGGCAAGAGGCCGAGCTGGCGGCACAGTACGCGGCCCGTCAACCTACTCCGGTTCATCCGACAACCTCGGTACAGCCGAGGGTGACCTTTAGAAATTTGGGCGTGCCATGACTAGTGTCAGCCAAACGCAATGACCGTCTGCCTAAGGACTTCAAAGGTCCTTGTAAGGTGCCCAATTACACGGCTGATTTACCTCCTGAAGCATGGATTGAGAGTTATGACATGGCTATGGAATTACTGGATGTTAGCGAGGAGGCATGTGCTAAGTACTTCCCCTTAATGTTGGAGGGGACGGCTCACACTTGGTTAAATGGGCTCCCTGCTAACCCCATTGGGTCATGGGCAGAGTTAAAAGCCCGGTTTATACAGAACTTCAAGGATACATGCAAGCAGCCAATGTCAATCATAGATCTGGATGCCTGTGTCCAAGAAGAAGGGGAGTCAACAATCCATTGGGTGCGCCGGGTGTCAACCGTCTTACACTCATCGGATCGGATCAACGCCGGTTCGGTAGTAATAATGTGGGAGAAGAATTGCCGGTTTATGCCTCTCTGTTCGCACATGAACACGTCACCGTGTACCCTCGACGCCGGGGGTGATGCACCGCAGCTCACTTCGAAGGAGATCTGACCGGCAGCGCGATACGCAGGACAGCCGGCAGATGCTTTTGTAGACCCCAAGCCCTGCTTACCCGGGAGGGACCCCATTAGGGCTCGCGGCGGCAATGGGCTGCTCCAGGTCGATTCACTCGCCCCTAGAGCCTCGTGGATCCGCAGCCCTCCAGCATGAAGAACTAGCGAAGAACGAAACGAAAGATCCAAGGGAGAGATAAAAAGTAGATGAACACGAAAAAGTAGTAGATGTGTTTGTTCAATTGTGTGTTGTCTCAATCGGCCGTCACCCCCAACATATAAAAGAGGCGGCTGGACTTCCCGCACAAGCAAAGGATTTATGTAGGCTTTCCTCACAAGAAAATTACATCAATTCACGTCCAAAACCCTAGTCAAATTCGGACTGGTTTTATCCGAACTTTCCAAAACTGTTCGGTTTAAACTGGCTGTACTTTGAGGGTCCTTTTTGTGGTGACAAATGACCTCGGATGGAAACGAGGCCAAAAGAAATCTTAACTGTTTCGACGAGACGAACATCTTTCATGTTGAATGTTTTTTCATCAGAGGTCATCTCAAGGGTCAAATCGCTCGCGCAAAACAGCTATTTACTCACGCAGCTCATCAGACATACCCACATATGTGTCTGGTTCCGGGCGTCATATTTTGCTCGCTGGAAGGTCTCGCTGTGCAGGATCTAACTTTTGTATACGACTTCGGATTGAGACGATCTTTATATCAAAATCGATCGTTCTGACGAGACGCACAACTTTCGTGTACAACACTTTTCCATCCAAGATTATCTAAATAACCTTGTGATCCCATCTTCAACTTCTCGTCGGCTTGACTATCATAGCCTCCACTGGCAGGCCTTCCACCCGGGTAAGCTTTCCACACCAGCAAGGTTTCTACCCGGCAAGATTTCACATCAGCAAGGTTTCTACCCCGACAAGAGTTCCTCTCCGGCAAGAGTTCCTCCCCGGCAAGGTTTCTCCCTCGGCAAGATTTCACACCGGCAAGCTTTTACCCCGGCAAGGTTTTCATTCAGCCGACAAAGGCCAAATACTTTCTCACTCAGGGCCGGCCTGTGAAGTGTTGCCTCTAACTTGTGCATACGAACCTGGATTCTTGACCATGCCAAAATCTGGTGTCAAGACATGCCCCCTTGTTTTTCAGCAAAGCTTGTGTGCCGAAAAAGAACTTGTACTGTGTTTGTTCTAAGGACGACGTCAACACCCCATCGGCCATTTATTTTTCTTAGGGTGATAATTATGTATTGGCCATTGCCTATTTTGGCTTCTTGCCACACACTCAGGTGGTATTTCTTCAAGTACTTTCCATTGAGAGCTCGAGGTAACAATGCCCCTTGTACGGATTCCACCAAATATGAGTTTCCGGGAACTATTCTTGTAATCCTAAAAGGACCTTCCCAACTTGGAGACCACTTCCTGAATTTTTTATCTCTTGAACCAATCGGCAGAATCACTTTCCAGATGAGATCACCAACTTGAAAATTCTTCAACTTAACTTTCTTATTGTAAGCTCTTGCTTCCCTCAACTTGTCTCTCTCTATGGCCTTCAAAGCAGCCAAACGTTTATCGGCAACTTCGTCAATGTTGTCAATCATTAAGTCATAAAAGTCTACTGCCGATAAATCATTTTGCTTGGCTATTCTCAAAGCATTCAAATTTACTTCCACCGGTAAAACAGCCTCTTGAACATATACTAGCTCATATGGAGTCACCTTCGTAGCACCATGCCTTGAGATCCTATGTGCCCACAAAGCCTCAGACAACAACTCATGCCATCTCCTTGGATTATCCACAATCTTATTCTTGATGAGTTTGATTAAATTTTATTGCTAGACTCAGCTTGTCCATTGGCTTGGGCATAATATGGAGAGGAATTGAGCAACTTTATGTTATAAGATTCGGCAAATTCTCTGACTTGGTGTGACATAAAAGATGAGCCTTGATCTGTAGTCAATGTTTGAGGAATGCCGAATCTATGAATAATGTGCTTGGTTATGAATTTAATTAGCTCCACATGTGTCATGTTCTTGAGAGGTACTACTTCAGACCATTTAGTGAAATAATCAGTTGCCACCAATACGAATCGATGCCCCTTTGAGGAAGACGGATGGATTTGTCCAATAAAGTCTAAACCCCATCCTCTGAAAGGCCATGGCTTGATAATGGGATGTAACATAGCAGCAGGGGCCAACTGAATATCACCAAATTTTTGACAAGCTTCACACCCTTTGTAATATCTGAAGCAATCATTAATCATAGTCAGCCAATAAAATCCAGCACGTCGTAGCAACCATTTCATCTTGGGAGCCGACTTATGAGTACCACAAATACCTTCATGGACCTCCCCCATAGCAACTCTCGCTTGGTCTTCGTCCAAGCACTTTAGAAGAACATCATCAACCGTTCGGCGATAGAGACCATCATCTCTCATTGTGTATTTAAAAGCCATACGCCAAACAGCCATGTCCACCCTTCTGCTAGGATCACACAAATAATCAACAATGGGTTTCCTCCAGTCTTGATTTCCTCCTGCATTAAATATTTCATTAGTGGCCGAAACGGTGGGCTCCGGTTCGGCCTCCCCTATGTTGGCAAGACTCGACATCGGCTTTTCGGAAATATGAAACACGCCATGATCAACATGATAGCCGGATGCTTGTTGTGCCAACTCATTTGCTTTCCAATTGTCATGTCTAGATATATGAGCAATGCTAAAATAATCCAAAGTAGAAATTATATCTAGACATTTATCAAGATAAACATTAAGAGATTTGTCAAAACATTGAAAGACTTTGGATATTTGTTGCACTACTAATAACGAATCACCATAAGCCTCAATATGTGTAACACCTATAGCAAGTAACATCTCTAGGCCGAATAACAATGCTTCATATTCGGCTTGATTGTTTGTACAAAAATATTATAAGCGGCATGAGGCTTCAAAACCCGCACCATGAGGAGATATGTAAACAATACCTACACCATGGCCATTATTATGAATTCAACTATCAAAACATAATCTCCATAGTAGTTGTCTCCCTCTTCAATCAAACTAAGGACGATGTTAGAATTCCACACCGGCCACGATTAAATAATTTCTTATGTTGATAGTTAAGTATCAGCCATTAACATAAGGTCCATGTAAACCTCATCCACCAAAGCACATATAGCCGAAAATAAACAAGTGAAATAACAAATCAAGCATTTCGGCCCTCTGGATCAACAACAAACTTGTAGCTAATCATATGTATGATGATTTGGTAATACCCTTTCATGACATAAAAAATTATATTGCATCCATGGATCAAAATAAGCCCATGGAGGGTAACCAATCATAACTGGGGATGAATTCCCTGGCAAAGACATCAATGGCTTGTTTGATGAATATGTATGATGCGCTAACCGAAGATTTTCATGGGATGATGTACACCTTCAGCTTAATTGTTTTCTGCTTCCATCCTTCCCTTTCTTAACTTTTGTAACACTTGCTGCAATAGAAGGACCGGCATCATTTTTAATTTGATTGTTCCTCTTGGGAACGCATGCCATGTTCTTGATTCTCAGCTCTTGTGCACTAAGCTTTTGTAGCTCTTTCTTTTACCAATATGATAAGCCGAGTGAGAACGTCGACTTTGATTTTGTATCAACCAATGGCAACTCTTTTTGCGCCTTTTGCACCCTCAACTTCTTTTCTTCAAATTTGGCACTCTGATTTTTATCAATTGATTGCTTCACTTCTTTGCCTTTTGTAGCCAATGTCAACACTTTAATTGGATCTTTATTATTTGAGATCAAATCTGAAGTAGCACACTTACGACCATCTCTTTTCACACGGTAGACTTGCTTGACCACCTCTTTTTTCATCCATGGTGTCCGGACCGATTCCTTATAATTGAAACGGTCTTTAACATGTGTCTGTTCAAATATTGATCTTCTCGGAGCTGCATAATATTGGTGAGATGGTCTAAAATAAGATGGAGAATGTGCCCTTGTACCATACATGTCCCATGATGAATATGGATCTACACGAGCATAGGGAGGCATCCACGGCATTGGCATTGGCGACCCAAAATAAGGATATGAATATGTTGCATTAAAATTCTCACTTTACCAATACCAATCCTCATATTTGCGCCTTGGGGTGATCTTGTTTCTTTGCATGATTGGGCCGATAAGCATTCTTCTCTTCACTCTTCTTTTGATATTTCTCCACTAGTTCAGCGAAGGTGATTTTTGATCTTTTACACTTGCGCTTATTTCGGCCTTTGTTTTCTTTTGGTTTGCTTTCATCGATCATTGGATTTGCTTGCTGCCCCCTAGTCCTTGGCGCCTCCATAAGATTAACAGCAAGTTATGGCATCAAGATTAACAGTTTCAGCAGATTAACATCATATAGCACTCTTGCAACGATGATTATGGCATCAAGATGGACTCAAACAAGCATGTCACAATGGAATGAAATGAAGAGCATATCACAACGAACATTTTGATATATCATGCATGCAAAATGGAGCTACATACATGGAGATAAGGCATGATGAACAGAGCAATATAATGCAAAAATTACAGGACTTGGTGGAAAAATCAACCTCCGGGAAAACGGGATGGAGTGGTTCGGGACGGCGCGGGGGCGCGTTTGGATGAATGCATTGGTGGATCTGGTCCAGGTTAGCACGGACTTCGAGGTTCGCCGGGGAGCTCGCTAGAATTGGTCGAGGAGAGGTCCGGCGAGGCGGGGACGGGGCGCTCCAGGAAGATCTCGCCGGATCCGGCCCGAGGCGAGGCATGATGGCGCCGGCGAGGCGCGGGGAGGTGGCGCGGCGACCTCTGGTGGCCGGTCCGGCGACGGGGGCCGGCGGACGGAGCTCCACAGCGAGGGGCGACGAGGGGAGACG
>NC_041389.1:267539391-267547338 GCF_002162155.2 Triticum dicoccoides
CGGCGGCGGCGCGGGAGGCGAGGGCGGAGGCGCGGCGAGGTACGATGGCGACGCGGGGTCAGGTGGCCGGCGGCGGCGGATGGAGTTGGTGGCGGAGGTGGGCTCCGGGGAGCGCGGGAGCTCGCGGGTGCAGCGGCGGGGATCCGGACGGGCGGCGGCGCTAGGGCCCCGGATGGGCTCGGGCGGGCCCCGCGTGGGCCTAAGCGGGCCGCGGCGGAGGGAGGCGGCAGATGCCACATGGCGGGCGCTGAATGGGCGTGGGCGGCGGCGCGGATCTTCCAGCGGCGGGCGGACATGTCCGGTGGCGGCAGGGGAAGTTTTTAGGGTTTCATCTGTGATTTGGACGGGGAAGGCACATATTTATAGATAGAGGGAGCTAGGAGACTCCAAATGGAGTGCGGTTTTCGGCCATGCGATCGTGATCGAACGACTGAGAGGATGGAGGGGGTTTGGATGGGTTTTTGGGTCACTTTGGAGGAGTGTTGGGCTGCACACAAAAGAGGGCTTTGTGGTTACCCAGTTAACCGTTGGAGTATCAAACGACCTCCAAATGGGACGAAACTTGACAGGCGGTCTACCGGCGGTGTACCAAGGCCGCTTGGCAAACCTCTATCCATTCTGAGAATGTTTAACACCCGCTCACAACAAGAGACAAAAGGGGAACGCCGGAGGACATAGGAGTGTCGGATTGCAAAACGGACAACGGCAAAAAGCCCGGATGCATGATTCTAACATGTATGCAAAATGACATGCACATGATGACATGATAAAATGCAACACGCAAGCAAATGACATGGCAACAACGACGAATAACTGGAGGACACCTGGCGCATCAAATCCGGGGCGTTACATCGTGTACATGGCTGGGTCGGAATGAAGAAACAGCATCGTCGTCGTGTTCATCGGGAGGCAACAGAATGCGTCGTGTTCATGGGGAGGCAACGGAATGCGTTGTGTCCATGGGTAGGCAATGGAATGCGTCGTGTTCATCGGGTGGCAACAGAACGCGTGGGAGCCAACCGGCTGGGTCGGAACGGAATGCGTGGTCGGGTTCATCGGGAGGGCTTGGACGGAACAGGCGATGGAAACGAGGCCTGGCGTACCGCACAACGGAGGAAACGGACCTCCTACGTTCGGAACGGGGTCCTGTTGATTGGGAGGGGTGTGGCGTACCGCAAAACGGACAAAACGGACCTCCTACGGTCGAAACGGGGGTCCTCTTGATCGGGAGGGGTGTGGCGTACCGCAAAACGGAGGAAACGGACTTGTGTTGGAGCACTATGGTCGAAATAGGGGTCCTATTCATCGAGAGGGGTGTGGAGTACCGCAAAATGGGACTCCACGGGATACTGTTCATCTCCACCGTCGACCTCCTCCAGCCTCCACGGGCTCCTGTTCATCCAGCCTCCACGGGCTCCTATTCATCCAGCCTCCACCGCATGCTACTCCACTGGCTACTGTTCAACCACCCCCTCCACCGTCTACTGTTCATCCAGCCCTCCACAGCACGGGGTCCTGTTCAACCACCCCTCCACGGGCACCCCTCCACCGTCTACTGTTCATCCAGCCCTCCACACCACGGGGTCCTGTTCATCCACCCCTCCACGGGCACCCCTCCACCATCTACTGTTCATCCAGCCCTCCACCACACCACGGGGTCATGTTCATCCAGAGACAACGCCGCCACTCACTGTTCATCCAAACCCCCCCGCAACGCTCACTGTTCATCCCATCGATCGGCTTCAGTTAGCAGCAGTAGTGAAGGAATCGCTCGATCGGGTTCAGTAACAGCCATCGATCGATCGCTCGGGTTAAGTAACGCGTAGCCTGCAGTGCAATCGCTCGGGTTCAGTTAGAGCCCAACGCCTTGCTCGGGTTCAGTTAGAGCCAACGTCTCGCACACACGCGCGTATGTGTATGAGAGAAATGCGCATCGCTCGGCCCCCGACCTCCCACCGTAACCGGGAACTCCCCGAAATTTTCCTCCCCCTCGCTTCTACCATGGTTTTTTCCGTCATGGACGGCCCAAAGAATGTCATGCAGCTGCGTCTCCGGCCCACCCAGGACGAAAAGCCCATTTTCTATCATGATTTTTTGTCATAGAAGTAGGAGCCCACCACATCTACGATGATACCGGGTTTTGACACAATTATCGTCATAGAAGTGTCATATGTATGACAGGAAAAAAATTTGTTCGGCCCAAAATGTCACGGATGTGTCTTTTTTTTGTAGTGCTACTTATAGCCTGCGGGCTACGAAGCCGAGAAGGCGGGGCGTAGGATCGTGGGATTAACTGTGCCCACGTCCCCACGTCCCCCCTATTTATCGCGCGAGTTACTGCACCCAGTAACTCCGAGGGGAAGCCCAACCGCTTGCCTCATCCACAGCGGATCCGATCGCGTGCCGTGGCCCAGTAGTGGCGGGCCCAGCCTGCTGTCGCATCCCATCGCGCGCGTGGACTGGCAGGGTGGCCTGGCAGGTTGACGCCATGTGGCACACCCATGACGAGCGGCGGGCATGGAGGCTTAGCTAGCACGCCACCTAATTCCCGCCGTGGCATTCGAAATTCTCGGACAAGTCCGACTGGTGGCGGCCGACTCCTTCCAGGCGACTCTCCGGAAGACGGATGAAGCTTCCATCCCAAGCACCCGGAGGAGAAACTGTTGAGACTCCTCGGCTCCTCAGCCGCGGCGCCTCACCAGCTTCGGGAACTACTGTCGGAGTGATGGGCCACGGGTAGCTTAACCCGAGTCCTTGAACCTTCCAAAACATCGGGGCCGACTGCGCCCCTCAAGATACCAAGATGAAGCACCGCCTTCCTCCGGCCCGCTAGTCAAGTGCCCGGCTGCCGGAAGGCGTCCAAGCTCTAGAAGACGGTGCCAAGACAAGCCGACTCCCAGCAGGCGGCCTCCAGAGAGGCCGGCTCCTGGCAGTCGGCCCACGGTGCCCTCAAAGTCTGCACCCCCATTAAAGAAGTCAAGACCGAATATGGCTACAGTGTAGCCGCACGGCCCCACGACCGGGGCTGAGCGAGGGAACAGTGCCCCGTACAGGCGGAAATCGCCGCCCGGTGCGGCACTGTTACCCCTCCTCCGTTGACGTCATGCCTGTCCGGTGGAGCTCTGCACCACGACGGCCTGTCGGTACGGCCCGCAGGCAGCGGGCCCTACCAGGCAGTGGGGAGCCCGGGAGATGGAGGAAGGCAGACCAATCGGACCCGAGGGAGGCCGGCTTCCAGCAGGCGGCCCGCACTCTCCTTGGGACCCACGAGCCATTAACCAGATGAGACGCGGGGTGGCTACAGTAATCTCCCACCAGGCGGCGGGACTGTAGCCATGCACCTGTGACCAAGCCAGCGTCATTAGCATAGCGGCTACAGTAATCAGCAGCCGGCAAGGCCCGCCATCGACGGGTACGGCCTGTCGGCTTCGTACCAGACCAGCCGGCATGGCCCACCAGGTGGCGGGCCCCAGCAGCCGGCGGAGAAACTGGCTTCCAGAGACACTGACAGCCGGGTCCTACACCCGGCCAGGTTACCATTGTACCCCTGGGGGGTAGGCCTATATAAACCCCCTAGGGCACACATGCAAAGAGTTCCGAATCAGTTAGAACTAGCCATACATCCAGGGAAGAGGGGAGCGAGCCAGCCTTCTCCTACCTCTAGCGAACAGCTCAAGGAGCACCATAGTACCCACCATCCCTTTAGTGATCATGCAGAGACCCCGCAGAGCAGGACTAGGGGTGTTATCTCCTAGGAGAGCCCCGAACCTGGGTAAAGTACGCCGGTGTTCCTGTCTACGCCTGATCCCGCTTCCAGGCACCAGTGACGTTTTACTCGCTCCCACCATGATAATCCATCCTTTGGCATTTGTCGCACCCAACCCCCGACAGGCATGCCGACCTACGATTGAATTTTAGGGCGACTGGCTCTACCTCATAGACGTCCCTGAGTGCATGCTTGCACTCCCTTTCGGGGATGTGTGTAGCATATATCATGTTCACCGTTTTGACTTGGGGCGGAAACTTCTTCTATCCCCCTGTAATCGGTTGCCGGGGCTCTTCATCATCGTCCTCACTTTGTGATCCCTTTTCCTTATTTTCGGCATTTAACTTGCCGGCCTGTTTAAAAACCCAACAATCCCTGTTGGTATGATTGGCTGGTTTGTCTGGGATGCCATGTATTTGGCACGGAAGATCAAGTATGCGGTCCAAGCTGGACGGTCCCTGACTGTTCCTTTTATACGGCTTCTTCTGCTGACTGGACTCGGAGCCACTGAATCCAACATTGACGACAGTGTCATCGGTGTTATTGCCATTGTTTAAGCGTTTATGTCTGTTGCATTGGAGCTTGTCGTTGCTGCTTTTGACCTCAGAGGGGCCTGGCTCGCTGGCTGTGTTTTTGCTGCGGGCGAGCCAACTACCCTCACCCGAGCAAAAGCGGGTCCTGAGTGCCATGAGGGCTGCCATAGATATTAGCTTTTCCTGGCCGAGGTGGCGGGTGAGCCATTCGTCTCGGATGCTATGTTTAAAGGCCGCCAGGGCTTCGGCATCCGGACAGTCGATGATTTGGTTCTTTTTAGTTAGGAACCTAGTCCAGAATTTCCTGGCTGACTCTCGAGGCTGTTGAACTATGTGCCTTAAGTCATTGGCGTCCGGTGGCCGGACATATTTATCTTGGAAGTTGTCCAAGAAGGCTTCTTCCAAGTCCTCCAAGTTGCTGATAGAATTTTCAGGCAGGCTGTTTAGCCAGTGCCGAGCTAGCCCTTTGTGCTTTACTGGGAGGTATTTGATAGCGTGGAGGTCGTCTCCGCGGGCCATTTGGATTTCGAGAATAAAATCCTCAATCTATACCGCGTGGTCGGTTGTCCCATCGTATGATTTGATGTTTACGGGTTTAAACCCCTCGGGGAATTCATGCTCCATCACCTCGTTGGTGAAGCAAAGGGGGGTGTGGCGCTCCTGTATTGGGCCAAATCGCACCGCACTTCGGATGGAGTCCGTATGCGGTTTTTGGCCCGGGCATGGTTATGCCTGGCGCGTCCGGCCCAGTGGCTGTCGTCGCGTGTTGGGCCGCGTCCCCGTGATCTGTAGTAGTATCTTGTCTGTCCTGCTCTTTTTATCTAGGTCTTGTTGTAGGTCATACGTGTGTTCCCGAGCTGTAGCGCCTTTGTTTGTGCGGCGAGGTAACGCGGGCTGGAGTTCGACTTGAGTGGCCGCTCTATCCCTGCCACGTGGTGGTCGATCAGCTGCATTGTGGGTTATTGGGACGGGCTCCAGCACCTCGTCGTCGAATTGGGGTAGCAGTTTACGCTTCGGGTAACTTTTTTGTTGATGTCCGAGGCCGTATTCCTCGGCTGCCAGGACGTGCGTCCATCTGTCATTGAGCAGATCCTGATCAGCTTGAAGCTGTTGCTGCTTCTTTTTCAGGCTCCTTGAAGTGGCTATTAGCTATAGCTTAAAGCACTCCTGCTCGAGAGGTTCCTCAGGCACGATGAATTCTTCGGTGCCGAGGCTCGCCTCATCCTCAGAGGGTGGAAAATAACTACCGTCCTCCGACTCTTCGTTAATGGCCTGATCCTGAGGGCTAACGTGCCCGTCTTCCCGTTCTCCTTGTTTGGATGTTGTGTCACAGCCCTAGAATACCTGAGTGAAATAGTTGCATCTGCATTCATGCATCATGTGTAATTTCTAAAAGTTGAATTGAGGTTTGTTGAAACCCTCAGAAACCAGTTCAAAAATAACCAACTTCAAAATCTTCTCAAATGAGTCCAAGAAAATGTCCTATTATTTGATAAATATATTGGTAAGCTGTCAGGACTCTGATTCCATGTCACATCGATCTAGCCGGTAACACCTCATATCACTTTGCGGCGTCACGCACGGTATTCCCACGAGTGTCGCCTTACCATGGCCCGGGATCGTTTGCGCCTTTTGGCTCACGTATATGATAGTGTCGCTAGCATTCATATGACAGAGAACCCGGGCCGACATGACTAGTCGTGAACCCAAAGTGGCACTAAATTTCGGGGACATGCATACATGAATCAACATTGAGCATGTCGGTCAGCAGCGTGCGAATCCGGGCTGTAGCACTGGGCTAACAGGACTCTGGGAACCCGGATGTAGGAGGCTAGGCAGGACTCCAGATGTCACCGCGTGACATTTCCCCGAAGGGACAGACATAGGAACGAAGTGAAACACATGCCAGTCAGTCTAAGTGTTCCGGAGCAGTAGTGCTGGGCTAGCAGGACTCTGGTAAACCGAGCCTGCTACATTTCCCCATAAGAGAGACTACCAAGGATAAACAACTAGGTTGTCGGATCCCACACATACCAAGCATTCCAATCATACACACAATATGCTCGATATGTGTAAATACAACATGGCATCACAACGAAACTCTACGACTCAAAGTATTTATTCATTAGGCTCTGAGGAGCCAAGTATTACAAACATGGGTCTCATGACCCCAACATACAGAGCATACAATCAACAAGCACGTGCGGAAGCTTAACTTGTCTGAGTACAGACAACTACAAATGAAGAAGGCTGAGAAGCCTGACTATCTACAAGACCCTGCCGAGGGCACAAGATCGTAGCTGAGGTAACAAGCTAAACATCGAAGTCCACGTGGAACTACTAGCGAGACTGACGTCTCTCTGCAAAAACATAAAATAGGCAAACGTGAGTACAAATGTACCCAGCAAGACTTACACATCAGAACTATCTACATATGCATTGGTATCAACAAAGGGGGTGGTGTTGTTTGACTGCAGCAAGCCAGCTTTGACTCGGTGGCTATCCGAAACTATGACTGCATGTAACTCTTTTGAGGTGGCGCACACGAGTCCACATAATCACCATATCTATACACCACTATGGATCCGCTCCCGTCTACCTACGAGATCGCCATCCATAGCACTCACGCTTATCTTGCGAGTTTTAGAGTATCAACTTTCACTTGTCTATGAACTGCACAGGCAACCCAGAAGTCCTTTACTGCGGACACGGCTATTCGAATAGATGATGTTAACCCTGCAGGAGTGTACTTCTTCACACACGCTCTCGCCACTTACCACCATGTACACGTCGTGTATCTCGGCTACCTTCAAGCGGAAGCCTGGCGAGGGAGTCGGCCATGACCTGACTAACCACACAAGTCTCTCGTCCAGGTTTATCGCCTATTCGGGTTCCATCCGCAAGGAGATCCGGTCGGGGTGTCGCTCACGGCCCCAAACGACGTGTAGAGGGTTCCAAGCCCACCAAACGGGCGGCGCTTGGCATACCCGGCCACGGTGCCTAGTCTGACCCAAGCCCACCTGTACCGAGTGCCACTTGGTGGACTACTAACACTACCTACAAACACCAGAAACTAGTTGCAACTCCTGGACAGAGATCATGTTGATTAATAAGTCGAGAGGGGTCGAGTTACTGGAACCCAATGTGTGGTAGTAACTGTCCATGGATCACAAACGCAGAACTCAGTTCCTGAGGACGGCTTCAATGACACAACCCACCATGTACTCCTACATGGCCTCTCACCGATACCTTTACCAAATCGTGTTCACACACTTAGCTCTCAATAGTAGGACATGTTCACACACCTCTAATTCATCCCCGACGAATCAGTCCTGACTCAACTCTAAGCAATAACAGGCATGACAAACAAGCATGAATGAGTAGGCACATCAGGGCTCAAAACAACTCCTACTCATGCTAGTGGGTTTCATCTATTTACTATGGAAATGACAGGTCATGCAGAGGAAAGGGGTTCAGCTACCACAGTATGTAACAGTTGGAACGGTGTTGTCCTAATGCAGTAAAAGAGAGCAGGAGAAAGAGAGTGGGATTTTATCTGAATGAACAAGGGAGCTTTGCTTTCCTGGCACTCCTGAAGATAATATAGTTCTTCATCAGTGTCATCGAACTCATCTTCAAAGCATACGT
>NC_041389.1:267547658-267583571 GCF_002162155.2 Triticum dicoccoides
ACTGCAATGCACAACCAAATGCATGATATGGCATATTAAGGTACTGAATTGACCTAATGCAATGATAAACCAAGTTAACTGAAGTGGAATTTAAACAAAGTTAAACTCCAACTCCAAATGCTAATTCATAATTTTCCCTAATCATGATTTAACCTATCCAGTCTGTTTAACTTGCTCAAACATGCATTAAAGTGCCATAAACAGATTCTTCATATTTTTCTGATCATTTTTCATATATAATTTATTTGATTTCGATCTACGGTTGATTTTCTATGAATTTTTGAAGTTTTAACTATTTTCTGAAATAAACAAACCATTACTAATTTATTTAAAATCCAGAAATAGATTACTGCATCAGCATGACAGTAGCATGACGTCAGCAAGTCAACACAGGTTGACCAGGGTCAAACCTGACCAGTGGGGCCCACTGGTCAGTGACATAGTGTTGGCTTGTGTCTCTGGCGTGTGGCGCCGGTCAAGGGCCACGTCATCATGGTCAACGCTGACGTGTGGGGCCGGTCAAGGGCCACGTCATCATGGTCAACGCTGACGCGTGGGACCACAGTGATTAGTTAAGAATAAATAGGAATTAAACAATGGTTAACTATGGGTGTGGGGCCCATATGTAAGTGGGACAGGGGGTTAATTAGCGGGTGATTAGCCCTAACTAAGTGGCCACGTCGGCGGCTAACCGCCGGTGGCACACCGACGCGGCAGCATCGCTCATACCTGCGATTTCGGCGACGAGAGGAGGTGGGGTTGGTCTCGTTGGAACGACCGCGAGGCGGCGCGTCCAACGGCGGTGGTGGCAGGTGTTGGGGCGGTCGGAGACGACAACGGCGAGCAGCGCGGCGGCGGCCGAAGCTCGGACGTCGACGAAAACGATGACACAGCATGCGGGGAGAACAACAGTTAGCACGTACAGGTTCTACACGTGCTCACGAGGCCAATGGCATATGCATGGGGCCAGTTGGTCAATGAAACCTAGTTGACGACGAGCTCGGGCGGTGGCGCATTCGGGCGCAGGCGACGCGGTGGCTACAACATGCAAATAAGGCAAGGAGTGGGGTGTTCAGAACAGAAGCTCACGGCAGTTCGAATGAGCAGGATGGCAAGGTCGGGGAAGCATAGACCGTGGCGAATCGATGATGGTGGTGGTCGGAGCCCGACGTGGAAGACGACGGCGATGGCGACGTTCCAGGGCCTTCGGCGAAGCGTGGCTCTATGGAGAGGCGTAGAGGAGTGTGGCGGAGCTCGTGTTCATGTCAGAGGGGTGAGGGGGTGGCTCTGGGCGTGGTGGCGTTGGACGGCGGTGATGGGCACGTTCGGGTATGCGTGAGAGAGCGAGATAGAGGGGAGGAAGGGGCACGGGGAGAGTGAGAGGGAGTCGGGGAGGTGTCCTGGCGCGCGGGGAGGCGTCCAGGGCGGCGAGGGGGCAGCCAGGAAGGGAGGAGGTGGCCGGCGCGTGCGCGCGCGCGGCGACCAGACGCCCTCCTGCCCACTTGCAGGAGGTTGGGGACGGCTGGCACCTGGGCCTGGTGGCTGGGCCGGCCAGCAGCAGGCCAACAGTGCCAAGTAAGTGGCTGGGCTTCTCTCTCTCTTTCTTATTTCTGTTTTTCTTTTTCTATTTTATTTCCTTTGTTCTGATTTAGTTTAGCCACTAAATCATTTTAATAAATTCTGTAGGTTATTATATGGCTTGCTAAAATATATACAAAGACACTCACAAACTTCCAGAATTATTGGAGTTATATTTAATATATATTAAATATAAATCTGAAGCAAATAATTACTGGATTAATTCAAATGGCCAAAATAAATGTTTCTAAGCTCCGAAAAATATTGGTTTGAATTTCACCTCTTGCCAATATTTTTATCGAATAATAGGAACATTTTCTTGGACTCATTTGAGAAGATTTTAAAGTTGGTTATTTTTGAACTGGTTACTGAGGGTTTCAACAAACCTCAATTCAACTTTCAGAAATTACACATGATGCATGAATGCAGATGCAACTATTTCACTTAGGTATTCTAGGGCTTGACATGTTGGCTCAACAGGGTCTTCGTTCTTGTCGTCGGCATTATTCGGAGTAATATTATCTCCTGTGCCAGTATTGCTGCTTTTGCCACGGTGTGATTTAGAGCGGCGTCGCTGTTGTCGGCGTTTTTGTTGCGTTTCAGGGGGTATATCCTTAATGGGATCCTTCTCCTTGTCCCCTTTATCCTCTTTGGGTGTATCCACCATGTATACATCATACGAGGAGGTGGGTGTCCAGTGCCCTGTAAGCGGTGGCTGTTCTGCCTGCTCCTCTCCGTCATCGTCGTCCATACCGTCGATTTCTTCGGAGCCGTAATCCAACATGTCGGTTAAGTCCTCGACAGTGGCAATGAAGTGGGTGGTGGGTGGGGAGCAAAATCTCCCATCGTCAGCTTCCAGTTCGAACCGGATATAGTTCGGCTCTTGAATGAGTTTAGCACATCGCCCAAGGGCGAGTGTTTGAAGATGTCCGCGGTGCTAAACTCGAAGATCGTTAACCGATCGAGTTCGGTATCCGCACTCTCGCATGGTTTGGAACTTATCACCGGAGACGAGTCCGGAGTTAGAGTGATGCAGATATCACATGGAGCTGAATCCGTGTACATCTCCAACACCGCGGAATCAGCAGCCACCGTGGCGGGGTTTAGCTTCCCGTCCTTGGGTGACGTGATTTGCTCCAGATCTAAGGCCAGAGTAGTCACAGGAGCTATCTCTTGGACGGGTTCTGATGACGGGTTTAAGCCATGTTCATCGGAGGAAGGGGGAGCGGTTGTCGCGGTCTCAAATCCGTCGAAGATCAAGTCTCCACGAATGTCTGCGACGTAGTTCAAGCATCCGAATCTGACCCGATGGCCAGGGGCGTAGCTATCAATCTGCTCCAGATGGACAAGTGAGTTGGCCCGCAGTACGAAGCCGCCGAACTCGAGAATTTGTCTGGGGAGGAAGGTTGGCCCTTGGACAACATCACTATGGATAATTGAAGGAGCCATTAACCTCTTGAGGACAGCACAGTGGAACTCTCAATGAAAGCACCAATATCGGTGTCAAAACCGGCGGATCTCGGGTAGCGGGTCCCGAACTGTGCGCCTAAGGTCGATGGTAACAGGAGACGGGGGACATGATGTTTACCCAGTGTCGGTGTCAAAACCGGCGGATCTCGGGTAGGGGGTCCCAAAATGTGCATCTAGGCGGATGGTAACAGGAGACAAGGGACACGATGTTTTACCCAGGTTCGGGCCCTCTTGATGGAGGTAGAACCCTACGTCCTGCTTGATTAATATTGATGATGTGTGTTACAAGAGTGGATCTACCACGAGATCAAGGAGGCTAAACCCTAGAAGCTAGCCTATGGTATGATTGTTGTTCGTCCTATGGACTAAAGCCATCCGGTTTATATAGACACCGGAGAGGGCTAGGGTTACACAGAGTCGGTTACAATGGTAGGAGATCTACATATCCGTATCGCCAAGCTTGCCTTCCACGCCAAGGAAAGTCCCATTCGGACACGGGACGAAGTCTTCAATCTTCTATCTTCATAGTCTTGGAGTCCGGCTGATGATGATAGTTCGGCTAGCCGGACACCCCCTAGTCCGGAACTCCCTCAGTATCCCCCGAACCAGGCTTCAGCGATGACGAGTCCGGCGCGTATATTGTCTTCGGCGTTGCAAGGCGGGTTCTCCTTCAAACTTCATGTTCCTGTCGAATAGTGTCCGGCTTCCTTATAAATGTTGCGCTCCTTGGCTTCTACGCCCAATAATGGCCTTCTTCCACGTGTCATATGAATGCGAAAAGCTAGGGTATTTTTACATTTTACCCCGTAGCCGTGCGAACGAGCCGCCTATAAGAGAGGCGAGCATCTAGATCCAGCTCACACCATCCTCCATCCGCAAGTTCTCATCGAAGCGCCTCTGACAAAAATCCATTCTATCATGGATAGTCGATGCGGCTCCTCCTCTCGCGCTCCCAGTCCTAAGCCAGGAGATTGGGGGAGATGCTCAGGTCCACACAGCGAGCTAGTGGCGCTCCAAACCGAGGGATATCTTGCCCCAGCTTTCATGGTTCCGGTTCAAGCCGGACTGGCCACCTTCAGGGGTGGAAAGCAGGCGGAGAGCATCCCCAACCCTTCCAAAGGAGAGCGGGTATGCTTCGTCCCTTATCTAATAAGGGGACTCGGATTTCCCATACATCTGTTTCTCCGGGGGCTCCTGGAGTTCTACGGACTCCAGCTTCACCACCTCACACCTGCCTCCATTTTGCACATCGCGGGCTTTGTAGCTCTTTGCGAGCTGTTCTTGGGCATCGAGCCCCATTTTGCGCTGTGGAAGAGATTGTTTTGCCTCATACCCCGTTCTCACGAGGGGTCGATATATCAAGTGGGCGGAGCCGAAATATGGCGCATCGCCGGGACCGGATATCTATCCGGCACCCCGAAGAAGGCGTCCGAAGACTGGCCTTCAGAATGGTTCTACATGGAGGACGCTCCTCTGCCGAATCCAGTTCGGATCGGCCTCCCGGAGTTCAGCAATGCTCCCTTGAAGAAATGCCTGAGTTGGCGCCCGCAGAGCCCTCAATGAGAGGATGATGGGAGTGTCCATTATTTGATGGGCCGGATTAGGTTACTGGCCCACTCCGGATTGACCATGATTGGAATCATGGCCACGTGCATTATGCGAGGGGTGCAGCCACTCCAATATAGGGGCCACCCTATGTGGGATTTCAATGGGGAAGACGACGCCACCCGTCATGGCCGCAGAGGGCCGGGCTCGGCAGCCGATCTGGCAAAGATCATGTCCGGCTTGTACAAGGGGGAGGAGGAGGACTTCCTCCGCACGAATCCATTGAATGGATTCTCCATGAATAACCCTCGGAGCTGGGTAAGCGGACGTTTATCTACCCGATCCATACTTCCAAAGTCAAGTATCTTACTTTGTGATGTCAACGCAGGAGCTGTGCCGGGACATGGAGGGCATACGAAGCATACGTCCACAGCCCGAGGATCCGGAATGATCCCTTGATCCGGCCTCCGAAGAGGATCCGGACATAAAGGTGGAGCTGATTGGCGGGGTGTTCCACCAACTCAGCATGGACAATGCCCTAGCCGCCATTACGGCTGACTACCCCGGTTTGTTTTCGGCCTCCCAGGTGACTACGACCGAGGTCTTGACACCATCATTCGATCCATGCTCAATTCTGACCATCCTATACTGATGGTGCATCGCAGGAGGTGCCTTTAAGGCGGGAAGCCGAACCTGCAGCGGCTGACCAGCAAGGGTCAGTTCGGCCCAGCAGGCGAAAGAGGAGTGCGACGTGAATCGAAACGTCGCCGCAACGGTACGGCGCACCGTTGTTTTTAAGGGAAGGATCCCAGGAGGTATATTAATGCTCATAACTTTTCCAGGAGAAAGAGAGCTCGTCGGACAGTGTCCGGAGAGGTTGCCAATCAAGCCTCCGCCAGCCATGCTCCATCGCGTGGTCCGGAAGGGGAGGCGTACACAAGGCATGAGCCGGATTTTCCTCCGACGGAGGATGCCGACAGGCTGTCCGCCACCCGGTCTGAGGTGGAGAGCGCCATGAATCACAGGCGTCGCCGGACAGTTCTTCGTGACGCGTGTTTCTCCCCGGAGGCGTTGAATGCCTTTGAAGCGGGAGACGCGCACCTCCGTGCCGCTCAAGATGGTTTAACCAGAGCCACGGAGCAGTATGTGAAGGACATACGGGTAATTAATTTTAATAGTTATATATGCCAATAGCCCCCGAGACTTAAAATAGTTAAAATAACTGATTTAAGGATCATTTATTATGCAGGATCTTACGGAGAAGAATACCCACCTGTCCCAGGAGCTTCAAGAGTGTAAGGCCCAACTTGAGGCCGCACTGGCCGCCACAGGGGGAGCCACAGAGACCCCCACTGGTAATACGTTCTTTGAAAAGATAAGTAGTTAACAAAGTGTGGCGTGTGCGTAAATCTGACAATAATATTGCAGAGGGCGCCGGACTAGATCCGGACAAGCAACAGCTACTGCATCAGCTAAAGGCCGGCGAGAGGGTGCTTATGAAGGTGCAGCAGGAGAGGAACAAGCTCCAGGATGCCCACACCCAGCTAGGAGAAGAGCTGAAAGGTGTTCGGGCCCAGCTGTCTGGCTCCGTGAAGGAGAATCAGCGGCTTCGTCGCGACATTTATAGTAAGTGCTTGAGCAAATTCCTTTGAAAAGAAGAATTCGGCGAGGAAGTCGATTGACAGAAATGTGTCTTTAGGTGTGCTCACAGGTCGCCCTGCGGAGGAAATGCCCGGTTCAACGGGTGACCAACTTCCCGAGCTGGTGCAACTGCTCGAACGTGTTCGGCAGGCGATGAGTGGCGTCGTTCAGGCCTTATGGCCTTCCGTCTCCCTACCTGAGGGCCTTGGAGGGCTTGCTGAGAAGCTTCAGGGAGTACGGCGACGCCTCCTTCTGTGGAAGATATCGGCCTGCCGTCAAGGCGCCAGGGAGGCCTGGGCCATGGTGAAGACGCGGTACCCGAAGGCTGACCCAAACCACATGGCCGAGGTCGGACCTGTGGGGCCTGATGGGAAGGAGATCCCTGTGAGCTTGATGTACGGCCAAGTAGAGCTGGCCGCGAAATATTCCCAACAGGACTGTAAATTAAACAGCCTGTTAGATGGGATTGAAGAGGAGTACAATCAGTCAGTTTGACGATGTAATTTTGAAATGACATATAAAATGCCTTCTAGCCGGATTGTAGATCGTTTGTCTTTGCGGACCTTTTCACTTCAACCTCGGGACCCAACAGTCTGGAGTGTGTCCGAATACCCTTACGGTTATAAAAGAACCGGGGCATGCATGGAGACAAGGCATCGGGGTCATAATTGCTTTATCAGACAAGTGCCCAACTAGCTATGTTATATTACATGGTTAGTAAGAAACATCTTCCAGGGAGAATAGTTCCGTTAAGGGTTCCTTTCCCTGGGAGGCATGCCCTAAAGTGCATGTCCGGACTGCGAAAATAGCAGAAAAAGCATCTGGGGGCAGATAAATAAGTAAGTAATAAATCATCTTTCCAGTCACCGACCGAATATTCTCTTAAGAACGCTAGCTTTCGGCTTCACCCAGTCTGAGGTACACATCCGGCTGACCCGGCAGTAACAATCGCAGAGGTGCTCCCTTTACCTCCTAGCCGAACAACCGGGAACGTAGGGGTAAGCACAGGAGCCAGGCAACCCAGCTTGGCCAAAACTTACTTCATATCGATGCATATAATGGTGAATAAAAGGTACATGCGGAAGTATGACACATGTGTTGGGCATGAAGCCTGTATAAATAAGCTTCTGTTAAAGAAGCCCCCAGGTATAATGAGTGCTAGGAGCACATCAAGTGTGTGCGAACCATGCGCAAATCAGCCTATCAAAGGTATTGAAAAAAAGTGGGAAGAAGGAGGGGGACAAGAGACAGTGAAAATGTAAAAAGGTGGACGGAGGAGTGAGACGAACTCTGAGTCCGGCGTTAGGCGTAGAATCTTCAGAGACGGGCTGCGTTCCACAGGTTCGGCTCGAGTCGGTTGTCAGATGCGTTGCGTAGACGGTATGCTCCACCGATCAGGACTTGGTCGATGATGAAGGGACCTTCCCACTTGGGCTTAAGTTTATCCTTTTTCTTGTCCGGCAGGCGTAGAACAAGTTCGCCAACGTTGTAAGTTTTTGCCCGTACTTCTCTGCTTTGATATCTTCGAGCCTGCTGCTGATAAAATGCGGAACGAGCTTTTGCCACGTCCCGCTCCTCCTCTAAGGCGTCCAAACTGTCTTGCCGATCCAACTTAGCTTCTCTTCCTTCGTACATGCGCACGCAAGGTGAGTCATGAATTATATCGCAGGGCAGAACTGCCTCTGCGCCGTAGACCATGAAAAATGGTGTGAATCCGGTAGTTCGGTTTGGCGTGGTCCGCAGCCCCCAGAGTACGGAGTCGAGCTCCTCTACCCAGTGCGTGTTAGATTCCTTGAGGGACCGCACTAGTCTGGGTTTGATGCCGCTCATGATTAGACCATTTGCTCCCTCGACTTGACCGTTAGTTTGGGGGTGATAGACTGAAGCATACTCGAGCTTGATGCCCATGGTTTTGCACCAGAGTTTAACCTCGTCGGCCGTGAAATTCGTGCCGTTATCAGTGATGATGCTGTGGGGGACGCCAAAACGGTGTACCACCCCGGATATGAAGTCTATCATAGGTCCGGATTCTGCCGTTTTAACCGGCTTGGCCTCAATCCATTTGGTGATTTGTCCACCATGACCAATAAGTATTTGTGCTTATGGGTTCCCCCTTTAAGGGGTCCAACCATGTCAAGCCCCCAGACCGCGAACGGCCAGGTGATGGGTATAGTTTTGAGGGCGGTGGGTGGCATGTGGCTCTGATTAGCAAAGAGCTGGCAACCAACGCATCGTTGGACTAAGTCCTGAGCATCTGCCCGGGCTGTCAGCCAATAAAATCATGTACGGAAGGCCTTGCCTACAAGGGCCCGGGCTGCAGCGTGGTGCCCGCCGAGTCCGGCGTGAATTTCAGCCAGGAGATTTCGCCCTTCCTCTTCGGAGATACACCTTTGAAGGACTCCGGTTGTGGTTTTTTTATAAAGTTCTCCCTCATGGACCTTGTAGGCTTTAGATCGCCGAACTATGCAGCGGGCCTCATTTTGGTCTTCGGGAAGTTCCTGCCTGATTAAGTAGGCTAGGAATGGTTCCATCCACAGGGTAATTACTGCCATTATTTCGTGGGCTGAAGGTGTTATTTCATTGTCTGCACCGCCGATTGTGTCAGAGTGGTCTGAGTTAGGTGAGGCAGCTGGCTCCGGATTGTTATTTCCGGACTCCTCTTCCCATAATACGGATGGCTTAAAGAGCCGTTCCAGGAAGATGTTTGGAGGGACGGCGTCGCGTTTTGCGCCGATGCGTGCCAACACGTCTGCTGCCTGGTTATTATCCCGGGCTACATGGTGGAATTCGAGTCCTTCGAACCGAGCTGACATTTTTAGGACGGCGTTGCGGTAAGCTGCCATTTTCGGATCTTTGGTGTCAAAGTCTCCATTTACTTGGGATATTGTGAGGTTTGAATCCCCGCACACCTCTAGGCGTTGAATGCGCATGGAGTTGCCATCCGGAGGCCGTGTAGAAGGGCCTCGTATTCGGCTGCATTGTTGGAGTCCATGTACATTATTTGAAGTACGTATTGGACTGTTTTTCCTGTTGGGGACGTCAAGACGACGCCAGCCCCCAAGCCAGCCAACATTTTGGATATGTCGAAATGCATGATCCAATTGGAGTATGCACCGTACTCTTTAGGGAGTTCGGCTTCGGTCCATTCGGCGACGAAGTCAGCCAGAACTTGCGACTTTATAGCTCGCCGTGGTTTGTAGGTTATGTCAAATGGTAAGAGCTCAATGGCCCATTTTGCAATCCTGCCCGTTGTGTCGCGATTGTTTATAATATCGTTGAGAGGTACTTCGGAGGCCACCGTTATGGAACACTCTTGAAAGTAGTGTCGTAGCTTCCGGGATGCCATGAACACCGCATACGCTATCTTTTGATAATGTGGGTACCGGGACTTGCATGGAGTTAAGACAGTGGATACGTAGTACACAGGTTTTTGAAGAGGAAATCTGTGCCCTTCTGTTTCTTGTTCGACGACGAGTACCGCGCTGACAACTTGATGTGTTGCTGCGATATATAATAACATAGGTTCGCCCAGGTTGGGCGCGGCCAGGACCGGATTTGTTGCCAGTATGGCCTTTATTTCTTCGAGTCCGGCCGTGGCAGCATCCGTCCGTTCGAAGTGTTCGGTGCGCCGGAGGAGGCGATAGAGGGGCAAAGCCTTTTCTCCCAAACGGGAGATGAAGCGACTTAGAGCCGCTACGCATCCAGTTAGTTTTTGTATTTGCTTGAGGTCTTTTGGAATATCCAATTGTGACAGAGCACGGATCTTGGCTGGGTTTGCTTCAATTCCTCTACCGGATACAATGAAGCCCAAGAGCTTTCCGGCTGGTACTCCGAAGACACATTTTTCCGGGTTGACCTTAATGTCGTATGCTCGGAGGTTGTCGAATGTCACCCTTAAGTCGTCTACTAGAGTTTCGACGTGTTTGGTCTTGACGACCACATCGTCTACGTATGCCTCCACTATTTTGCCTATCTGGGTAGCCAGACATGTCTGCTAATATGTTGCGCCGGCGTTTTTGAGTCCAAAGGGCATTGTGTTAAAGCAGAATGGCCCATATGAGTAATGAATGCCGTTGTGGCCTGGTCTTTTTCCGCCATCTTGATTTGATGATATCCGGAGTATGTGTCGAGGAAGCACAATGAATCGTGCCTTGCGGTAGCATCGATGATTTGGTCGATGCGAGGGAGAGGGAAAGGGTCCTTTGGACAGGCCTTGTTAAGGTCTTTAAAATCGACGCAGAAGTGCCAGGATTTGTCCGGATGTTTTATATCTCTGATGAATCCGGCTTCTAAGAGTTTGGCTAGCTCCTCTCCCATTGCCTGTCTTTTGGGTTCGGAAAATCGCCAAAGAGCTTGTTTGACTGGCTTGAATCCTTTTAGGATATTTAGGCTGTGCTTTGCCAGCCTGCGTGGGATTCCTGGCATGTCTGAAGGGTGCCAGGCAAAAATGTCCCAATTTTCCCGAAGGAATTCTCGTAGTGCAGCTTCGACATCAGGACTTAATTGTGCCCCAATGGAGGCCGTATTTGTGGGGTCCGTTGGATGGACCTGAAATTTGACTATTTCATCTGCTGGTTTAAAAGAGGTGGACTTGGACCTCTTATCGAGTATCACATCGTCCCTGTCCACCGTGGAGCGCAGTGCAGTTAGTTCCTCTGCCGCTAGGGCTTCGGACAATGCCTCTAGGGCCAGTGCGGCTGTCTTATTTTTAGTGCGGAGTGCTGTATCTGGATCACTGGCGAGAGTGATTATTCCATTGGGTCCGGGCATTTTGAGCTTCATGTACCCGTAATGGGGTATAGCTTGGAAGATTGTGAATGCCTCTCGCCCTAACAAAGCGTGATATCCGCTGCCGAATGGGGCCACTTGGAACGTGACCTCTTCGGACCTGTAATTGTCCGGTGAGCCGAACACTACATCTAATGTGATTTTTCCTGTGCAGCGTACTTCTCGACTAGGGATTATTCCTCTGAAGGTTGTGCTGCTTCGCTCAATGCGGCTCCAGTCAATTTCCATTTTTTGAAGGGTTTCCTCATAGATGAGGTTTAATCCACTGCCGCCATCCATGAGCACCTTAGTAAGACAGAAACCGTCCACTATCGGACTGAGGACTAGTGCGGCTGGTGCTCTAGCTGTTCGGAATTTAGGTTCGTTGCTTGCATTGAAGGTGGTAGCCGTGTCGCTCCATGGATTTGTTGTTGCTACTTGGTAGACTTCGGCGAGGCTGCGGATTGTTCATTTCCGCAAGTTATTTGATGCGAAAGTCTTGAAGACTATTAGTACCGTACTGGTACTGTTGGGTTGGTTGCCTGGGGCTAAAAAGCCTACGCCACTTTTGGCCACCTGCCGTAGTATCCAACATGCTCGAAGGCTATGTGTTGGAGTGGCGCCCTCCGTACTGTGGATTTTGCAGGGTCCGTTGAGCCATCCCTCCAGTACGGTTCCGTACCCTTTAGGGGTTTTTTGCTTTTTGGTTTTTAACCCGGGTGCTTGAGTATGACGCACCCTTTTATTTCGGACTGGGGTTGTATTCAGGGCCAGATTATCCCAAAACCTAGTTTCGGTTTTCCAGGCACTCTCCATCGCGCAGTATTTTTGTACAATAGTCGCTAGGTCGGCGAAGCGTGTAACTTCATGACGACTCATGGCGTTTATGATTCCCTTGTCCGTACATTTGTTGTAGAAGATTGAAATCGCGCTTTCTTCACGGCAGTCCTTTATCCTGTTCATAACCAGGAGGAATCTGGCCCAGTAGTGATGTACTGTTTCATCGGGCTCTTGCCGTATTTGAGATAGATCGCTTATGTTTGGGTGGGCGGGTGGAATTAAGTTCGGAACCCCGCCCGATCTGAGGCTCAAAGGCCAAGAAGCTTCCGGATTCGGGTGCTTGGTTTGCTGAGCGCTTTCCAACAAATCTGGTCCGATGCCTGACTTTAGGTTCAGTATTTGACTAGCGTCCGTCCCTCCGCGGGAATCCGGCATGGAGGGATCCGGAACCCGGACGTAGTTGGTTTTTATCATGGAAGAAGAGTCGCCGCATTGTTCCTCTACCGCAACAACGTGGTGGGTAACCTGGGGAGAGTTAATTTCTCTCAGATTGGTTTTAAGCCCAATCTGATCGTAGTCGGTAGCGACTCCCAGGGCGGCGATGCGATCCAAGAGCTCGTTTACGGAGGAGAGCTCAATCCGATCTAGCTGCTCGGCGAATTCCGAGCTGACGTGAAGATTGCTTTTAATGACCCGAGAGGTCATTGTCGGAGCGGTGGCTGAACAGGCGGTCATAAGAAAACCGCCTAGCCGGATAGTCTGGCCGGCGGCCAAAGCTCCCTTGATGACGGTGCCGTCTTTAAAGACGGGAAAAGGCTGTCAGGACCCCGACTCAATGCCACACCGATCTAGCATGTAACACTTCATATCACTTTGCGGCCTCACGCACGGTATTCCACGGGTGCCACCTTACCTGGCCCGGGACCGTTTGCGCCTTTTGGCTCACGTATATGGTAGTGCTGCTAGCATCCATATGACAAAGAACCCGGGCTGACATGGCTAGTCGTGAACCCAAAGTGGCACTAACTTACAGGGACAGGCATCCATGACCCAGCATCGAACGTGTCGGTCATCAGCGAGTGAATCCAGGCTATAGCACTGGGCTAGCAGGACTCCGGTGAACCGGGCTGTAGCGGGCTAACAAGACTCCGGTATTCATCGCGTGACATTTCCTCGAAGGGACAGACACAGGAACGAAGAAGGACACATGCCGGCCAGCCAAAGTGTTCCGGAGCGGTAGCAAGCTACCATGGCTCAGTGGAAACACTAGGAGACAATTCTCGGTAAGAGAGGCTATAAAGGATAAACAACTAGATAGTCAGATCCCACACATACCAAGCATTTCAGTAACATACACACAATATGCTCGATATGTGCACATACAACAAGGCATCACAACATGACTCTACAACTCAAGTATCTTATTCAATAGGCTCCGAGGAGTGAGATATTACAAACATGGGTCTCACGACCCAACAATCAGAGCATACAAGTCAAAGCACAAGCGGAAGCTTAACATGTCTGAGTACAGACATCTACAAATGAAAAAGGCAGAGAAGCCTGACTATCTACCAGATCCTGCAGAGGGCACAAGAGCGTAGCTGAGGTAACAAGCTAAACGTCGAAGTCCACATGGAACTACTAGCGAGACTGAAGTCTCTCCGCAAAAACATAAATTAAGCAACGTGAGTACAAATGTACCCAGCAAGACTTACATCAGATCTAACTACATATGCATCATTATCAACAAAGGGGTGGTGGGGTTTAACTGCAGCAAGCCAGCTTTGACTCAGTGGCTATCCTGAACTACGACTGCAATGTAACTCTTTTGAGGTGGCGCACACGAGTCCACATATTCACCATATCAATACACCACTTTGGATCCGCTCCCGTCTCCCTACGAGAACGCCATCCATAGCACTCACGCTTATCTTGCGTATTTTAGAGTATCCACTTTCACTTGTCTATGAACTGTACATGCAACCCAGAAGTCCTTTTCCGCGGACATGGCTATTCGAATAGATCATATTAACCCTGCAGGGGTGTACTTCTTCACACACGCTCTCACCACTTACCGCTGTTTACACGACATGTACTCAGCAACCTTCAAGCGGAAGCCCAGCGAGGGTGTCGTCCACGACCTGACTAACCACACAAGTCTCTCGTCCAGGTTTATCGCCTATTCGGGTTCCATCCGCAAGGAGATCCGGCCGGGGTGTCGCTTACGGCCCCAAACGATGTGTGCATGGTTCCCAAGTCCACCATCCGGGTGCCACTTGGTACACCGGGCCACTGTGCCTAGTCTGCCCAAGCCCACCTGTACTGGGTGCCACTTGGTAGACTACTAACACTACCTACAAACACCAGAAACTAGTTGCAACTCCTGGACAGAGATCATGTTGATTAATAAGTCGAGAGGGGTCGAGTTACCGGAACCCAATGTGTGGTAGTAATTGTTCATGGATCACAAACACAGAACTCAGTTCCTGAGGACGGCTGCAATGAGACAACCCACCATGTACTTCTACATGGCCTCTCACCGCTACCTTTACCAAATCGTGGTCACACACTTAGCTCTCAATAGTAGGACATGTTTACATACCTCCGATTCATTCCCGATGAATTAGACCTGACTCAACTCTAAGCAGTAGCAGGCATGACAAACAAGCATGCATGAGTAGGCACATCAGGGCTCAAACAACTCCTACTCATGCTAGTTGGTTTCATCTATTTACTGTGGCAATGACAGGTCATGCAGAGGATAAGGGGTTCAGCTACTGCATTAAATAACAAAAATGTCGTTGTTGTCCTAATGAAGGAAAAGAGAGCAGGAGCGAGAGAGTGGGATTTTATCGGAATGAACAAGGGGGTTTTGCTTGCCTGGCACTTCTGAAGATAATATAGCTCTTCATCGGTGTCATCGATCTCATCGTCGGCATCACGTCTATCGAGAGGGGACAAATACCGGCAACAGAGAAGGAAACACAATCAATGCAATGCACAATATGATGCATGCTCATGACATGGCAATATGAGTATGTTGGCCAAATGCAACTACAAACAGATGGATTTGGGTCATATTGAACCAAAGTTTCAACCCCAAATTCCAAATTATGAATTCAAATAGTGCCTTATCATATTTTGCACTAAACAGCAAGGTTAAGTTGTTTAAACATGCATGAAACTAGTGCAGATGGATAGATTGGATTTTTCTGATCATTTTTCATATATAAATTATTTAATTTGGAGGTTACGGTTGAATTTCTATGAATTTTAGAAGTTTAAGCCTTTTTCTGGAATTTCCTGAATTAAATAAATCCAGAAAATTGTTAATTGCGTCAGCATGACGTCGGGGTGACGTCAGCAGAGTCAACACGCCAGGTCCAGGTCAAACCTGACCTGTGGGGTCCCCTAGTCAGTGACCCAGTGCTGGTTAGTGTCAGTGACAGGTGGGGCCGGGTCAACAGGTGACGTGGCCAGGTCAAACTGACTGTGGGGCCCGTGGAGTTAGTTTAGTCTAAACAAGAGCTAAGAAGGGTTAATTAGTCCGTGGGGCCCGATAGTCAGTGGTTCTTGGGAGGTTTAGCTGGCCATGATTAGCGCTAATCACGCGGCCACGTCGGCTCGCCGGAGTTCAGCCGGCGGCGACCCCGAACCACGGCGGAGCCCGCTCGGAACTCGCCAGAGGCCACGGGTCGACGCGCCAGGGGCACCAGAAGGAAGCCCGTGCCCGTGCACATCCGGGGAGACCGACGGGAGGGCACAGGGTGGCCGGAGTTCACCGGAATCGAGCTCCTCGCGGCGGCCGGAGCTCGGGCAGGACCGGCTACTCGCTATGGTGCATGGGAAGGTGAGCTAGCAGGTGCGTTCGTCTCCTGGGAGTAGCACGAGCACGATGACGTGCTCAGGGGCAAGCTACAGCGTCTGTAGCCACGACAGCGACATGGCCATCGGCGGCGAGCTTCGGGCACTTGCGGAACGACGGCTAGAGGACGGGAACGGAGGGGTGAGCATGGGGGAAAGGATCAGGAGCTCACAGCGGGGCCGGCGGTGGTTTCAGCGGGCTCGGGGACGACCGGCAAGCGGCAAATTGTGCGACGGTGGCCGCCAAGGCAGAGGATGGAGCTGGTGATGGTGGCGACGCTGCGGGGCTCCCGGGGTCTTCATCTTCGTCGTAGAGGGGCTTAGGGGCATGGCGGACCTCGGTGATAGGCTGGATAGGCAAGGGGGGCTCGGTGGCCGTGGTGGCAGCGAACGGCGGCGTCGGGTGCGCTCGGGCGAAGAGGGAGAGAAAGCAGAGGAGGGGAACGAGGGAGAGAGAGCGCGCGAGGGGGTCCAGGGGGTCGAGGAGGAGTGCGTGGCGACGTCCAGAGCGTCCGGGCGTCGAGGGGGAGAGGCAGGCAGGGTGGTGGCGTGGCGAGCTTGGCGGCGTCGCGGTGTCCCTCCTCTGTGCCTGCCTGGTGAGGAAGAAGTAGCTGGCTGGCATGGGCCAGCACAGTGCTGGGCCTGCCAGGTGGGCCGGCCAGGTAAGTGGCCCAGGTAGGTGTCTTCTCTCTCTCTTTCTTTTCTTTCTATTTCTGTTATTTTGTTTTGGTTTAGTTAATATACCAAACCATTTGATAAAATGCTGAAATTATTTATGTGGCTAGAACTAAAATATACCAAACCACATAAAATGTTCCAGAATTATTGGACATATATTAATTATATAAGAAATATATATCCAATGCAAATAGTTATTGAATTAATTCAAAGGCCCAAAATAAATGTTTCTGAGATACCAAAAATATTGGTTTGACTTTTACCTTTTGCCAATATTTTCAGAGACTAAGAGGAACATTTTCTTGGACTCATTTGATGAGATTTAAATGTTGGTTATTTTTAGGGGTATTCTGAGGCTTTGAAAATTCCTCAATTCAAATTTCATTTGAATTTAAACATGATGCACACATGGAAGCTCGCATAGGTCACACCAGAATTAGGGATGTGACAAAGGCATCCTTCCTGATGGTGACGGCATAGAGGAACTCTCAATGAAAGCACCAATGTCGGTGTCAAAACCGGTGGATCTCAGGTAGGGGGTCCCAAACTGTGCGTCTAGGCGGATGGTAATAGGAGACAAGGGACACGATGTTTTACCCAGGTTCGGGCCCTCTTGATGGAGGTAAAACCCTACGTCCTGCTTGATTAATATTGATGATGTGTGTTACAAGAGTGGATCTACCACGAGATCAAGGAGGCTAAACCCTAGAAGCTAGCCTATGGTATGATTGTTGTTCGTCCTATGGACTAAAGCCATCCGGTTTATATAGACACCGGAGAGGGCTAGTGTTACACAGAGTCGGTTACAATGGTAGGAGATCTACATATCCGTATCGCCAAGCTTGCCTTCCATGCCAAGGAAAGTCCCATCCGGACACGGGACGAAGTCTTCAATATTCTATCTTCATAGTCTTGGAGTCCGGCTGATGATGATAGTTTGGCTATCCAGACACCCCCTAGTCCGGAACTCCCTCACCCAGGTTCGGGCCCTCTCTACGGAGGTAATACCCTACTTTCTTCTTGATTGATCTTGATGAATATGAGTATTACAAGAGTTGATCTACCATGAGATTGTAATGGCTAAACCCTAGAAGTCTAGCCTGTATGACTATGATAATATGTATCCGCCTATCCGGACTATGCTCTCCGATTTATATAGACACCGGAGAGATCTAGGATTACATGGAGTCAGATACATAAAAGGGAATCTACACAATTGATCGCCAAGCTTGCCTTCCACGCCAAGGAGAGTCCTGTCTGGACACGGGTGCAGTCTTCGGTGTTCGTATCTTCACGGCCCATCAGTCCGGCCCATCGCTAACAGGCCAGACGCCCGAGGAACCCTTAGTACAGGACTCCCTCGGCGCCGTCATACTCGTAGTGGATGGCGAGGGCCCCCTCCGCAGCGCAGACGTGGGCGACCTCGCCCCATCCACGGGTCATGAAGATCTCGCCCAGGGGGACGACCTCGACCTCCTCTCCCGTTGCCAGGGCGTCGCACTCGGCGTGTTGTAGCCACAGCTCGAGTGGCCCCCTCGGCGGCATCTCTTCGGCGAAGAACTGTCAGAACTGGATCCATGTGCGCGGCGGCATCACCGCCCAAACCACGAG
This sequence comes from Triticum dicoccoides, assembly GCF_002162155.2. Classification (NCBI taxonomy): domain Eukaryota; kingdom Viridiplantae; phylum Streptophyta; class Magnoliopsida; order Poales; family Poaceae; genus Triticum; species Triticum dicoccoides. The sequence continues at coordinate 267,565,593 of NC_041389.1, forward strand.
CTCGCGCAAGGAGCCCCCGGTGTGAGTTCGCGGAGCGGTGGCGCGTGTCGGTGTCAAAACCGGCGGATCTCAGGTAGGTGGTCCCTAACTGTGCATCAGAGGTCGATGGTAACAGGAGAAGGGGGACACGATGGTTACCCAGGTTCGGGCCCTCTCTATGGAGGTAATACCCTACTCCTGCTTGATTGATCTTGATGAATATGAATGTTACAAGAGTTTATCTACCACGAGATCGTAATGGATAAAACCCTAAGAGTTTAGCCTATGTGATTATGATTGTCCCTATGGGCTAAGCCCTCTGATTTATATAGACACCGGAGGGGACTAGGGTTGGTACAAAGTCGGTTACACTAGAAGGAATCTTCGGATCTTGGACACCAAGCTTGTCTTCCATGCTGGAGAGAGTCCCACCCGGACCTGGGATAAGTTTTCGGTCTTGTATCTTCAGAGCTCAACTGTCTGGCTCATGTATATAGTCCAAACATCCGAGGACCCCCTAATGTAGGACTCCCTCAGTAGCCCCTGAACCAGGCTTCAATAACGAGAAGTCCAACGCGCGGATAGTTCGGCTTTGCAAGGCGGGTTCCGTTCCTAATAGTCTTTTGAATACGACGAATGTGTCCGGCTCTGCAAAACAAATACCACATACCACCATAGAGAATATAATATTCCACGAGTCTAATCCACTGAAAACCTTTTCGTGGCATGACATTACGTCACCACCCGGCTATTATTTCGAACCGTTCATTATCCTGTCCTCCCACGTTTCGAGACACGGTTTTATTGGCACGTCTTGTCGAAGCAGAGATCGTGTCCCCTTATTACGGGATTCTCATCAATACGGGCATGGGTAACCCAACCGTGCCGTTCTGTGCGGCCCTTGGGAATAGGCGAGTTTTGAGGCAAGTGGGGAGGCGTTTGATATTCACTGCCTTTATAAAGAGATAAGAATCCGCTTCTTTCACCCACGCCTTCTTTCTTTCTGCCTCTCCATTCTCTAGCTCCTGCGACCATGGCTGGATCTGGAGCTCAGGGCAAATGGATGGCCTCCTCTGTTAAGGACAAGGACATTGTCAAGCTTCGGGAGGCCGGGTATTTTGCCAAGGAGATCGCCCACCGTCTCCCGAACAAGGGGCAAATCATCCCCACCCCGAAGCCAAACGAGCGGGTGGTGTTTATACCCCACTTCGTCCGCGGGTTAGGATTTCCACTCCATCCTTTCGTCCGTGGACTGATGTTTTACTACAAGGTAGATTTTCATGATCTAGCCCCGAACTCTATCCTCAACATCTCGGCATTTATTGTAGTGTGTGAGGCCTTCCTTCGCACCCCCCCCCCACTTCGGGCTGTGGCTGAAGACCTTCAACGTGAAGCCCAAGGTGGTGAGCGGCGAGCACACGGAATTCGGAGGGGCCATGGTGAGCAAGCTGTCCAATGTCACCTGGCCCATCGAAACCTTCGTAGAGACCGTCAAGGGATGGTAGGCACATTGGTTCTACGTCACTGAGCCCCGCGAGATCACTTGGGTCGCGGCTCCCGAATTCAAACCCAGACCCCTGATGCGACTTACCTCCTGGCTAGAGAAGAGCCTGAACTGGTCTGCATTGGACGAACAGACAGCGCTCCATACGCGCGTCAAGAGCATGGTTGACAAGCAAGTCAAGCTGGTCGATGTGATCCAAGTGATGCTGGGCCGCAGAATCCTCCCCTGCCAGAGGCGAGCCTACCATTTATGGGAATTCGATCCGGCCAAGCACCGAACACTGTGAGGGTTCTTCGGAACCACGCACGAAGATATCTGGACGGTGTTGTTCAAGGCGAACCAGACATGGCCGAAAGCAACCGACGACTGCGGGCATGCTCTAGACCACCCCGCTAGTTCGGTAAGTCTTTCTTATTCCAAGGTTCTCCCTTTATTTGCTTACTCAAGAAAAAACACCTGAGCCTCCTTACTTATATCTTTAGGGGTGGACGAAGATGGAGAAGCGGATCAAATGTCCGGCTCCGCTGCCTGAGAACCCAACCATACCTCTGCTAACAAGGATGCTGGTTCCGGCGCACTACAAGGCGCCGGAGAATAGGGCCAAGAAGGACACGGGGACCCGAAGTGGCCCCCGCCACAACGGAACTTCGGACATGACGTCCGAAGACGCCGAGGACTTCTCCTCCGCCCATGAGGACGATGTGGAGGAAGAGGCGAGTGATTCTCCCTCTAAGGGGGAGGAAGGAAAAGGGCGGCCTCCATGGATCTGGAGGCAGAGGTGTCCAAGAAGGGAAAGACCTCCCTCGCGGACAACTCCGTGTGGGATATTTATAGCAGTCCGAAGCGACGCCCTCGGAAGAAGTCCCAGGCCGGATCATGAGTATTCGAAGATCTCAACACATATATGAACCAATCGGCTCATATATCTGCAGTCTGGCCTTCGAGCGGTCTGTGTCTTTGGGGGACTCGCTAGACTCGAAGGCATTAGAAAGCAAGTCCCCCTCCCCCCGGCGGCCTCCTCTCCCAAGGCCCAGGATGACACCGAGGTGTTGTCCCGAAGGGCTCTAGGCCAGGGAGAAACGCAGGAGGCTTCCAGCGCTGCACCGGAGGGTGAAACCCGGTTGCCGAACACATAGCGGAGCAAGTTCTCATTGGGACTTTGTATCGGGGGCTACCCCAGTTCGGCCCCCAGCCGAACATGGTTCTGGAGACCGATGGGCGGCCGCCTTTGAAAGAAGGGAGCATGCCCATTCTGCCGGTGACCTCTGTCCAATCAGAGGCATCAGACACTCTACAGGAAGTGGTGTGAAACGCTTCCATCATGGAGGAACATCGCACCCTTATAGGTGTGGTGGTTGAGAGGGTTCAGTCCGTTGAAAACGGGCTGACCGACGCCTGCGCCAGCCTTCTAACAGGCTTCAAAGTGAGTATTTTTCTAATTATGTCAAAAAAAGAATGTACAGTATAGACAGTAGCCCCTGGGACTCTGTCCGGTGTTCGAAAAGAAAAGCCGGACAGAGGATCAAATCTCTTTTAACAGGAATCTAACCGCATTTGTCTATGTGAATCATAGGCGTCATTGCTAGCTGCGACCTCTCATGCTGCTGAAGTCTCTGGACTGAAGCAGAGTCTGGAGCGGGCCGAGGAAGAACTCGGCCGTGTGAAGAAGGATCTAGAGGGCAAGCAAGGTATGGCCGGATTCTTTGTATATCCGGGGTGCTATGAATATGTATTTGACCATGGTTCCATCGTATTTGTAGGGGCAGTGACTAAGTTCGAGGCCCTGGAGAAGGAGCTGGCCGAAGCCCAAGGAAAAGTGGCCAACGAGAAAGCTGCCCAGAAGAAGCACGAGGCCCAGGTTTTGGAGGTCCAACAGGAGCTCCAAGACGCCGCAAAAAAGTATGATGCTTTGGAACGCAAGAACGCGGACCAAGAGGTCGAGCTTGACAAGGTGCGTCAAAGCGCACAGGATGCTCGGCTCGAAGCCCAGGGCAGCCTCCAAGAGATTCAGGAGGCCAAGAAGATTGCGACAGGTAAGGCTTTCAATATGCAAAGCAAGCATGTGAAGAAAAAGTACTTTTTACTAACCCGAATTTGGAGTTCTCTAGGAGCATTTGCGGATCTGCCGCGCAGCATTTCTGATGCTGCGGAGTTCTTCCGAGCCGAAGAGGGGGCATCAACAGAGAAGGTGTTCTGGTTGCAGTATCTTGCACCAGAGCATCCGGTGCCCCTGACCGATCAGCTGAAGTAGCTGGTCGAACTGCATGGGGCGGCAGAACTAGCCATGAAGGATTTAATAATCCGGCTGTGGCCTGCCGAAGCCATCCCCAGCAGCTACTTCGGGCTCGTGAACCGGCTGGTCAGTGCCTGTCCTCGGCTTGACGCCATCAAGTGGTCGGCCTGCATCAAAGGAGCGTGGATGGCCTTCGCCCGTGTTAAGGTACACTGGGCGAAGATGAATGCCGTCAAGCTCGCAGCTGAGGGGCCGCCCGCAGGCAAGGAGCACCGCACACCAGAGGGATACTTTGCCGATGTTCTGGAGGGGTCCCGCATTGTAGCGGACCAATGTGCCAAAGACACTATCCTGGAATGAGTGCATTCATGTTGTACTGTCCTGTATAAAACAAGGTTGTTTAAGTAATATAATGCTTGCCGCTTTTATGTTAATATTTTACCTCCTGCGCGGCCGTTTTATCAAATATGAACGTTGGCCACTCGTCGGCTTCAGCCCCCATTTAAGAACTACCGGGGTGTTCGGTTGGCGCCAAAACACGCTTGTCCCAAAAGATGTTTGGTCCGCTAAGGAGGTATTAGCGCTGCGAACCAGGCAATCGGACTATACGGCTTTATAACACTCACTTAGCCATAGGAGTTTGACAACAAAAAGTTTAGGGGCAGCCCCTAGTATTCGGAAATCCGAACTTAGGGTGCTATAAAACACCTAATCAGGAAAAAACCGACCCATCGTGTAATGCGGTAAAAATCTCCAACGATTTGCAACCTCTCGAATAGCTGACCGGCTCACGCCGCATCATGACAGTCAATTTTCGGCGTTCTCTACTGAGGTGCTCATCTGGACAAACCAGGGCACAATCACAGTAGTTCTCCCTTTACTACCTTAGCCGATATAACAGAACGTAAGGTAGCAAGCACAGGAGCCGGGCAACCCAACTATTGACCAAAGACATGATTCGGAGCAAATGCATATAATGCTAAAGATCGGGGTGCCGAACTTGTGTAAAAAGGTGCTCGGACTTTGTTGCCATATTGTGGGGCGTAACGAAGCCCATGGCGAATGGAGGCGTACCAGAGTGTACGGATGTAAGTGATAATAATATCAAAACAAATTAAAAAGAAAAAGAGAATATGTAATAAGCTAATGCCACAAAAATCGGGCCGCAAACCATTTTTCCTTATAGTATAATGGATACGTCCAAGCGTATTTGTAGAAGTAGTGCAATAAGCAACCGGGCTATTTGACAAGCCACGGCCAAGGGGGAGCCGCATAGAGGTACTGAAAACAGGCATAACGATTGTGTAAAGAGACCACCTGGACATTCCCTTGTACGTCAATGCTCCTATCCATCTTGGTGTATTCGTTCCTTGATAGGTCCGGCAATCAGGCTGCTAAGAAAGGCCTGGGAAAAGGAAACCTGAAAAGCATGAAGGAAAAAGTTAAAATATATGGGTCCAGAGGAGGTTTAAGCCATATTATGGACCACAATCCAGCTGCGCCTCCGTCCGTGCCCATGGTATTTTGAGTGTGTAGTTATGTATGCACGGTATAATCACTGTTGTTTGATCGGGACTGGGACGGAGGCCGAATTGCTAGGCGAGCTCGTGATGAGCCGGACTGTCCTGCTGCAGTGTAGTTCGGACTCGTTTGATGGTGTCCGAGAGCTTGGCCGCCGAATTGAAGTTCGCCTTGACAAGGCCGCTTTGTGCTTCTGCTGCGAGGGCAGCGGTGTGCTCCTCTGTGTGGAGGGAGCGCTCCATGTTTCCATTAACTGTTGTGACACCACGTGGACCGGGCATCTTGAGCTTGAGGTAGGCGTAGTGAGGCACCGCATTGAATCGAGCGAATGTGGTTCGTCCTAGCAGGGCGTGATAGCCACTGTGGAAGGGGAGGATATCGAAGATTAGCTCTTCACTTCGGAAATTATCCGGTGTTCCAAACACCACCTCGAGTGTAATTGAGCCCGTACAGCGGGCCTCCACACCTGGTATGACTCCCTTGAAGGTGTTTTTGGTGGGTTTGATCCTTGATGAATCTATACCCATTTTGTGCACTGTATCCTGATAAAGTAGATTCAGGCTGCTGCCACCCTCCATGAGGACTCGAGTAAGATGGAATCCATCAATGATTGGGTCGAGGAACAGAGCTGCTGAACCACCATGCCAGATACTGGTCGGATGGTCCCTGCGATCAAAAGTGAACGGGCAGTACGACCATGGGTTGAATTTTGGGGCGACTGGCTCTATCGCATAGACGTCCCTAAGAGCGCGCTTGCGCTCTCTTATGGGGATATGCGTAGCATATATCATGTTCACCATTTTAACTTGTGGGGGGAATTTCTTCTGGCCCCCTGTGTTCGGTGGCCAGGGCTCATCGTCATCGTCCTCACTTTGCGACCCCTTCTCTTTGCTCTCGGCATTGATCTTGCCGACCTGTTTGAACACCCAACAATCTCTGTTGGTGTGATTGGCTGGCTTATCAGGGGTGCCGTGGATTTGACATGGCCGATCAAGTATGCGGTCCAAGCTGGATGGGCCTAGATTGTTTCTTTTATATGGCTTCTTCCGCTGACCGGATTTAGAGCTACTGAATCCGGTGTTGACCATCGTATCATCGGTGTTGTCACCGTTGTTTCGACGCTTGTGTCTATTGCGTCGTGGCTTGCTGTTGCTATTTCTGGCTTCCGAAGTACCAGGTTTGCTTGTACTGTTGTTGCTGTGGGCTAGCCAACTATCCTCGCCCTCACAAAAGCGGGTCATAAGCGTCATGAGGGCTACCATGGTCTTCGGCTTTTCATGGCTGATGTGTCGATCGAGCCATTCGTCATGGATGCTATGTTTGAAGGCTGCTAAGGCTTCGGCATCCGGACAGTCGACGATTTGGTTCTTTTTAGTTAAGTATCTGGTCCAGAATTTCCTGGCTGACTCTTTGGGTTGTTGAACTATGTGGCTCAAGTCATCAGCATCCGGAGGCCAGACATATGTACCCTGGAAGTTGTCCATAAAGGCGTTCTCCAGGTCCTCCCAACTGCCAACTGAGTTTTTGGGCAGACTGTTCAACCAGTGCTGAGCAGGTCCTTTGAGTTTTAACGGGAGGTATTTGATAGCATGGAGGTCGTCGCCGTGGGCCATATGAATATGGAGAAGGAAAACTTCAATCCATACTGCAGGATCTGTTGTTCCGTCATATGATTCGATGTTTACGGGTTTAAATCCTTTAGGGAACTCATGTTCCATTACTTCATCGGTGAAGTAGAGGGGGTGTGTGGCGCCTCTATATCGGGCCAAATCGTGGCACAATTCGGATGGAGTCCGTATGCGGTTTTCGACCTAGGCGTGGTTATGCCTGGTGCGTCCGTCCCAGTGGCCGTCTTTGCACATTGGGGCATGCCCTCGTGATTCGTAGATCGATCTTGTCTGACCTGCTCTGTTATCCAGGTCTTCTCATAGGTCATACGTGTGTTCCCGAGCTGTAGTGCCTCTGTTTATATGGCGAGATAACATAGGCTGGTGTTCGGTTTGAACAACCGTTTTATCCCAGCCACGTGGTGGTCGGTCAGCCGTGTTGTGAGTTGTTCGGATGGGTTCCAGCACCTAGTCCTCGAATTGGGGTAGCAGTTTACGCTTCGGGTAACTCTTTGGTTGGCGTCTGAGGCTGTATTCCTCGGCAGCCAGGACGTGAGTCCATCTGTCATTGAGCAGATCCTGATCAGCTTGAAGCTGTTGCTGCTTCTTTTTAGGCTCCTTGCAGTGGCTATTAGTCGAAGCTTAAAGCGCTCCTGCTCGAGAGGTTCCTCAGGCACGATGAAATCTTCAGTGCCGAGTCTCACCTCATCCTTAGAGTGTGGGAGATAATTACTGTTCTCCGAGTCTTTGTTGATGGCCTGTTCCTGAGGGCTAACGTGCCCATATTCCCGTTCATCCTGTTCGGATTTTGGATCAATGGGGTCTTTGTTGGTGTCTTCGGCGTCATCCGGAGTAATATTGTCTCCTGTGCCGGTATGCTGCTTTTGCTGCGGCGTGGTTTAGAGCGGCGCCGCTGCCGTCTGTGTTTTTGTTGTGTTTCAGGGGGTGTATCCTTAGTTGGATCCTTCTCCTTGTCGCCATTGTTCTCTTTTGGTGTATCCACCATGTATACATCATATGAGGAGGTGGTTGTCCAGCGCCCTGTATGCGGTGGCTGTTCTGCCTGCTCCTCTCCGTCATCGTCGTCCATCCCGTCAATGTCTTCGGAGCTGTAGTCAAGCATGTTGGTTAAGTATTCGACAGTGGCTATGTTGGGTGGTGGGTGGGCAGTGAAATCCTCCATTATTAGCCTCTAGTTCAAACAGGATATAGTTCGGCTGCGGGCACTCGTTAAGGAGAGGGCTTTTAGTGAATTGAGCACATCGCCTAAGGGCGAGTGCCAGAAAATATCCGTGGAGGTGAACTCCAGGATCGGCGCCTGATCTAGCTCGATGAGCGCGGATCCACGCAGTTCGGGTTCCATAGCCGGAGATGGCTCCGGGGTTCCGGTGACACTGGTCCTGTTCTGAGTCAGATCGGTGTGCGGCTCCAACGCCGCGGAGTCTGCAGCCTCCGTGGCGGGGTTGAGCCCCTCGTCCTCTGACGGCATAGTCCATTCCGGATCTAAGGCAAAAGCGGTTACAGGTGCTATCCCCTGAGTACGGGTCGATGACAGAGTTAGATCATGTTCATCGTGGTGGCAGGGAGTGACTGCCATGGGCTCGAATCCGTCGAAGATCAAGTCTCAACGGACATCGGCAACATAATTTAAGCTCCCAAATCTAACCTGATGGCCAGGGGCGTAGCTATCGATCTGCTCCAGACGGCCAAGCGAGTTGGCCCAGAGTGCGAAGCCACCGAACACAAAGATCTGTCCGGGAAGGAAAGTCTCTCCCTGGACCGCATCGTTAAAGAAGATTGATGGAGCCATCAAACCTTTAAGAGGCGACACAGTGGAACTCTCAATGAAAGCACCAATGTCGGTGTCAAAACCGGCGGATGTTGGGTAGGGGGTCCCAAATTGTGCGTCAGAGGTCGATGGTAACAGGAGACAGGGGACACGATGTTTACCCAGGTTCGGGCCCTCTCTATGGAGGTAATACCCTACTCCTGCTTGATGATCTTGATGGATATGAGTGTTACAAGAGTTGATCTACCACGAGATCGTAATGGCTAAAACCCTAAGAGTCTAGCTTATGTGATTATGATTGTCCCTATGGACTAAGCCCTCCGGTTTATTGTCAGGACCCCGATTCAATGCCACATCGATCTAGCATGTAACACCTCATATCACTTTGCGGCCTCACGCACGGTATCCCCACGGGTGTCGCCTTACCTTTGCCCGGGACCGTTTGCGCCTTTTGGCACACTTATATGATAGTGTCGCTAGCATCCATATGATAAGGAGCATGGGCTGACATGGCTAGTCGTAAATCCAAAGTGGCACAGACTTACAGGGACAGGCATCCATGACCCAGCATCGAACGTGTCAGTCATCAGCGAGTGGATCCAGGCTGTAGCACTGGGCTAGCAGGACTCCGGTGAACCGGGCTGTAGCGGGCTAACAGGACTCCGGTATTCATCGCGTGACATTTCCCTGAAGGGACAGACACAGGAACGAAGAACGACACATGCTGGCCAGCCTAAGTGTTCTGGAGCAGTAGCAAGCTACCATGGCTCAGTGGAAGCACTAGGAGACATTTCCCGGTAAGAGAGGCTACTAAGGATAAACAACTAGATAGTCAGATCCCACACATACCAAGCATTTCAATAACATACACACAATATGCTCGATATGTGCAAATACAACATGGCATCACAACATGACTCTACAGCTCTAGTATTTTATTCAATAGGCTCCGAGGAGCGAGATATTACAAACATGGGTCTCTTGACCTAGCATACAGAGCATACAAGTCAAAGCACATGCGGAAGCTTAACATGTGCGAGTACAGACATCTACAAATGAAAAGGCTGAGAAGCCTGTCTATCTACCAGATCCTGCCGAGGGCACAAGATCGTAGCTGAGGTAACAAGCTAAACGTCGAAGTCCAAGCGGAACTACTAGCGAGACTGAAGTCTCTTTGCCAAAACATAAAATGGGCAAACGTGAGTACAAATGTACCCAGCAAGACTTACATCAGAACTATCTACATATGCATCATTATCAACAAAGTGGGTGGTGGAGTTTAACTGCAGCAAGCCAGCTTTGACTCATTGGCTATCCTGAACTACGACTGCAAATAACTCTTTTGAGGTGGCCCACACGAGTACACATATTCACCATATCAATACACCACTATGGATCCGCTTCCGTCTCCCTACAAGAACGCCATCCATAGCACTCACGCTTATCTTGCGTATTTTAGAGTATCCACTTTCACTTGTCTATGAACTGTACAGGCAACCCAGAAGTCCTTTACCGCGGACACGGCTATTCGAATAGATAATGTTAACCCTGCAGGGGTGTACTTCTTCACACACACTCTCACCACTTACCGCCGTTTACATGACATGTACTCGGCAACCTTCAAGCGGAAGCCCAGCGAGGGTGTCGGCCACGACCTGACTAACCACTATCGACCTATTCAGGTTCCATCCGCAAGGAGATCCGGCCGGGGTGTTCCTCATGGCCCCAAACGATGTGAGCAGGGTTCCCAAGCCCACCATCCGAGTGCCACTTGGTACACCATGCCACTATGCCTAGTCTGTCCCAAGCCCAGCTGTACCGGGTGCCACTTGGTAGAATACTAACACTACCTACAAACACCAGAAACTAGTTGCAACTCCTGGACAGAGATCAGGTTGATTAATAAGTCGAGAGAGCTTGGAGCGCCCGGAGCCCAATGTGTGGTAGTAACTGTTCATGGATCACAAACACAGAACTCAGTTCCTGAGGACGGCTGCAATGAGACAACCCACCATGTACTCCTACATGGCCTCTCACCGCTACCTTTACCAAATCGTGTTCACACACTTAGCTCTCAACAGTAGAACATGTTCACCACATTCCAATTCATCCCCGATGAATTAGACCTGACACAACTCTAAGCAATAGCAGGCATGACAAACAAACATGAATGAGTAGGCACATCAGGGATCAAACAACTCCTACTCAATCTAGTGGGTTTCATCTATTTACTGTGGCAATGACAGGTCATGCAGAGGATAAAGGGGTTCAACTATCGCAGCAAATAACAGTTGTATCGTTGTTGTCCTAATGCAGTAAAATAGAGCAGGAGCAAGAGAGTGGGATTGTATCGGAATGAACAAGGGGTTTTGCTTTCCTGGCACTTCTAAAGATAGTATAGTTCTTCATCGTGTCATCGAACTCATCGTCGGAACAACGTCTACTGAGGGGGGACAAACACCGGCAAACAAGGAAGAACACAATCAATGCAGTGCAACAATATGATGCATGAGTGTGACATGGCAATATGCTGTGGTTTGAGCTAATGCAACTAGCAGCAAGATAAATGGGGTTGGTTTGAACCCTAGGTTCAAATTCAAACTCCATATGTGAAGGTTTAAATGTTATTCATATGATTTGTCCTAAACAGCAGCTATAAGTTGTTCTAACATGCATTACAATGGTACAGATGGATAGATTAGATTTTTCTGATCATTTTTCATATATAATTTGTTTCATTTGGAGTTACGGTTGATTTTATATGATTTTTAGAAGTTTTGGTTATTTTCTGGAATTTCCTGGGTTATTTAGAATTAAACAAAATCCAGTAAATGATTTAACGCGTCAGCATAACGTTGGCATGACGTAAACGAGTCAACGGGGCACGGTCCAGGTCAAACTGACCAGTGGGGTCCACTAGTCAGTGACCCAGTGCTGGTTAGTGTCGCTGACAGGTGGGACCGGGTCAACAGCCACGTCCGCAAGTCAGCACTAACGTGTGGGGCCGGTCAATAGGTGACGTGGCCCGTGGGGTTAGTTTAGTCTAAACAGGAGCTAAGCAGGGTTAATTAGACCGTGGGGCCCGGTAGTCAGTGGCTCTGGGGAGGGTTAGCTGGCCCTGAAGAGCGCTAATCACGCGGCCACGTCGGCTCGCCGGAGTTCAGCCGACGGCGACCTCGAACCACGGCGGAGCCCGCTCGGAACTCGCCAGAGGCCACGGGTCGACGCGCCAGGGGCACCAGAAGGAAGGTCGTGCCCGTGCGCATCCGGGGAGACCAACGGGAGGGCGCAGGGTGGCCAAAGTTCGCCGGAAGCGAGCTCCTAGCAGCGGCCGGAGCTCGGGCAGGACCGGCTACTCGCTATGGTGCATGGGAAGGTGAGATAGCAGGTGCGTTCGTCTCCTGGGAGCAGAACGAGCACGATGACGTGCTCAGGGGCAAGCTATGGCGTCTGTAGCCACGACGGCGACATGGCCGTCGGCGGCGAGCTTCGGGAACTTGTGGAACGACGGCTAGAGGACGGGAACGGAGGGGGCGAGCAAGAGGAGAGGTGAGGAGCTCACAGGGAGGCGGCGCAGAAGGTTAGTGGGCTCGGGGGTGCGCCAGACGTCGCGAATCGACGGCGGTGCTCGGTGGCGCCCGAGGTGGAAGGCGAGCTCGAAGGCATCACCACGGTGCTCTTGGGTTCGGGATCTTCCGCGTGAAGGAACTTTGCGTCGTCACGGAGCTTTTGGACACAGGGAAGGGGCGAGAGGACCATGGTGGTCACGGTGGCAGCGAACGGCGGCGACGGTGGCGTTCGGTGGTGAGAGGGAGAGAGAACAGAGGAGGGGGAGAGCGTTCGGGAGAAAGTGAGAGGGGTCCAGGGGGGGTGTGGCGTCGTCCAGAAGATCGTGGAGGCCAGGCAGGCAGGGAGGAGCTGGCGCGGCTCGCCTGCGCGCCGGGCACGCAGCTGCTTCTCCTCCTGGCAAGAGGAAGAAGACAGTGGTGCCCCTGGTGGGCCGGGCTGGCTTTGCCGGCTGGGCTGCTACAATGGTGGGCTGGCTGGGCTGCCAGGTAAGTCCTTCTCTCTCCCTTTTAAATTCTATTTTTCTATTTTTCTGTAAGTTTGTGGCTTTATTAAAAATAGTTAGACACCTTCAAAAATCCTAAAAATAATCATAGGCTTTGTTTAGATTAATTCCATTTATTTGAGCATTATTTGAGCATTTAAAATATTTACTAACATTTAAATGCCCAAATGCAAAGTACATAAGATTTAATTCAGTGACCAAATATGTCATGGAAAAATGTGCAACACCTCTGGTTATGGTTCTAGCATTTTCCAGAAATGATGAACATTTTTGAAGCCATTTGGATTCACTGAAATTATTTTTTGGTTGAACCTATTTGAATTCCATTTGGTACTAGGGTTTGGACATCCGCATTTCAAGTTCATTTGAAAAGTTAAACATGATGCACACATGAAGGCTAGCCTACTGCATACCAGGACTAGGGATGTGACATTTATATAGACACCGGAGGGGACTTGGGTTGGTACAAAGTCGGTTACACCAGAAGGAATCTTCATATCTTGGACGCCAAGCTTGCCTTCCACGCTGGAGAGAGTCCCACACGGACACGGGATAAGTCTTCGGTCTTGTATCTTCACAGCTCAACAGTCCGGTTCATGTATATAATCCGGACATCCGAGGACCCCCTAATCCATGACTCCCTCAACGGACCCTCACTCTGCCCTAAGCCAAAGAACTGGCTTCGGCTGTGGGCTGGCGAGCACATAGGGCCAAAGCACCGGCACGCCAGGAACACCAAGTCAAGAACCGCCGGGTCATCCAACCCGGCCCCGCCACTTTAAGCTACCGCAAGACCGGCTACTCGCCAACTCGGCCCTGCCGGGTTGCCGTCAGCCGGCCCAATGGGTGTTTCGCTCGCACTCAACATTCCAGAAGCCCAAGTACTATGCGCTCCCTTCAAAGGCCAAACTCCTTGTCGCGGACCGGAGCCTCAACCGTCACACTCGCGGGGGGAAGCCCAAGAGGGGAGAGTCGCAAGAAAACAGTCCCAGGGACAAAAGGCGAAAGCGCAAACATCCGCAAAACCTATGCATACTGCCGGGTTGCTCAACCCGGCCCCGCCTCTTTAAGCTACCGCACTATCACGCCTAATATGCGGCCCTATCCAAAAGGAACTCGAAGGTCCCACCAAGGATAGACCCGCATATTGAAACGCTTTTGCAAGGTGGATATCATTACATCAACATTAAATAATATATGGGGATACATACAAGAGGCATACAATGCCACACGAATACAACAATACAATACATCAGAGCATCATCCGACTACGGATGAAACACAAACAGAAACTCAAACGACATCCACCCTGCTAGCCCAGGCTGCCGACCTGGAACCTATCCCCTGATCGAAGAAGCAGAAGAAGAACTCCAATACAAGCAAACATCGCTCTCGCGTCAAGATCATCGCATAAACCTGTACCTGCAACTGTTATTGTAGTAATCTGTGAGCCACGAGGACTCAGCAATCCCATTACCATGGGTATCAAGACTAGAAAAGCTTAAAGGGAAAGGAAGGGGTAAAGTGGTGAGGCTGCAGCAGTGACTAAGCAAGTATGGTGGCTAACATACGCAAATAAGAGTGAGAAGAGAGCAAAAGGAACGGTCGTGAAGCTAGCAATGATCAAGAAGTGATCCTGAACTCCTACTTACGTCAAACATAACCCAGAAACCGTGTTCACTTCCCGGACTCCGCCGAGAAGAGACTAGCACGGCTACACACGCGGTTGATGCGTTTTAATTCGGATCTGGTGTCACGTTATCTGCAACCATACATTAACAAATTCCCATCTGCCTATAACCGCAGGCACGGCTTTCGAAAGATTATACCCTGCAGGGGTGTCCCAACTTAGCCCATGACAAGCTCTCGCGATCAACGAAGGAATAGACCTTCTCCCAGGAAGACCCGATCAGACTCGGAATCCCGGTTTACAAGAGATTTCGACAATGGTAAAACAAGACCAGCAAAGCCGCCCAATGCGCCGACAATCCCGATAGGAGCTGCACATATCTCGTTCTCAGGGCAACACCGGATGAGACATCCTATGAGTAAAACCAGCCCTCGAGTTGCCCCGAGGTGGCCCCGCAGTCTACTCGGTTCGGACCAACACTTAGACAAGCACTGGCCCGAGGGGGGCTAAAATAAAGATGACCCTCGGGTTAGCCGACCCAAGGTTGGGCCTTGCTGGAGGAGTTTTATTCAAAGCGAACTGTCAAGGGGGTCCCATAAATCACCCGACCGTGTAAGGAACGCAAAATCCGGGAACATAACACCGGTATGACGGAAACTAGGGCGGCAAGAATGGAACAAAACACTAGGCAAAAAGCCGAGTCTTCCATCCTTTACCAAGTATATAGATGCATTAATAATATAAGAGATATTGTGATATCCCAACCAAAATCCTGTCCACCATGGAGCAATCTTCAACTTCACCTGCAACTAGCAACGCTATAAGAGGGCTGAGCAAAGCGGTAACATAGCCAAGCAACGGTTTGCATAGGAAAGGTGTCAAAGGTTAGAGGTTCATGGCAATATGGGGAGGCTTGATAACCAGGTAATAGGTAGCGCAGCATAGCGATAGAACGAAGCAACTAGCATAGCAATGATAGTAGTGAGATCTAGGGTAGCGGTCATCTTGCCTGAAATCCCGCAAGGAAGAAGAACGAGTCCATGAAGAAGACGAACGGATGAAGCCGAACCAAGCGTAGACGAACGAATCCTCACGATCGCAACGAAACAGGAACTATCGAAAAGAAGCACACAACATAGTAAACACACCACACATGAACAAGGCATGATGCACAACAAACAAGATGCATGACAAAGCTACATGAAGCTACTCATGGCAAGAGATGATGCAAACAAGAGCAACACACAAAGGCAAGTTTAAATGGGGCCGGGAACAACATATAACAATTCCGGTAAGTCCTCATATGCAAATTTCGAAATTGGTCCAGATCTGAACAAACCTTATGTTCAATTTGTTAAACAACAAGTTAAGATGCACCAAGATGATCTACACGAGATTCTAGTCAAGTTACATATAAAGTTCATTTAATTCGGAGCTACGGCCTAGAAGATATGAGCAGAACAAGTTAAGCATGGCATTGATGCAAAATGCACCCAAACATCAAGCAAACACCTCAAAACAAGGATGCAACATGATAATAAGAAACTACATGCAATTCTAAGCAAGTTTCATATAGAGCACACTCAAAACGGAGCAACGGTTCAACACACACACATGAAACAAGTTTAAAGGACAAGTTGTCCAAAACAGCAACTAGGCATATTGCAAGCATCAAAACAACATGCTGCAGCATCTCAACATGAAAACAAAAGACATGGGCATGATGTACAGGTAAAGCACAACAAAACATGAACACTGAGCTATCTCCAGAAATCACTAGAACTTGCTCAAACACACATGGTAAGATTGCAAGTTATAACAATTTAGACTTTGCAGAAAATAACATCATGATGCAATGTTTAGAGCTATCAAACAACATGTTACAGGAAACTATCATGGCAAACAAAGGCATGGCATGAAACTACTAAATGCATAGATCAAAAGTCTCTTACTAACCATAAGCCAAAAAGGATCAGAAAATATGATGGCACCCATGTAAACATGGCAAGTTATATTACAGATTCATACATGGCAGGAATAGAATTATGAAGGCATGTTGGTGAGCTTGTGCAACTCACCACAGAGCAATACATGGCATGAAAAGGCAACCAACAGTAAGAAGGTATGTTTGTGAAGCTAAGCATCGCAAGAGCAAGGTCATAGGGTGCATGGAACACTAGGAAAACACATGGCAACAACTGAACTTAATGTTAACAGGCTGACAACAACATTTTCAAGCAACTTTGGAGCAAGATATGAACAAGCTACAGCAAGCTATAATTGCAACCAGGGGCATGGATGGATAGAGCATGACATGTAGATCAAAACATATTTAGTGATCATCTCCAGATTATGCATAGAATGATTAGTAGCAACATGTTTACATAGCATCACGAAATAACAGATTCAGCCTAGCAAAACAGCAACATCAAGTACCCTACTTAACAAGCTTGATTCACTCACCACAAGTCATTGCATGACAAGATAAGCATAGCATCATCAAGAAGACATGTCTGTGAAACAAACCAAGTCAAGAACAAGTTCATAGCATGCAAGGATCAACTACAACAACCTTGGCCAAATTGAATAACACGTAAACAATCTGCCAGGAAACATTTTAAAGCAAAAGTAGAGCACGAAAATGACATGCTACACTACTCCATAATTGCAAACAAGGGCATGAATGGATAGACAATAACCATTTGTTCAAAACACCCCTATTGACGTATCTCAAAATATGCATGGATCTCTCTGTAGCATCAAGTTTACATGGCATCAAAATAACAGCAGAACAGGGACTAAAATCAGCAACATCACGATGCCTAGTTTGCATGCTTCTGCTAGTCGCCACATTGATCACAAAAATACATTGTAAGCATCTCTGTAAAGAGGGCATGTCATAGTTCAAAACACATGTAGACATCAACCTCATAGGATACACACATCAATCATGGCAAAAATGACAAAAGAGCTCGTTCTGTTAACAGACAGCAGAAAACATTATGAAGCACTCTTGCGACGATGATTCGGGCATCTAGATGACCTCAAATGAATATGATGCAATGGAATGAAATGATGTACTCGTTGAGACGAACAATTTGACATACTACACGCACGAAATAGTGCTACGGATGCAGAGATACGACACGACGAACATAGCATGAAAATTACTGCAGATTCGGGACAGCAATTTCGGGGGGGAAAAACAGGTGAGCGTCAAAAAACTACGAGACGCCCAGAGCGGGGATTAGGGGGCTGCTCACCCTGAGCTCGGCCCACAAAGAGGAAGCAGGCCGGGGCCGGCTGGGCTGGGCCTTGGAGGCACGGGGCCGTGGCCCACACGGCTGGATCGGGCGCTCGGTTCGCTCCCGAGCAGGAAGACGAGCAGGGCTCCGGCGGCGGCGGCTTGCTCCGGTTCCAGCAACGGCGGGGCTCCGGCGAGCCGAGGCGTGGCCGGGAATGGGACGAGGGCCCCTGGATCCGGCGGCTCCCGACCGGATCCGGTCGGAGGAGGCCGGTGACGAGATGTAGAGGGCGGGGTCGGGCGGAGCTCGAGTCGGTGAGGCCATGGCGAGCGGGAGCCGGGACGGCCTCGGGCGGCGCACGGGCGAGCACCGGGCGGCGAGCGGCGGTGGAGGCGCGCC
>NC_041389.1:267583836-267632308 GCF_002162155.2 Triticum dicoccoides
GACGCGGGCCCCGACGAAGCGGGCGGCGGCACGGATGGGATGGGCCCCGCAGGCTGCGGCGGACGCGGGCGGCGCGGGGACAGGCTGCAGCGGCGGGGACACGTGTCAGCAGCAGATTCGCAGGAGAGCGGCGGCGGACGTGTCCGGCCGGGGATGGACATGTCCGGTGGCGCAGAGAGGAATTTTGCTAGGGTTAGGGTAGGAAAACATCCGTGAATTTCGTGGGGGAGGGCATATTTATAGGTAGAGAGAGCTAGGAGAGTCCAAATGAGGAGCAGTTTTCGGCCACGCGATCGTGATCGAACGACCGAGAGCATGGAGGGGAGTTAGATGGGTTTTGGGCCACTTTGGAATGGTGTTGGGCTGCAAGGAGAAAAGGGGGGTTACGGGCTATGCGGTTAACTGTTGGAGTACCAAACGACCTCCAAATGGCACGAAACTTGACAGGCGGTCTACCGGTGATATACCAAGGCCGCTTGGCAAGACTCTGTCCATTCCGAGAAAGTTTAATACCCACTCACAACGAGAGACGAAAGGGGAACGCCGGAGGACATAGGAGCGCCGGATCGCAAAACGGACAACGGGGAAAAGGCTCGGATGCATGAGACGAACACGTATGCAAAATGAAATGCACATGATGACATGATAAAATGCAACACGCAAGCAAATGACATGGCAACTACGGCAAATAACTGGCGGACACCTGGCGCAACGAATCCGGGTCGTTACACGCACGATCGGCTGCTAGCCAACACGGCTCCGTTGGATGGCTGCCAGCTGGCCCAATGGGTGTTTTGCTCGCGCTCAATATTTCAAAAGTCTAAAGTACTGTGCGCTCCTCCCGAAGGCAGAACCCCTTGTCACGGACCGGAGCCTCGACTGTCAGACTCGCGGGGGGGGGAGGGGGAACCCAAGAGGGGTAAGTTGCAAGAAAATGACTCGGGAAACAAAAAAGTGAAGGTACAGACATTCACAGAGTTTGTACAACATAAATTTAGAATATAGGCCCAAGGCCAGAGTTCATTACACCCAGATAACCCCCAGTGGGTGGTTGGATATGCTACCTAATAAGAAATTTTCGCTAAGATAAAGACAGGAAGCCTCAGGCATCCCCATCACCGGGTCGCACAACTACCGAGGTGTCGGTGTCCTCCTAGATGTCCGCGTCGCAGTAAACTCCTGTCTCCTCGGAGCTGCCCTCCGGGTCGTCCGGAAGAAGGCCGAAGTCGTCAGTAGCCACGACGCCGTCCTCCGCCTTCTCTGGCTGGAACTCGTTGTGGAAGGCGAACCCAGTGATGTAGCTAGCCCGGGCAGCGATCTGTCCAGCCTCCACCTGCAGTTGGCTCTCCGAGCCGGCTCGCTGGCCCATCAACGCATCCAGCGCCAGGTTCGGATGCCAAGACATTGCGAACCTGAGCGCCATCTCGGTGCAGGCACGAGCAGCGGAAACCCGCCACTCATGGAGACGGTTCGGGCCCGCCTCCAACTAACGCGCCAGCCTCGTGAAGCTGCCTGGTGCAATGGAACCCGGCCAGAGGGCCACCGTCATCGCCGCGCCGGCCTGGGAAAGCCACCCCATCTGGTCGCTCATGACGCGCAGGCGTGCCTTGGCGGTGGTCACGATCTCCGGGAAGGTCCAAGCCACATGCGGGTCTGTCCCGGAGCCAACGACTCCCTGTGGGTCTTGCTGGTAACGGACGGCTTCCTCCTCTATGGGGAATGTATCCGAGAAGTCCCCTGTCAAGAAAATAACAAGTCAGAACGGTTACCAAAGGGAAGAAGCCGGAACGATGACCCGGCGAAACCCAAAGAAAAGCACTTACTGGAGAAGGACTCTTCCAGGTGTTGCGCTTCGAGCAACGTACCACACCGCTCCCGCGTGATGGTGCGGTTACGCTCCTCGAGGGCCTTCTCCAAGTCGGCCACCTTGGCAAGGGCCACCTTCAACTCGGCATCCTTGTCAGCGGTCGCCTTCTCAGACTCCTCAGGGCGGCGGGACTCCCCCTGACGGGCCTCCTCCGCCGTGGCC
This sequence comes from Triticum dicoccoides, assembly GCF_002162155.2. Classification (NCBI taxonomy): domain Eukaryota; kingdom Viridiplantae; phylum Streptophyta; class Magnoliopsida; order Poales; family Poaceae; genus Triticum; species Triticum dicoccoides. The sequence continues at coordinate 267,585,866 of NC_041389.1, forward strand.
ACCAGCGCCTTCAGGCGATCCACCTCGGCCTGAAGCTGGCCCTTGTCGTCGGCTACCTTGCTGCATTGCTGGTCCACCTCGCCAAGGGCCCGCTGGGCCTCAACGACCTTGCCGGCTTCCGCCTTGAGGCGATCCACCTCGGCCTCAAGGCGACCCTTGTCGGTGGTGAGCTGCTCCTGCAGACGGCCGGCTTCATCGAGCGCCTGCTGGGCCCCCGTCGCCTCCGCCTTCGCCTTCACCCCCTCGGCCTCAAGACGGCTGGTGTTAGCAACAAGCTGGTCATAGTGGAGGCCGGCCCGGATCAGCTGGGTCTTCCGAGCTAGCACCTCGGCTGCAAAGAAAAAACTCAGAAAATGAAGAACCACTTTAAGATTCGATGCAACTGCTACGTAGTTGGCCCGAATCTCGGGGCCTACACCTAGTTGGTGCGCTAGCGCGCACCCACTAAAAAAAGAGCACACAAGAAATACCTGCGGCGACACGGAGCTCCTCCTTCTTGGCTGCGAGCTGCTCCTTGAGCTGCCGGTGTCTGTGTAGGAGTCGGTTGATGACGCTGACCCAGTAGGAATCCAGTTGCTGTAAAGAGCGAGGATCAACACAAGTCAACAGTTTAAGATTCGACCCAACTGCTACGCAGTTGGCTCGAATCTCTGGGGCTACACCCAGTGGGAGCGCTAGCGCACCCCCACTAAGAAGAAGCAACGAAAAAAGAAAAACAGAAGGCAAGGGAAGAACTTACAAGCACGGCACGCTCCAGCTCCAGCGTCTGCCCCACCTCGGCCTGGGCAAAGCCTGGATCCGATCCGTCCGCCGTCGCAGACGATGGCTCACGGCGGTCATCGCCGCTGGTCTGGGGCCCAAAGAAGACCTCGCCGGACCCACCCTGAGCCGGCTACGACCCAACCTAGAGACCCCCTCGCGTGAGTGCTAGGGTGTGCTCTCCGCTGGCCGCCTCCCCCGCGGCCGGCGCCCTTTCCGACATCGACGCCGGCTCGACAGCCGTGCCCGCGGCTCCTCCAGCGCCGTCCGCACCGCCTCCTCTAAGACGATGCTGCCGCCATCTCCATCAACCCCTGCCCGCTCGACCATGCCAGTCCGCGGTGGGGTATCGTCCCCAACAACCATGACCTCCTGGTCGAGGTCCATCACGTCCGCATGGCCGCCTTGGCCACGCTTGCCCTCCAACGACGGAACGAAGATCGTCGCCGCCGTCACCGTCCCCGTCGGCATCTCCGGCCACGCCGGCTCGCGCCCACATCGCCACAGCATTGGCCCAGGCCTGGGCTGACGCTGCCTTCAGCTCCTCCTCCGCCCGGTTCTGGTCCCGCCAGGCCAGGCCCTCGGTGTCGGCCGGGTCCAGGCCGAGGTACGGGTCCGCCACCTCCTTGTCCCGGTCGACGATGCTGGAACGGCTCCTCCAGAACATGGTGCCCTTGGTGGACGCAATGTTCGCTCCCGCCAGCACCAGAGATATCAGGGAGCTGAAATTTAAAACAGAATAAATATACAAGAGCCAAGCAGAGCTGCTCGGCCACTCGGACTCGAGCAAGGAAGAAGCTTACCCCGGCTCCACCGGAACGGCGGGCCTGGCCGGCCTCTCCTACGTGGCACCGCGCCTCCGACCGGGTTCACTGCGCGCTTCACGGCCGGGGCCCGGGGCACGATGTTGCCCTTCCCATGCGGCCGGCTTGCCACCGGCGTCCCTTGAGATAACCCGGCTCCGACTGCGCCTCCGCCTCCTCCAACCGACGCCACTACATCAGCAACTCACGTCAGCACACGCCGCGTCGTGTCGGCCCCGGGAATTGGAAAAACGAGGAAGACAAAACTTACCCACGCGGCGCCCTGCATCGGCGTCACCGGTCGCCTCGTCCTCTCCGTCGTGGTAAACGGGCTCCTCCGAGTCGGCCCACACCACCTGCATCGGCGCCCAGTCGTAAGGATGTCGGATGGCATTCAGAAGCACCTCCCGCGTCGCGTCGGGGCGAACAAGAAGATGAGTAGCAGCAAAGTATGATTACCAAGGACTCACCATAGGTGCCAGTTTCGCATGGTTGTATGGAGGTTTCCTGAACTGCTAGTCGTCCTGCGGCCCGGCCTTGGAGATGTCATTAACCTGGAGCACAACCTGGTCTGCCGCTAGGTGCGTGTTCGCCATGCGGTCGGATTCCTGGAGGACGGTCATCCGGCCAACGAGACGACTATGCTGCTGCAGCGGCAACACTCGGCGGACGATGAAGGTGGTGATAAGGTCGGTGTCGGTGAGCCCTTCCCGCTCCTTCACCTCTGACACTCGTTCACACAAGTTCAACACCTCCTACGACGGGTGCTTGGGGTAATAACCCCAGTTCTACTTCACCAATGGCGGCGCGTCAACGAAGGGCGGCAAGTTGATGCGGTCCGCGCCGAGATTTCAGACGTAGAAGAAAGAATTCTACCACTTCTTGGCAGAATCCTCCAGTGGCATCTTGGGGCAGTCCACTCCCGACCGCTTGTAGGTGACGGTGGCCCCGCACTCTGACATCTCCCCGGCCCTCGGCCCCTGCTGCTTCAAGGAGAAGAAGCGCACCCAGAAGTCGATCGACGGTTCGACCCCAGGTACCCCTCGCAGAGGGTGAGGAATCCCGAAAGATGCACGATGGCGCCGGCGCCAAGATGATGCGGCTGAAGCCCGAAGAACTCCATGAAGGTTCAGAAGAACGTGCTCGTGGGAAGGCCGAACCTGTGCTTAAAGTGATGATAGAAGACCACGTGCTCCGTGCCCTCAGGCCGCGGTTCCCGCTCGCCCTACGGCAGACGCGCGACAACCTTTGTCTCCCCCGGTATGTGCCTGGTGTCGCAAAGATGGGCAAGGTCGTCGAGGGTGACGGTCGAGCCCATCCATGAGCCCGACGGAAGCGCCATTGACGAGGCAAGAAGAGAAAGAGAAGAATAACAGCGACAAAGCTCTGCTCGAAATGTCGGGCGTCGCAGCACGCAGCGGTCGCAAAAGCAGAGGGAGGACGAAGGGGCAAGGGGCGCAAGCGTGAATGATCTCTGCCGCCCCCTTGCCCCAATTTATAGGCCATGATTCGAAACGTGGGGGGAGTGGGATTGTTTGCGCTCGCCCCTCCCACTTCCTCACAATAAGTGCGCACGTACGCATGCAGTAACTGCCTAGAGAATGGCAACCGACTTGCGGACGCCGCAATAAATCCACGTGCATGGGCCAAGGGCACGTGGCGGCGGGCCCCAGCGCGTCGCCCAGTCCTGTCACGTGCGTGGCTTGTTAGGCCCCTCCGACTTCCGGGCACCACGTGGCGGCCGCGCCAAGCCCGAAATATTACCCAAGATTCGGTGGACTCCTCGGTTCCCGCCACTACCGGGGTGCCGCGATCCGACTTCCGTAAGCCGGCACACAGTGGGTGTTGCGGGACCCGGTGGTCACATAATTCACCTCTGCAAAGGGGAAAACTGTGAAGGCCCTCTCATCCAAAGACGACGGACCTTCACAACTTCGGGGACTATTGTCGGGGGGGGGGGTGAACCCCAGGCAGGCAACGGAACCCGGATACATTTCAAAAACAACGGGGACGACATCGCCCCTCAAGCCGGCACATGCTTGGCTGGGTTGCCCAACCCGGCAAAACTCCTCGACCCGGCCCAACGGCGGGCCCCAGATGGCCGAACCCGGCGCACCAAGACTTATCCAGCAAGCTAGCTCCACCCTTGGCGTGTGTCAGCGTTCTGGGAACGGGGGTCCCCAGACTTGCCTGCCTGCGGCCCAGGGCGTGGCTCCTCCAGCGGCCTGGTACAGCCCATCTTCACCAGCAAGGTAGCCAAGACCCTCGCGAGGGGGGCAAGCCTCGCGAGGCGGATGACACAATACCTCCTTGGGGGCAACTACATCAGGCTGGCTCATGAAGAGCGGAGATATCAAGGCAGGGGGTACCTCGTGAGGTTCTCGTGACGCAAGCCATGACGAACAAGGCCAGGCGAGTGCCAGGCAGGCGCCAGCACGCACAGTGTCCTTGTTTCCTCTTTGGTGCTAAGAAGGCAAGCGCATGCGAGGAATACCAAGGCAGCGGGCAAAGGTTTCCATATCGGTGCAACAAGACCAAGACCAGCAGGACGGCAAGACGGACGTTACCGTGGAGCCCAAGACGGCGTCACCACCAGAGCCTTTTGCAGGCGAAGACCACCTTTAGTCAGGATAACTTGTACTAGTTGTCCCCCTTTGAATTTGGCCATCGTGGCATCCCTTCCCGCTCAATATTTGGGAAGAGGACCGGGGCCTCTATAAATAGGGCTAGCCACCATGGTAGAAAGCAACGGGACCGGAGATCAGATCCATTTCACCATTACCAGCTCGACGAGCACAAGAACACCTCTCCTCTGGAGGTCGTTCTTCCCTTGTACTATTCATCCATAGCCCAAGAGGCAATCCACCACCACACTAGAGTAGGGTATTACACCACAATGGTGGCCCGAAGCAGTATAAATCTTGTGTCCCTTTGTCTTGCGAGCTTTCATAGTTAGGCATGGATCGAGTGCAAGTGAGCTAGAGTTGGGGAGAGATCCTCGTGCGCACCCCAGTGTTTGAACCTTAAGGGTTTTGCCGAAACCCACGATCCGACATTTGGCGCGCCAGGTAGGGGTGCGCCGAAGCATCTCTTTCATCAGCAAACTCGCCAGCGCGCCGCCGCAACGATGGCCGGCAATCTGAGGACCGAAGCCAATCACTGGGCACCCAGCACGTCCCGAGTGACGTCGACCACCCGAGAAGAGCCCGACCTAGCGATGCAGGCAACGGTCGCGCCTCCGTACGTTGCGGGACGCGGGCGGCATGGCTCGGCGCCATCCACCCTCACCACGCGGCGCGCGCGGGCAACCGCAAGAGCCAAGAGCTACACCGCGGCAACGGCACCACACACCCGGCGGGAATAGGCAAACATGAGGGCCGCTCTCACGGTGGCACGCGAGCTGCTATGGTGCCGCCTGATGGAGAGCAGCAGGGATGCGCTGCTCGAGCACGTCGCCGAGCTGTTGGATGCCGCGACCATGGGAGCACCGCCCTTCTGCCACCTGGTCACTCCTCGAGCTGCGGCCGGGTCGCACGGAGGGCCTCGCCACGCCCGCGTGCCCCTAGGCACCCCCGGAGGTTCTACCGATACCGGCATGACCCTCTGCGCTGGACACCTCGTGGTGCCTGCGCCACCATCGATAAACGTGGGCCCGAGTGCGCCGCTCGCGGCTTCGACGGGAGGCCACCTTACCTACCTCAGGACGGCGCACTGGGCTAGTCAACGTGGAGTGTGGGGCACTTCGGCAAGGTTTTCGGGGCAGCAGCCTCGGAAGCCTACGTGCCATGCATGATGGATCAGGAGTACGCGCTAGAGGACGACCCCGGGTCATTCTTCGAGCCAGGCTGGAAGAAGGGAGCACTAGAGGTTGAGGCCTTCCAGGAGCCACCTAGGAGTCACGCCGACCACCCCAACGACAGCAACTACATGGTAGCACTGATTCCTCAAGAACAAGCTTACGCTAACCATGGGTCTCAGGAGGATCAGGTCACAGCAGCAGACGGCCGCCCAAGCATAGCAGCCCCCTTGCCACTAGTAGGAGCACATTGGGGGCTGTAGGGAAGAAGTTAGGAGCATGGCCCCTCCCCGCATTGCATGGAGAGGGGCGTCACCCGGAGGTAGGCCCTCTACCGGGGAGGCGCTCACGAGCCTTCCCCCGGCAGAGGACCCGTGGTCGCCGAGGGCACCGCTGGCGTTCCCTCTGCCCTGTTGGTCTCGTCCAGGTTCCCAGACGCCCCAACGGTGGTCGAGGGTGGCGCAAGGCGGAGCCCTTGCCTGGTGATATGAAGTAAGGCTCATGCCTGTGAAGATCGCTGCCCGTAACACTCTCACATAATAACAAGTGGGGATGTACACGCCCCGGAGTCTCAGGAGTGCCGCCCTTGGGCCTCGGGGGCTCCCACCCACGCCGAGTGGCAGCACTTAGCTCCGCGCTGGTGAGAAGACTTGAAGACTAGACTAGGCGCCGGACGCGGCCATTTGCTTTGGAACTTCTTTTTCTGTAGCCCATTTTCGGGTCCTGAATTTAAGTTGGGACTCGAATTTTTATCAGCTGCTTGGGGGTGTCTTTTCTCGATTCGAGCGGGTTTTCATGATTTGGTTCCTTGCCCTGATTTGGAACTCCACCTGCTGCCTCCCCTTTGAGAACCCCTCGCGAGCGGGGGCTGGGCGGCACCACGCGCCACGCGTGCCTGTACCTACTCCTCGCGAGGCCCTCTCGGGCGGATCGACAGGATTCCTAGACGCTCACGACTTCATGAGTCGGTCCGGAACTCAACTCATCTGAACCTAGGTAAATTGTAGCTACAAGCCCACGGCGAGGCTCACGGGCTTATGGAAACGCGTTGTGCCATTAGGTCCGACAAATAGAGGCAATAATTTGATTACATTTACACGAGGGGCTCCCCGTCCCCAAAATGCTTTCACAGCTTTCAGAGCCACGTCCATGTTTTGCATACAGGGCCCAAGACAGGAAAGCATGGACTCAATCCAACATGTCGCTCGCCGCGTCCTCTAGGTCGTCCTCAAGCGCGTCGCTGGCATCGCTGGCGTCGCTGTCGCTGCCGCCTGCTGCGTCAAAAACATTACCAGCGCCGCCCTCCCCGTTGTCAACTACGGCACCTTCATCTTCCGCAACTACAACCCCATCGTCGTCAGAAGTAAAAGCCCTCACCAAGGCGTCCACATTGTCTTCCACCCAGTGCGCCAGGTCACCCCGGATGGCCTCCAGTACTGGGGCGATGGCAACATCAAAATCAAAGTTGGCGTCGATGTTCTAAAGGTCGCTGAAGACTCGGGAGAACGCACGCCCGAGCAGGCCACAACTCATCTCTTCAACAAGCTCATGAGCCCTCGTCGGTCGATTCTCCAGGCGTGTCACCACGTCAGTGAAGAAGCGGAGATGGCTAGCATAATTTGTCTCATGGGGGTGAGGGGCATGCTCGTCACAGATGACGCCCAGCACATTATTGGCCCTAGTCTTGAGGCCTTCAAGCATGGGGGCATGCAGGCGCTCCATCGTCATCCGGCGGCACGTCTCCTCCCTGCACTCCTGCGCAAGAGACTCTGCAGCAGTGACTCGTTGTTGGAGTAGGAGTAGCTCGGCGCGTGCAGAGGCCAGTTTGGCCTGCACGGCCACCAGGGCGGCAGCAACGGCTTTTTCACGTTGCTCAGCCTCGGTTAGCTCGGCGGAGGTGGCCTGCTCACGCCACTCTGCCTCAGCCAGCCCCGACCGAAGAGCAGAAGTCCAGCCTTTAGCCTCAGCCCCCACAAGTTGCAGCTTCAAATTGTACGTGCCATTGAGGTCGGCACGAGCCTTTGCCACCCTGTTGTCAACCTCCTCCTGGATCCTCGCTTCGCGCAAGTTGGCGGCCTCCTTTGCTTGAGCGATGAGACGCTTCCTCGTCTCCAACCTCTCAAGTTCAAGGCTGCGCTCCACAGCTTCCTACGCCAGTGCTTCTTCGCGCCTCCGGATTTCTTCCTCTTCACCAGGCGTCCCCCTCAACAACGCAAGGGCGGCTTGGCACACCTCTACTTGCTGCTCCAAGGAGGCGCTCCAAGCTTGGAGCTCCCACGCACGCTTCTCTGTGATCTCGCGGCTATGGTCAGCCTCCCGGGCCTCTTCTAGAGCTTGGGAGAAGGCCTCACGCGAGGCCGTGAGAGACGCTATCGGTGTCAAAACCGGCGGATCTCGGGTAGGGGGTCCCGAACTGTGCGTCTAAGATCGATGGTAACAGGAGACGGGGGACAGGACACAATGTTTACCCAGGTTCGGACCCTCTCTATGGAGGTAATATCCTACTTCCTGCTTGATTGATCTTGATGAATATGAGTATTACAAGAGTTGATCTACCACGAGATCGTAATGGCTAAACCCTAGAAGTCTAGCCGGTATGACGACAATAATGAGTATCCGCCTATCCGGACTACGCCCTCCGGTTTATATAGACACCGGAGAGATCTAGGGTTACATGGAGTCAGTTACATAAAAAGGAATCTACATGGTTGATCGCCAAGCTTGCCTTCCACGCCAAGGAGAGTCCTGTCCAGACATGGGTGCAGTCTTCGGTCTTCGTATCTTCACAGCCCATCAGTCCGGCCCATGGCTCCCTCAGTCCAGGACTCCCACAGTAGCCCCTGAACCAGGCTTCAATGACGAGGAGTCGGGCATGCAGATTTGTCTTCGGCATTGCAAGGCGGGTTCCCTTCTTCCGAGCTCCAGAATATTCTTCGGACGTCACGGTTGTATCCGGACCTACACATGCAAGTGTAGAGAATACAATATCCCACGAGTCCAATCTGCTGTCAACTTGTTTCTGGCATACATCACGCCTGCCCGGTTATTATTTCGAACCGTTGGCTAGCCCGCCGTCCGACGTCTTGAGATGCGGTTTTATTGGCACGTCTTGTCAAAGCGGAGATCGTGTCCCCTTATTCACGGGATTTTCATCAATACGGCCGTGGGTTACCCAACCATCCCGTGGGCACAACTCCTTAAGGATAGGGAAGTTTCGAGACCTAGGAGGAGACGCTCAATATTCGCGGTCTTTATATAGGGACACACACCCGTCCCTTCCCTTTACGCTTGCTTCTTCCTCAACCCTTGCTTCCTCGATTTCCAACCCTTGGGTTCCAATCACCACCACCTCCAATCATGTCCGGATCCAGCTGCCAAGGCTGGTGGGTGGCCTCTTCTGTCACAGAGGAGGATATTGCAGAGCTTCGCGCGGTGAGGTATCTGACCCCGGAAATCCTCCATTGGCTGCCCGCCAAGGGACATGTTATTCGTACCCCCAGATCCTGCGAGAGGGTGGTATTCGTGTCCCACTTCCTCCATGGGTTAGGGTTCGCGCTTAGCCCCTTCTTCCGGGGGCTCATGTAAAGACCCGGAATCCATTCTTCTCATCTCGACATTTATCGTCACGTGTGAGGCCTTCCTCCGAACTCCTCCGCACTTTGGCTTGTGGCTCAAGACCTTCGGTGTGAGGCTGTAGGTGACGGAGGGGGAGCAGGCAGAGTGTGCAGCGCCACAATAGGCAAGCTGGCCAGCGCGGTTTGGTTCGAAGGATTTCTCGCCGAGCCTTCCGATTTATGGCCGCAGGGGTGGTTCTATGTCAATGAGCCTCATGGCTCCAGGTGGGTGGCTACGCCTGCATTGCGACCCGGTCCTTCAATTCAGCTTGCTTCATGGATCAATAAGGGATTGGACTGGGGATCCGCCAGCGAAGTGCTAACTCTGCAGGGTCGCCTCTGAAGCCTTACTAAGAAGGACATCGATCTTGTGAATGTTGTTCAAGTAATGATAGTCCGCCGGATCCTGCCATGCCAGAGGCGGCCCCTCCGTATGTGGGAGTTTAATCCAAAAGGGCAGAGGACCCTTCAATACTTCTTCGGCACTACGCACGAAGGAATGTGGAAATTATATTTCAGGGAGCGAGAACAATGTCGGACACCATCGAAGATGTCGGCCTCGATTGTAATCATCCGGAGACTGCGGTAAGTATTCAACCTCCGCACACATTTTACTCAACAATGAGTCTCTGTACAGGCTGGATAAAGAAGGCGGTATTAATTTGGTGTCTGGCACCCCTTCCCGAAGACTGAGCAAATGCCCTGCTAACGAGGATGCTGGCTCCGACACCATACCAGGTGTCTGCGGAGGAGGGTGGAAACAATGTGATCAGAGCGGAAACCAAAACTCCTTTGCTCAAGGGAAAAGGTGCGGAAGAGGTGGGACGTCCCGTCTTCTCATGGTAAGAAAAGGGCCGCTTCCGAAGACCAGGAGGGGAAGCCTTCCAAGAGATACAAGATGCCATCGTCTGGTGTCTTGAGCCGGTCAAGCGATGTCGCCGTACAACTTTATGATGAGGACACACCCCCGGTCAAACCGTAAGTGAAGCAGTGTGTGTTGAATATACCTCATTCCCTTTCCATTGCCGAATACCCATCCGATATATGCGTCTGCTCGCAGGTTAATGCCCAATGTTCCTGAACCATCCTCATCCTCAGGAGATCTTCTTCCGGAGATGATGGAAAGCGGCACGCCTTCTCTGACCTCCTCGCCCAACAGGGTGGATGATTTTGAGGTATCGTCCCGGAGGGCTTCTCCCAGCCAAGCAGTGTGGGGGACAGAGAAGGCTTCACCCGAAGGTGGTACCTCTGACGCACAGGCTTCGGGGGCCAAGAACGACGGCCCTGGGCTGTCCGGCGTACAGCCGGAGATGGCTCTGGAGACGAATAAGCGGATTCCTTTAAAGGAAGGACGCACTCCTGCGGCGACTTCTGAAAACCCGAGAGTGCCGGAATCAATGACGGACATGCTACGACAAGCATCTGCCTCAGAGGAGCATCGTGCCTTAATGGTTACGGTGGTCGAGAAGGTTCTATCCGCATAGAGGGGATTGAACGAGGCCTTCATGAGCATTCTAAGAGGTTTCGAGGTTTGTGATGTAATTTTGCCAATTGAACTTTATTGACAGAATGCACCTGTTGTATAAGATGTAGCCCCTGAGACTCGGATTGCCTTTCCAAAGGAAGCGATTGGAGGATCGAAAAGATGTGCTCAGGTACTAACCTTGATTGAATTTGAATACACGCTGCCTCCCTCCCAGCGGCGACCCAAACTATGGATGTGGCCGAACTGCAGCGAAAGCTGGATATGGCGGGGGACGACATTGCACTGATCAACAAACGTCTTGACGACTCGCAAGATATATATTGCGAGCATTTCTTACACCAGCAAGTTTATAGTTGAAGTCTGACGCTGAAAAGAATTGAAATGTGCATGATTGCAGATGGTGCTGCCGCCGTTGAGGCTCTTCGGGCGGAGCTATCCCGGGCCAAGGAGCAGGCCTGGTGTAGTAATGCGGCTGCCAAAAAGGCATCGGCTGATCTGACAGCTGAACAAGCAGCTCGGCGCCAAGATGAGGAGAAATATCCGGATTGGCGCTCGAATCGAAAAGCGCTGCCAGCCGCTGTGAAGATCTTGAGAAAGAAAATAAAGCCAAGACGGCTGAGCTTGATAAGGCCTTACAAGAGGCGAGTGAAGCGAGGACTGAATCCAGGATAGCTTGTGAGGAGATTCGACAGGCTAAGGAGATAGCGGCCGGTAAGCCCTTTTTGCTTCAGACTAAGTTCGGCGACCCGGACTATGCTCAGCTGAACCATGTCTGGAGTTCTCCGGATGAATTTTTGGACTTGCCGAAGAGTTCTTCCGATGCGGTGCAATTTTATCAAGCACAAGAGTGGTATGCAACGGAGCATCTCTTCTGGTCACAATTTGGCGCATCAAAGTGCCCTCTGTTGCTGAATGAACAGATGTCCCAATGGGCCGAACTTCATAGGATATCCGGCAATGCCATGAAGAACGTCATGATTCCGTTATGGACAAATGAGCCTATTTCAAAGAGCTACTTTGGCTTGGTGCGACGTCTCGTCAATGCGGTGCCACGTATCGACGCTGTGAAGCGGTCGGCGTGCATTGAAGGTGCACGGATGGCCTTTGCCCGAGACAAGACATTCTGGGGGAAGATGAAGGCCGTCGATGTGGCGACGAAGACTCTGCCCCAAGGGCAAGGACCGTAATGAGCCAGAGCATTATTTTGAAGACATCGTGGAAGCCGCCCGCCTGATCGAGGGTCAATGCTCGAAGAACATAATGTTCAAGTGAGGTGTAGTAGAGTTGTAAAAGACAATTATATAATTGATCTGTTTTGATGTTTTGCTCGAAAGCTTGTGCTCCTCCTGTGTAGCGGTTTTAATATAATCTGAAAGTTTTCCAGTCGTCGGCTTCAGCCCCCTCGTAGGAAGTATGGGGGTGTTCGGAGAAAGCATAGAATCACTCTTGATCCAACGTCTTGGTCAATAAAGGAGGTGATAATGCGGCGAACCAGGCAATCAGACTATAGGGCGTTAACACGTTCACTTAGCCATAGGAGTTTCATACGTGGGGCTACGATATAGCCCCTAGTATGTATACAACTTATTCCAAGGTGACGCATTACATATATGACCTGAAAAGGAGGTCCTTCATGTTACACGGAGGAATCGCGACAGATTCTAATAAGTCATCGAGTGGTTGACCAGCTCGCGTAGCATCATGACAGTCGGTTTTCGGCTTTCTCTACTGAGGTGCTTAACCAGGTGAGCCGGAAGCACAATCATAGTAGTTCTCCCTTTACTACCCTAGCCGATAGAGCGGAACGTAGGGTAGCAAGCACAGGAGCCGGGCAACCCAACCATTGACCCAAGACATGATTCGAAGCTGATGCATATAAGGCCAAAACTCGTGATGCCGAAGTACGCTATAGAGTTGTTCGGACTTTGCTAGCGGTTCCTTTGTTCCCATACCGAGCCCCTGGCAGGTTATGCCGAGGTGCATTTGTAAAGCATCCGTTAGGGCCGTACTCATTGTTGAAAGGGTACAAAATATTAGTTTGGATAATGTTTACTGGGAGCGGGGCGATATGCCAATGATAAATTCATATTTATAAAAACCATGAACCCGGCTATTTGACATGTTTGGGGTCAGGAACGTAGGAAAGAGGCATATTACAGGCTCAAAATAAAGAATGCGGTCTACAAAAAGTTGCTTTGGACCTCCTGTCGCACGTCTGCGTCGCCCGTCCTCGGGGAGGGGAGTCCTTTACGGATGTAGCCCCTAGGTGAGTGTACGGATCCGAACTCCGATAGAATCCGTTGTAGATGTTGTCCTTTTCGTCACCTGTTTTTAAGAAATAATAGAGAAAGAGATAAAAAGAAAACAGATAAAGACATTAGAGGAATGCTTGCAGGGTTGTCCGCATTGTGCTTCCGCCGAGGCCCATGTTATCTTGAGTGCGTAGTGATGCACGCGCCACGTAAATCTTGCCGGTATAAGAGGCAAGCGGTGGAAGCCGAACAGCTATTTCCATTCCGGGAGTGGTCGAATTTCTGAGGGGAACTGCTTCTGGCCCCTGGTGTTTGGCTGGTGAGCTGCTCCCTCATCCTTATCTCTTGGCGGCTTCCTTCCCTTGTGTTCGGCGTTGAGCTTGCCGGCCTGCTTGAATACCCAACCGTTTCTGTTGGTGTGATTTGCTGGTTTATTAGGGTGGCCGTGAATCTGGCAAGGCCGGTCCAGTATCCTGTCAACGGTGGATGGTCCGTCCTGGTTTGCCTTGAGTGGCTTCTTTCGTTGACCAGGTTTCGGATTGCTAAATCCGGCGTTGACCGCCGTGTCGCGTGGTCTTTCATTGTTATTGCGACTATTGTGTTCAGCTCGTTGTGGCTTGCCATTTCCATCTCAGATTTCGGAAGTGCCCGGATCACCGGCGTTGTTGCTTTTACGAGCGAGCTAGTTGTCTTCCCCCGCACAAAAGCGAGCCATTAGAGCGGTAAGGGATGTCATGGATTTGGGTCCTTCCTGGCCGAGGTGGCATGCCAGCCATTCATCCCGGACGCTACGTTTGAAAGCTGCAAGGGCTTCCGCGTCCGGACAGTCGACAATTTGGTTCTTTTTGACTAAGAACCTAGACCAGAGCTCCCTGGCCGATTCGCTGGGCTCCTAGATAATATGACTTAAGTCATCGGCATCCGATGGCTGGACACATGTTCCTTGGAAGTTGTCTCGAAAGGCGCCCTCCAAATCGTCCTAGCTGCCGATAGAATTTTCCGGCAGACCGTTTAGCTAGTATCGCGCTGGCCCTTTGAGCTTTAGAGGTAGGTATTTAATGGCATGAAGGTCGTCTCCGCGAGCCATGTGAATATGGAGGAGGAAATCCTCAATCCATACCGCGGGATCTGTTGTTCCATTGTTTGATTCGATGTTAATGGGTTTGAATCCGTCTGGAAATTCATGCTCCATTACCTCGTTAGTGAAGCAGAGAGGGTGTGTGGCTCCTCTGTGTTGGGACACACTGTGAAGTACCTCCGGTGGGTTCCGTTTGCGGTTTTCAGCTCGAGTGTGCTGGGTTTGCTACGTCCGAATAGGTAACCGTCATCGCCTGTCAAGGCATGTCCCCGGGATTTATGGATTGATCTTACGTGTCTTGCTCTGCCATTCAAATCTTGTTGGATGTCGTGAGAATTCCCCCGAGCTGCCCTGCTTTTACGGCGAGGTGGGGTGGCATGGCGTTTGGCCTGAGTTGCTACTTTATCCAGACCGAATTGTGGCCAACCTACCGCATTGTGCGATGATGGTGCGGGCTCCAGCGCCTCGACGTCGCACTGGGGTAGCCACTTATACTTCGGGTGGCTTTTGGCAGGGCCAAATTCTTCGGTTGCCAGGACCTCGGCCCATCTATCATTAAGCAGATCTTGGCTTGCTTGAAGTTGCATCTGCTTCCTTCTTAGGCTCCTTGCAGTGGCTATTAGCCGGTGCTTGAAGCGCTCCTGCTCGAGAGGTTCCTCGGGCACAATGAAATCCTCGATGCCGAGGCTCTCCTCTTCCTCGGAGAGCGGAAGATAATTATTGTCCTCTGAGTCTCCATATTCGGTCTGTTCATCAGAGCGAACTTGCCCGCTCTCCTGTTCCTCCTGTTCGGATTCTTCCTCAACAGGGCCTTCATTGTCCAGAGTGTTGTCTTCTCTGGTGCCAGTATATTTTTCTCTTGAGCGACGTGACCTAGAGCGTTGCCGGGGCGCCGGTGTGTAGACTGTGTATCAGGAGGTCTATCCTCAACTGGGTCTTTTTGTCATCGTCGTGAGCTGTTTGGTGTGCATCTAGCATACACACGTTGTACCAGGAGGTGGCGGCCCCGCTTTGAGTCGACAACGGGTTTTGCGCTTGTTCTTTGTCGGCATCGTCTTCTATACCATTGATGTCTTCATAATCATAATCAAGCGTGTTGGTTGAGTCCTCGATAGTGGCTATCAAGTGGGTGGTGGGTGGGAAGCAAAATTCTCCGTCCTCAGCCGCTAGTTCAAACCGAACACAGTTCGGCGACGAGTCACCTGCCAAGGATAGGTTTTTTAATGAGTTTAGCACATTGCCCATGGGCGAGCACTGTAAGACGTCTGCGGTGCTGAACTTGAAGATCGATAACCGATTAAGTTCGGTATCCGCGGACTCGCAGGGTTCGGAACTTATAGCCGGAGACGAGCCCGGAGTTCTGGTGATGCAGATACCACGCAAAGCAGAATCTGTGTGCGGCTCCAACGCCGTAGAATAAGTAGCCTCCGTGACGGGGTTTAGCCTCCCAATCTCGGGTAACGCGATCTGCTCCAGATCTAAGGCTAGAGTAGTTACAGGAGCTATCTCCTGGATGCGGTCCGATGACAGGTTTAAGCCATGCTCATCGGGGCGAAGGGGGCGATCGCCGCGGTCTCAAATCCATCAAAGATAAAGTCTCCACGAATGTCAGTGACGTAGTTCAAGCTTCCGAATCTGACCTGATGGCCAGGGGTGTAGCTATTGATCTGCTCCAAACGGCCAAGCGAATTGGCCCACAGTATGAAGCCGCCAAACACGAAGATCTGTCCAGGGAGGAAAGTTTCCACTAGGATGGTGTCACTATGGACGATTGAAGGAGCCATCAACCTCTTTGAGGACGACACAGTGGAACTCTCAATGAAAGCACCAATGTCGGTGTCCGGCGGATCTCGGGTAGGGGGTCCCGAACTGTGTGTCTAAGATCGATGGTAACAGGAGACGGGGGACACAATGTTTACCCAGGTTCGGACCCTCACTATGGAGGTAATATCCTACTTCCTGCTTGATTGATCTTGATGAATATGAGTATTACAAGAGTTGATCTACCACGAGATCATAATGGCTAAACCCTAGAAGTCTAGCCTGTATGACTACAATAATGAGTATCCGCCTATCCGGACTACGCCCTCCGGTTTATATAGACACCGGAGAGATCTAGGGTTACATGGAGTCGGTTACATAAAAAGGAATCTACATGGTTGATCGCCAAGCTTGCCTTCCACGCCAAGGAGAGTCCTATCCGGACACGGGTGCAGTCTTCGGTCTTCGTATCTTCACAACCCATCAGTCCGGCCCATGGCTAACAGGCCGGACGCCCGAGGACCCCTTAGTCCAGGACTCCCTCAGACGCTTCGGCCTTCACATTGTCAAGCTCGCGCTGGTGACACCCAAGGTTGATGGCCACCTTCAGCCGATGCCACTCCTTCACCAGTCGGAGGCCCTCGGCCTCGAGGCGTGCATCGACATCCTCGATCTCTCCTCCAAGTCGGTTCATCGCGCTCATCGCTTCCTGAAAGAGCTCACGGTGGACGACGCCCCGTTCGTGCGTGAACCTAAGCTCATGTCCGGGTTCGACCCCCGCAACGGGAGCTGCCAGTGGGATCAGAGGTGGCTCATCCCCCGCAAGCTGGGGGCTAGGGGCTAGTGCACCCTGGGCCTCGCAAGGGGCCCGAGTGGGTGGAGGCCCGCTACTTTAAGAGGAGCCCGAGCTCAAAGCCGTCCAGCAGCCGCCCACGACCAGAGGAGGAGCCCTGGGTACGCCTGTCACACCACTTGCAGGAGCATGGGCTCCAGACGCCAGGCAGGCAGGCTTGCCTCTTCAGCCAACTCCGCACCCGGGGCGGCTTGGGGGCTCGGGACGCTCAAGGTTGGTGGGGGAGTCGAGTCAGGAGAAGGCCTCTCCTCATTAGGCTTCACGGTCTTGGCAGAAGGGATCTTGGAAGGCCGCTGTTAGGAGGAGAAGTGACACCCAAAGAATCGCAAAACAAGGTACTTACCCATCTATGGTGGTGTACTTCCTGTGCTTCAGCAGGCTGAAGGTGCTGCTTGGGGACCACTTCCTCTTGCGGAGCGCCTCGAAGTTCAACCGAAGTCGGCCGAGGCGTCGGGTATGGCGGCCAACACAAGGCGCGGCTAGCAGAGCACCCGAGGAATCGGCCTCAGGAGCGGCAGGCTGAGGAGAGTTGCTGGGTTTCGCCTCGCGGGGACCTGCGGAGGCCTCGGGGGCTTTGGCCCCAGGGGCAACGGGTTGCATTGCCACCTCAAAAGCTGTTCCCGAAGGAGGAGAACAGCCTCCCAAGGATGGTGCCTCGGGAGACTTGGGCGGCATCAACGCCCGTGCCGCCAGCTTCCGTCGACGCTCACTCTTCCACATCTGTCCTCGGGGTGGGCTCGGCACCAGCAACACGGAGGGGGCCACGGTGATGAGGATCTCAAGGTGCCCTCCAAGATCGACCGGGCGCAACCCCCACTAGTCAAAGAGGGGCATCTGCTTCGTGAACTCCACCTTGTTCGAGCAGCAATACAAGAGGCATCCCTCCTCCGGCATACTGGCTGGTGCGGGGTCACCTCTCAGGACCTTGAGAACTGTCCGCATCGCTTCATGGGCAAGATCGGGCACCTGAAGCCTCAGGTGGTCCTGGCTTCCGGAATACGTCCACAACAGCCGGGAATTGCGCTGCAGAGGAGCGACACAGTGACAGATAAACTCCTTCACCACCATGGGCGCTGTTGGGGATGTAACTATTGAGTATAAACCGCCCAGGAGGGGCCGGATTATACTCATGGTTACTTACCTATGATGAAGCCCATGAAGACATAAGAAAATGGCGTTTTACTTAGTAGGGAGGCCCAGAGCCCAAAGGTGGGTTAGGGCCCATGTTGTGTAAACTGCCATAGGCGTGTAACTTGTGTTGTAAGTTAGGAAAAGCAGGTACCAAGCCGGACATGTTTATGAGCCGGTCGGGACTCTGTGGACCGCTGGGCGTCATCCTCTGTATATAAAGGGACGACCCGACGGCGGTTCAAGGACAAGAAACAACAATCAAGAGCCAGGCAAGCGTATTCGCTCCCTGGTCATCGAAACCCTAGCAATACCACCCCAAACTGGACTAGGCCTTTACCTTCACCGCAAGGGGCCGAACCAGTATAAACTCCCGTGTCCTTTGTCCCGTTTAACCCCTTTAAGCTAACCAAGTTGCGATGGTTCCACCTCTAAGTCCTCACACTAGGACATCTGCCGTGACCTTTCCACGATAGTTGGCGCCCACCGTGGGGCCAGTGCACGGTGGTTTCGAGTTCTTGAAGGGCAGCTTTGAAGGGATCAAGGGATACGCTGTGGGCCAGATGACTAAGTGTCGTCGCGGTGAGCTCTACATCAACGATGCAGGCTGGGGCCCCGAGGCCAGTTCAATCGAATATGGGTACCGGGTCCCCTTCGACCGAATACACGTCTTCATTGGGAAGATCGGCGAACCGGGGCCAGAGCTGGACACCTGCACCGACATCTTCGAGATAGCTCAGCATGCGAGACCTGCCCAAGTTCAGCCCGCCAGGAGTCATGCCTTCGTGGGATTCATTCATGGTGTGTATTTGGAGGATAAACCGGTGTCTGATGGGGAGATAGTTGTCTATTCTGACGATGAGTCATCCACCGGTGAAACCGAATCATTGTATCTAGTGCAAGATGGCATGCTTGGGGGTTGTTCTGATGGCGACAGTATTCCGGACCCCTACAAACCGCCGAACCGGGTTGGAATTTTCATGGCTGGTACACAACCGGTGCAGCACTCTTCAGCAGCAGGGGCAATAGTTTCCGGTTCAGGAGCGGTGACGGCAGCCGGGGGAGGAGGCCCTGTGCGCCCGCCGGGTCAAGTCTTGCCCGGTTTACTCGACGCCTTAGCAACACTACTGGCAGCTGAAGTTACCTCAGCAAATCGGATGAGCATAATGCGGAGGTTGCAAAGTTACGTGATGAGATAGCTCAAGCTAAGGAGCACATGGCAGTTGAGGATGCCAGGATGGCCATGGAGCGAGCGGCTTTGGACGCTCAGGCGCAACGAATCCAAGCAGAACAGTATCGACTCATGCTGGATCAGAATGCTTCAAATGACGTCATGAGGAGGAGGCACCAAACTCACCTGCCACTGGTTTACGAGGCGAGGAACCTCGTAATACTCCAGGAGCAGGGACTAGTAATCCACCAGAGCAGAATCGGATTGAAATGCCAGGGACAGGCACGCCGGTTCAACTGCGCTTCACGGACCCGCCTTGTCGGAACACTAACCCGCCACAGCACGTGCTGACGCCATCGAGCCATTACTCTAACCCCTTGGACAACATTATTGCTGCGGCGTCAGGACTGGCAGCTATCCCGGTCGAAGGTGAATCTTCAGTGGCGGTTGAAACATTGAGGGCTAGAGAGCTTCTTTAGACAGCCTTGGTGCAGCAACAAGCTTATTCTTATAGCCGTGACAGGATCCACTCCACCCCTTGTTCGAGCAGGAGTTATAGTAGACATATTGATGAACCGGCTATATCGAGCAGTGGGCGTAATCATAACCCGGCTCATGGACATAACCCGGCGGGCGGTGGTGTTGATGCTCAAAATGTGGTAGACCAAGGCAGAGGACGGCGAGAGGCTGAGCTGGCGGCACAATACGCGGCCCATCAACCTACTCCGGTTCGTCCGACAACCTCGGTATAGCCGAGGGTGACCTTTAGAAATTTGGGCGTGCCATGACTAGTGTCAGCCATACGCAATGACCGTCTGCCTAAGGACTTCAAAGGTCCTCGTAAGGTGCACAATTACACCGCTGATTTACCTCCTGAAGCATGGATTGAGAGTATGAGATGGCTATGGAATTATTGGATGTTAGCGAGGAGGCATGTGCTAAGTACTTCCCCTTGATGTTGGAGGGGACGGCTCACACTTGGTTAAAAGGGCTCCCTGATAACCCCATTGGGTCATGGGCAGAGTTAAAATCCCGGTTTATCCAGAACTTCAAGGATATGTGCAAGCAGCCAATGTCAATCATAGATCTGGATGCCTGTGTCCAAGAAGAAGGGGAGTCAACAACCCATTGGGTGCGCCGGGTGTCAACCGTCTTACACTCATCGGATTGGATCAACGCCGGTTCGGTAGTAATAATGTGGGAGAAGAATTGCCGGTTTATGCCTCTCTGTTCGCACACGAACACATCACCGTGTACCCTCGACGTCGGGGGTGATGCACCGCAGCTCACTTCGAAGGAGATCTGACCGGCAGCGCGATACGCAGGACAGCCGGCAGATGCTTTTGTAGACCCGAAACCCTGCTTACCCGGGAGGGACCCCGTTAGGGCTCGCGGCGGCAATGGGCTAATCCAGGTCGATTCGCTCGCCCCTAGAGCCTCGTGGATCCGCAGCCCTCCAGCATGAAGAACTAGCGAAGAACGAGACGAAAGATACAAGGGAGAGATAAAAAGTAGATGAACACGAAAAAGTAGTAGATGTGTTTGTTCGATTGTGTGTTGTCTCAATCGGCCGTCACCCCCAACATATAAAAGAGGCGGCTGGACTTCCCGTACAAGTGAAGGATTTATCTAGGCTTTCCTCACAAGAAAATTACATCAATTCACGTCCAAAACCCTAGTCAAATTCGGACTGGTTTTATCCGAACTTTCCAAAACTGTTCGGTTTAAACTGGCTGTACTTCGAGGGTCCTTTTTGTGGTGACAAATGACCTCGGATGGAAACGAGCCCAAAAGAAATATTAACCGTTTTGACGAGAGGAACATCTTTCATGTTGAACATTTTTTCATCAGAGGTCATCTCAAGGGTCAAATCGCTCGCGCAAAACAGCTAATTACTCACGCAGCTCATCAGACATACCCACATATGTGTCTGGTTCTGGGCGTCATATTTTGCTCGCTGGAAGGTCTCACTATGTAGGCTCTAACTTTTGTATACGACCTCGGATTGAGACGATCTTTATATCAAAATCGATCATTCTACGAGACGCACAACTTTCGTGTACAACACATTTCCATCCAAGATTATCTAAATAACCTTGTGATCCCATCTTCAACTTCTCGTCGGCTTGACTATCACGGCCTCCACCCCGGCAGGCCTTCCACCCGGGTAAGCTTTCCATACCAGCAAGGTTTCTACCCGGCAAGATTTCACATCAGCAAGATTTCTACCCCGGCAAGAGTTCCTCCCCGGCAAGGTTTCTCCCTCAGCAAGATTTCACACCGGCAAGCTTTTACCCCGGTAAGGTTTTCATTCAGCCGACAAAGGCCAAATACTTTCTCACTCAGGGCCGGCCCGTGAAGTGTTGCCTCTAACTTGTGCATACGAACCTGGATTCTTGACCATGCCAAAATCTGGTGTCAAGACATGCCCCCTTGTTTTTCAGCAAAGCTTGTGTGCCGAAAAAGAACTTGTACTGTGTTTGTATTAAGGACAATGTCAACACCCCATCGGCCATTTATTTTCCTTAGGGTGATAATTATGTATCGGCCATTGCCTATTTAGGCTTCTTGCCACACACTTGGGTGGTATTTCTTCAAGTACTTGCCATTGAGAGCTCGAGGTAACAATGCCCCTTGTATGGATTCCACCAAATATGAGTTTCCGGGAACTATTCTTGTAATCCTAAAAGGACCTTCCCAACTTGGAGACCACTTCCCGAATTTTTTATCTCTTGAACCAATCGGCAGAATCACTTTCCAGATGAGATCACCAACTTGAAAATTCTTCAACTTAACTTTCTTATTGTAAGCTCTTGCCACCCTCAACTTGTCTCTCTCTATGGCCTTCAAAGAAGCCAAACGTTTATCGGCAACTTCGTCAATGTTGTCAATCATTAAGTCATAAAAGTCTACTACCGATAAATCATTTTGCTTGGCTATTCTCAAAGCATTCAAATTTACTTCCACTGGTAAAACAGCCTCTTGAACATATACTAGCTCATATGGAGTCACCTTCGTAGCACCATGCCTTGAGATCCTATGTGCCCACAAAGCCTCAGACAACAACTCATGCCATCTCCTTGGATTATCCAAAATCTTCTTCTTGATGAGTCTGATTAAAATTTTATTGCTAGACTCAGCTTGTCCATTGGCTTGGGCATAATATGGAGAGGAATTGAGCAACTTTATGTTATAAGATTCGGCAAATTCTCTGACTTGGTGTGACATAAAAGATGAGCCTTGATCTGTAGTCAATGTTTGAGGAATGCCGAATCTATGAATAATGTGCTCGGTTATGAATTTAATTAGCTCCGCATGTGTCATGTTCTTGAGAGGTACTACTTCAGACCATTTAGTGAAATAATCAGTTGCCACCAATACGACTCGATGCCCCTTTGAGGAAGACGGATGAACTTGTCCAATAAAGTCTAAACCCCATCCTCTGAAAGGCCATGGCTTGATAATGGGATGTAACATAGCAGCAGGGGCCAACTGAATATCACCAAATTTTTGACAAGCTTCACACCCTTTGTAATATCTGAAGCAATCATTAATCATAGTCGGCCAATAAAATCCAGCACGTCGTAGCAACCATTTCATCTTGGGAGCCGACTGATGAGTACCACAAATACCTTCATGGACCTCTCCCATAGCAACTCTCGCTTGGTCTTCGTCCAAGCACTTTAGAAGAACATCATCAACCATTCGGCGATAGAGACCATCATCTCTCATTGTGTATTTAAAAGCCATACGCAGAACAGCCCTGTCCACCCTTCTACTAGGATCACACAAATAATCAACAATGGGTTTCCTCCAGTCTTGATTTCCTCCTGCATTGAATATTTCATTAGTGGCCGAAACGGTCGGCTCCGGTTCGGCCTCCCCTATGTTGGCAAGACTCGACATCGGCTTTTCAGAAATATGAAACACGCCATGATCAACATGATAGCCGGATGCTTGTTGTGCCAACTCATTTGCTTTCCAATTGTCATGTCTAGATATATGAGCAATGCTAAAATAATCCAAAGTAGAAATTATATCTAGACATTTATCAAGATAAACATTAAGAGATTCGTCAAAACATTGAAAGACTTTGGATATTTGTTGCACTACTAATAACGAATCACCATAAGCCTCAATATGTGTAACACCTATAGCAAGTAACATCTCTAGGCCGAATAACAATGCTTCATATTCGGCTTGATTGTTTGTACAAAAATATTCTAAGCGGCATGAGGCTTCAAAACCAGCACCATGAGGAGATATGTAAACAATACCTACACCGTGGCCATTATTATGAATTCAACTATCAAAACATAATCTCCATAGTAGTTGTCTCCCTCTTCAATCAAACTAAGGACGATGTTAGAATTCCACACCGGCCACGATTAAATAATTTCTTATGGCGATAGTTAAGTATCGGCCATTAACATAAGGTCCATGTAAACCTCATCCACCAAAGCACGTATAGCCGAAAATAAACAAGTGAAATAACAAATCAAGCATTTCGGCCCTCTGGATCAGCAACAAACTTGTAGCTAATCATATGTATGATGATTTGGTAATACCCTTTTATGACATAAAAAATTACATTGCATCCATGGATCAAAATAAGCCCATGGAGGGTAACCAATCATACCTGGGGATGAATTCCCTGGCAAAGACATCAATGGCTTGTTTGATGAATATGTATGATGCGCTAACCGAAGATTTTCATGGGATGATGTACACCTTCGGCTTAATTGTTTTCCGCTTCCATCCTTCCCTTTCTTAACTTTTGTAACACTTGCTGCAATAGAAGGACCGGCATCATTTTTATTTTGATTGTTCCTCTTGGGAACCCATGCCATGTTCTTGATTCTTAGCTCTTGTGCACTAAGCTTTTGTAGCTCTTTCTTTTGCCAATATGATAAGCCGAGTGAGAATGTCGACTTTGATTTCGTATCAACCAATGGCAACTCTTTTTGCGCCTTTTGCACCCTCAACTTCTTTTCTTCAAATTTGGCACTCTGATTTTTATCAATTGATTGCTTCACTTCTTTGCCTTTTGTAGCCAATGTCAACACTTTAATTGGATATTTATTATTTGAGATCAAATATGAAGTAGCACACTTACGACCATCTCTTTTCACACGGTAGACTTGCTTGACCACCTCTTTTTTCATCCATGGTGTCCGGACCGATTCCTTATAATTGAAACGGTCTTTAACATGTGACTGTTCAAATATTGATCTTCTCGGAGCTGCATAATATTGGTGAGATGGTCTAAAATAAGATGGAGAATGTGCCCTTGTATCATACATGTCCCATGATGAATATGGATCTACATGAGCATAGGGAGGCATCCACGGCATTGGCATTGGCGACCCAAAATAAGGATATGAATGTGTTGCATTAAAATTCTCACTTTGCCAATACCAATCCTCATATTTGCACCTTGGTGTGATCTTGTTTCTTTGCATGATTGGGCCAATAAGCATTCTTCTCTTCACTCTTCTTTTGATATTTCTCCACTAGTTCAGCGAAGGTGATTTTTGATCTTTTACACTTGCACTTATTTCGGCCTTCGTTTTCTTTTGGTTTGCTTTCATCGATCATTGGATTTGCTTGCTGCCCCCAGTCCTTGGCACCTCCATTGTAGCTTCGATTGAATTCTCGCCCTCAAGATTATGTTCATTATGCTCTTCGACAACTTCTTTACCTGAAAGCTTGATCCCATCACCTGCAGTTTTTACCTTCTCTTCAAATGGATCGGCTTGAAGCAGCCGATGCAAAAACATTCTACCATCAGGACCAATCGGAATAGACTGGTCATCTCTTGGTGTCTCAACAAATTTCAATCGTCCTTTATCAATGGCCGAATTAACTATTTGATGAAACATGTTACAATCCTCAAAATTATGTTTCGACGAATCATGCAACTTACAATACATTCGTCCCTGGACAGATGGCTCAACATGGTGATCAAGAATTCTAATATAATTATTTCTCAACAACAAATCAAAGATTTTATCACACATGTTTGAATTAAAGGTAAACCTTTTTATTTTCTAGCCAATCTTGCTGTGAGAACGGCTTTGGAATTAAGCAAACGAATGGTTCAGATTTTGCACCACGCCATTCAGCTATGCATTGTGTTTTGCACTCTATTTCCGATGTCTTTGGGTAAGATATTATACTAGCATCGGTTTTCTCAACAGAATTTAACCTTGGCTTTAAATTTCTAAAACGAAAATAGTTAGAACATACATGTCGCAATTGAGACCAAGTGCAAGCCAAGTATGAAATAAGCAAAGCTACCCAAATAGATATGAAGTTTAGATAAAGCAACGGGGAAAGCTTTGCCTACAATAATAAGTCACTATCGGTCTTTATAAATGGCGTAATGGGTTGACCGATATGCTCAATAACAACTTTATTGCTAGCTAGTAAATTACCCTTCTTCAATGGTCTTTCAAAATTACTTATGAGGATTTTTCTAATAGATGCATCAATAATAAAGTCCTGACCAAATCTAAAAATAGGTAAATTACTTGCTAAACATACCTCTTCAAATATGTTGGGAGAGCACGATGGTGGTGTGACTTGAACAATATCTTGCTCCGCCTTTGGATGGCTCCCCAACGCCTCTTCATCATCTTTTTCTTGATTCCGTGCATCATTACATTGAAGATTTTTGTTGGCCGAACTTTGTTCGGCTACTTGTTCTTTTCCTTGAAGTTCATAAATTTCTCTGGCACGAAACTCATAGGGTAGGAAGTAGGTTCCATTAACTTTAGAAAAATCAAGTATGGTTGCTTTGCTATGCTTGCATTGCCCTTTCTCAATAATGCTTGCCTCTTTGCATTTGATGGATTCAAAATATATACTTCTTGATTCGGCTCTTTCAACCGGAGCACTTTCATGTTCTGAATCATCTTTGTTTACATTGCTTCTACCAATTGGCAATGCTTCTTTCACTTGAGCCAATTCTGTTTCTTTTTGTTTCTGGCGGCGAGCGGCGAAATTGGCTTTTTTTTGCAATTTCAGCCCACTTCGGATACGATTGCCCCCCAATGCTTTTTAGATTCTTTCGGCAATGGCACATGGGTGTTCCAAAACTTTGCAATTGTGTAGGGGATGTATAATATGATGTAGTATTAGGTGAAGGCATATGCATTGTTGTAAAACCATATTTTTGCTCGCCAATTTTATCAATTGGCAAAGATTCATCTTCTTGCAAAACTCTAGCTTTTATTGCCGCATAATCAGGAAATAGCCCCTTTTCATGTTGTTCAAGGCAAAGAGCACTAATCCTCTTGTTTTGTGCCAAGCTCTTTTTTAACGCAGCCACAACCGCTTCTGGAAGGGATTGCTCCACAATACTTTCAGATTCTTCCGGCAATGATTCTTGAGTGTTGCCGAAATTTTTGAATTGCATAGAGTATGCATTATATGCTACAATATTTGATGACGGCACATGTGTTCCTGTAAAATTTTCACTTATTCGGCTGTGACCATGAAGATGCGGGGCCGAATTATGAACATCTACAGTTGCATACGGTGCTGAAAAATTACTAACATGAGGTGTAGCATATGATGGTTGAGAGTACCTGGCCGAATAGCTAGTAGTAGAATGGCCAATTCTCCCATCCATCGACAAGGTTGAATTCACATATTGCAAATCAGTTGCCGATGAATAAAAAGGTGAAACACTTTCTTGTATGCTATTGGAAATTTTAACATGAGGTGTTTGAAATTGATTGACCAAACCCATCATGTTGTTCATCGGCATATGGATTTGTGGGGTTGCCGATGCATGAGAGTTTGGATACATATGTTGTACGTTGCTAAAATCATAAGAATTTGAAGCATGAAAATTGTTTTGCATCGGCCCTTGCGCATAATTAGATGCATGATTGATAAAACTAGGGCTAGCCGATACATTATGCTCATTAGGTGATCCAGCAACAACATATGAATTATTTGCATCTACAAAGGGGAATTTGGTATTCATATTACCTTCGTAGATTTTAGAAACTTGATGACGATCTCTTCGTAGCAAGAACGAGCCAGAGACCGTTCGAAGCTTCGTCCCCAGCGGAGTTGCCAAAAAGTGTGTTCGCACACGAACACGTCACCGTGTACCCTCGACGCCGGGGGTGATGCACCGCAGCTCACGTCGAAGGAGATCTGACCGGCAGCGCGATACGCAGGACAGCCGACAGATGCTTTTGTAGACCCGAAGCCCCGCTTACCCGGGTGGGACCCCGTCAGGGCTCGCGGCGGCAATGGGCTGCTCCAGGTTGATTCGCTCGCCCCTAGAGCCTCATGGATTCCCAGCCCTCCAGCATGAAGAACTAGCGAAGAATGAGACGAAAGATACAAGGGAGAGATAAAAAGTAGATGAACACGAAAAAGTAGTAGATGTGTTTGTTCGATTGTGTGTTGTCTCAATCGTCCGTCACCCCCAACATATAAAAGAGGCGGCTGGACTTCCCGTACAAGCAAAGGATTTATCTAGGCTTTCCTTATAAGAAAATTACATCAATTCACGTCCAAAACCCTAGTCAAATTCGGACTGGTTTTATCCGAACTTTCCAAAACTGTTCGGTTTAAATTGGCTGTACTTTGAGGGTCCTTTTTGTGGTGACAAACGACCTCGGATGGAAACAAGCCCAAAAATAGTCTTGACCATTTCGACGAGACGAACATCTTTCATGTAGAACGTTTTTTCATCAGAGGTCATCTCGAGGGTCAAATCGCTCGCGCAAAACAGCTAATTACTCACGCAACTCATCAAACATACCCACATATGTGTCTGGTTCCGGGCGTCATATTTTGCTTGCTGGAGGGTCTCGCTGTGCGGGCTCTAACATTTGCATACAACCTCGGATTGAGACGATCTTTATGTCAAAATCGATTTTTTTATGAGACGCACAACTTCCATGTACAACACTTTTCCATCCAAGATCATCTGAATAACCTTCTGAGCCCATCTTCAACTTCTCGTTGGCTTGACTATCACAGCCTCCACCCCGGCAGGCCTTCCACCCGGGTAAGCTTTCCACACCGGCAAGGTTTCTACCCGGCAAGATTTCACATCAGCAAGGTTTCTTCCCCGGCAAGAGTTCCTCTCCGGCAAGAGTTCCTCCCCGGCAAGGTTTCTCCCTCGGCAAGATTTCACACCGGCAAGCTTTTACCCCGGCAAGGTTTTCATTCAGCCGACAAAGGCCAAATACTTTCTCACTCAGGGCCGGCCCACGAAGTGTTGCCTCTAACTTGTGCATATGAACCAGGATTCTTGACCATGCTAAAATCTGGTGTCAGCACTCTCAAGAAGAAGCTAGGGCGGCTAAAGCGCCACTACAATGACATGGGAGAGTTAATGGCGGCTCTGGTTAAATATGCTGACTCTGATGGTACCAAGGACCCCGAGTCTGATGATGATAAGCCGGGAAAGGGAAAGAAGAGCAGCAACAAAAGAGGACAGCAGCATAATCCGGCGAATCAGGGAGGTAATGGTAAGCGTAAGGCTGATAACAATTTGGATTGTGTGGCTAACACCAATGCGCAGGACAATGGCCAGCGTCGGAAGGGTAAACCACCCCCGCGGACCGGAGGGTCGGGCTTGAACCTTGAATGCTTGCTAAATGATCCTTGCCCGAGACATGGGACGCGAGAAAGACCATCTACCCACCTCTGGAAGGACTGCTACATCATGGAGCAGTTTAAAAATTCAAATAATGGACCGGGCAGTGGTTCAGGTTCCAGTTCTCAGGGTCCGGGTTATGGCAATGGTGGTTCAAACTCAGGGTTTCAAGGTCAACTGGGTAATCACAGCAATCAGGGTGGCTACCAGCAACAGTCAGGACAGGGTAATCAGCAGCAGCAATCTGGATATCAGAGTAACCCAAAGCAGTTGAATAGTGGACAGTACCATGTCTTCACCACAAGTTTGTGCAAGCGGGATCAGAAGCTTCATCAAAGGGCAGCCAATGCTGTTGAACCGGTGATTCCCCATTATTTACGCTGGTCTGAGCAGCCCATTTTGTGGAGTCGAGAGGATCATCTGCCCTGGGTTGATAATCCGGGTCACCTGGCTTTGGTAGTTGCACCCCAAGTTGGAGGATATAAGTTCACCAAGGTACTCATGGATGGAGGGAGCAGCATCAATACCCTTTATTATGAGACTTTCCATCGCATGGGGTTAATAGATAAAAATCTTAAACTGTCAAACACTGTTTTTCATGGTGTGGTGCCCGGAAAATCGGCGTACCCAGTCGATAAGATAGCCTTGGAGGTTGCTTTTGGAGATGAACATGACTCCAGATTAGAGACATTGACTTTTGAGGTTGTCAAGATTCATAGCCCGTATCATTCTCTGTTCGGACGGCCAGCTTATGCCAAGTTCATGGCACGGCCTTGTTATGTTTACTTGTAGCTTAAAATGTCGGGTTATAAGGGAACCATCACAGTGCATGGGAGTCGCAAGGTAGCCTTGGAGTGTGAGGAAGGTGATGCGGCTTATGTAGAGTCCATTTGTGCGACGGAGGAGTTAAATTTTTACAAGGACAATGTTGATCCGGCGGCATGACATCGTTGAAGAAGCCTACTATAGAGCATGATCTGATTTTGAAGTTTAAATCGGCAGATGACACCAAGATGGTTGATTTTACTCCTGGCAATTCATCCAAGCAGTTCACCATCAGTGCTAATCTGGATCCGAAATAGGAAAGCGCACTCATCGAGTTCATCCGTGAGAACCAGGACATCTTTGCATGGAAGCCTTCTGACATGCCAGGGGTACCGAGGGAACTCACTGAGCACACTCTCAATATTGATCCTAAGTTTAAACCAGTCAGGCAGTTTCTCCGGCGGTTTAACGAAGAAAGGCGCAAGGCTATTGGTGAAGAGGTAGCCCGGCTATTGGCTGTTGGGTTCATTGTTGAAGTTTTTCATCCTTAGTGGTTGGCTAATCCAGTGCTGCTACTTAAGAAGAACGGCACTTGGCGTATGTGTGTGGATTACACGGATTTAAATAAGGCCTGTCCTACTGATCCTTTTGCTTTCCCGCGTATTTATCAGATCATTGATGCTACGGCGGGTTGTGAGTGTTTGAGCTTTTTGGATGCTTATTCTCGTTATCATCAGATCAAGATGGCAGTCAAGGACCAAGAGAAGACAACTTTAATAACACCTTTTGGAGCCTTCTGTTATGTGTCTATGCCTTTTGGGCTCAAGAGTGCCCAGGCGACTTATCAACGTTGTGTGCAGAATTGTCTTCATAATCAAATTGGGCGGAATGTTCATGCCTATGTGGATGATATTGTGGTAAAATCCAGACAAAAGGAGACGTTGATAGAGGATTTGAAGGAGACCTTTGATAACCTCCGGGTTTATAAGATGATGCTTAACCCAGTGAAGTGTGTCTTTGGTGGACCGGCGGGTAAACTGTTGGGTTTTCTGGTGTCTAACAGGGGCATTGAAGATAATCCGGAGAAGATCAAGGCCATTACTTATGTAGCTAAACCGAAGTGTGTCAATGACGTTCAACGTTTGGCAGGCCGGATTGCAGCCCTAAGCCGGTTTATAAGTTGCCTTGGAGAGAAGGCCATCCCTTTATATCAGATGACGAAGAAGAGGGATGACTTTGTCTGGAGTGACGCGGCTAATGAGGCGTTTGAAAATTTGAAGTGGCAGTTTGCTGAACCACCTGTTCTTGCTGCTCCCATTGATAAAGAGTCGTTGCTGTTATATGTGGCTGCTAA
Organism: Triticum dicoccoides; assembly: GCF_002162155.2. Lineage (NCBI taxonomy): Eukaryota > Viridiplantae > Streptophyta > Magnoliopsida > Poales > Poaceae > Triticum > Triticum dicoccoides. The sequence goes on from NC_041389.1 coordinate 267,616,317, forward strand.
TGCCCGGGCTGTCAGCATGGCTATTGTGGTAGAGAGGAAGGAGGTAGGTAAGGAATATCCGGTTCAAAGACTGGTTTATTATATCAGTGAGGTGCTCATTGAGTCCAAACAGAGGTATCCGCATTGGCAGAAGCTTGTGTATGGGATTTTCATGGCAAGCAGGAAGCTCAAGCAGTACTTTCAGGGTCATCCCATCACGGTGGTTAGTTCTGCCCCTTTAGGATATATCATCCAGAACAGAGAAGCCACAGGCCGGATTGCCAAGTGGGCTATTGAGCTTGGGCCACACGGTTTAAAATATGTGCCTCGCACGGCCATCAAGTCTTAGGCGCTTGTGGATTTCATCAATGACTGGACGGAGTTGTAGATGCCTGAAGAGAAGCCAGATAACACATATTGGACTATTCACTTTGATGGGTCCAGGAAATTGGAGGGCTCGGGGGCGGGAGTGGTGTTAACTTCCCCTCGAGGTGATAAGTTTTGTTATGTTCTCCGTTTAATCTTTCCTTATACTAACAATGCAGCTGAGTACGAGGCCTTACTCCATGGTCTTCGGATGGCTAAAGAGATGAATTTAAGCCGGGTAAGGTACTTTGGTGACTCTAATTTGGTAGCTCAACAAGTTTCTGGTACTTGGGATTCTAAAGATCCACTCATGGTGGCTTATCATCGAGAAGTTGATGCTGTGGCGGGTCATTTTAAAGGTTATCTGGTGGAGCATATTGATCGCAGGAAGAATGAAGGGGCAGACACTTTAAGCCGGCTCGGTTCGCAACGTAAACCGGTGCCGCCTAATGTTTTTCTTGACGTCCTGCATAATCCGTCGGTCAAGTTACCCATAGAGGAGGATTTGGATATTCCTGATCCGGAGGCTCAACTGGTGGCGCCGCTTCATTTTATTCCGGATTGGACCGCTCCCTATTTGGCATATATCACCCGTGGCGAGTTACCTGAGGACGAGACTTTGGCCAGACAGATAACCCGGTGGTCCAAGTCAATGACTATTGTCAATGGAGAATTGCATCATCGCAGGGTCACTGGGGCGTTTCAACATCGCGTATCGCCTAAAGAAGGATGTGAGATCCTATGTGAGATACATGAAGGGGATTGTGGCCATCATGCTGGTTCTAAATCTTTAGTAGCTAAACATTTTCGTCATGGATTCTATTGGCTGACGGCTTACGCTGATGCAGAGGACCTAGTCAGTAGATGTGATGGATGTCAGAAGTTTGCACGACGTACTCATGTGCTAGCTTAAGAGTTGAGGATGATTCCAATCGCTTGGCTGTTTGCGACTTGGGGGCTTGACATGGTTGGGCCTTTCAAAAGATCCAAGGATAAGAAGACCCATCTATTGGTGGCGGTTGATAAATTCACCAAGTGGGTGGAGGCAGAGCCAGTTAGCAAGTGTGATGCAGCTACGGCGGTTCAATTCATGAAGAACGTCATATTCCGCTTTGGCTTTCCACACAGCATTATAACAGACAATGGCACCAACCTGTCCAAAGGAGCTATGGAGGACTTTTGTTAGCGAGAGCATATATGGCTTGATGTTTCTTCTGTGGCTCACCCTCAATCCAATGGACAAGCAGAACAAGCAAATCAAGAGATCTTGCGAGGCATCAAATCCCGGCTTCTGGTCCCTCTGCAAAGGACATGGGGTTATTGGGTGGAAGAGTTACCTTCGGTGTTATGGAGCATCAATACCACTCCCAACAGATCGACGGGTTATACCCCCTTCTTCATGGTTTATGGAGCAGCAACGATTCTCCCTAGTGATATCCGTCATGAGTCACCTCGTGTGGCAGCTTATGTTGAAGTTAACAGTGAACAAGCCCGTCAGGAAGCACTGGACCTGTTAGATGAGGAGCGTGACATCGCAGCGGCTCGTTCAGCGGTTTACCAGCAAGATCTGCGTTGTTATCACAGCCCCGGGTTAAAACCAGAACCTTTCAAGAAGGTGACTTGGTGCTCCAGCTCATCCAGGGTCAGACTGATATGCACAAGCTATCCCCACCTTGGTAAGGACCCTTTGTGGTCAGCAAGAATCTACACAATGGGTCATACTACCTCATCGATGTTCGAGACCACAAGGACTCACACACGTCGGAGGAGGAGACCCGCCGGCCGTGGAATATAGCTCATCTTTGGCCTTACTATACATGAGCCACAGGCTCTTCTTATGTACATATCTATGACAATGTATATATTATGATCAATATAATAAAACGGAGCCTCTGCTAAAGCGGGGTCTCTGTTGTTTTTCTTACATAATGTGTGATTACTTGGGGGGCTTCCGGTTTATGCCGAAGTTTTGATTACCCTGTGGGCCGGCTTATAAAGCCAAATAAAAACTTGGGGGCTTACCGCCCAAGTTAAAAAGTACCAAAGAGAGTATGTTGCCAAGGCACAACTCAAACATAGGTACCCCTTGAGCACAGCTCAAAATATTACCTGGGGGCTCTTTTGATTGCACAACAACAAAGAGTCTTAACCTTTGTAATAGGCTATCAAGCCAGGCTTGGAAGCCAGGTGTATTCACCTAAAACCCCAGGTTATCATACCTTTTTTAAGTAAGTCAGTCCGTCCAGGTAATCCTGGTATGACCCGCCAAACACTTGACAAGTCAATCTGATACAGACCCTGAACTTGTCAAGGTTAAAACGACGATTGGTTAATGAGAGGTCCATCTTAAAAGGCTTTGTAAAATGGATTAACTCAGTGGCCTGGCAGCCCATAAAAAGCCTTGTGTATTCTTATGCATTTATTTGACAAGTTTTTCTTTTGATAAAGGTTTATAACACTTTATGATAAACCGATGTTTATTGACCCGTCCTGGTTTTGACTATAAGTCGCCAGTATAACATAAACCGATGGTTTATTAACCTGGCCCGGTTTTGACTATAAGTCACCAGTATGAAATACAGATCAATCCGGCGTTTATTAACCCGGTGTAGGTTGTTTCTGCACAGCAGTTTATGACAACTCTTACTGTTCCAAATTTGGGTTGTCACCCTTACAACACTGACTTGGTAAAGCAGCAGTGTAATCATATACCACAGGTATGATATATTTTCAATATGATTATGTTTAATCCAATCATAGTTATAAACTATGATTTTTTATTTGGCATCATGACCCGTCCAGCGGTAAACCGCCAGGACCCTTGTTATTTGTCAAATGCAAGCACATATTCCACATTATTTCTATCACAAAGCATAAGGGACATATCTTAATTATGGCAGATTACCAGTGTCATGCAAAAGCAAGTATGCACAATGCATAGCAGAACAAGTGTTTAAGACTAGCCTATTACAAGGCACTTGGTGCCCAAAAGAATAATTGTTTCACACAAAGTTTCAAAGAACACAGTTGCTAAAATGGCTGCCGGTCTACGACTCTTGGTCTGGCTGGTTTGAAGGTTGTGGGTCTTCCCGTGCTGGTTCATCTTCGTCTCCTCTACCCAGCGGCTGGAAGTCAGTGGTGGTCCAGTCCATCCCAGTTAGATCTTGAAACACAGCTTCTTCACTTATAAGTGAGGAGGGATCAATGTCAGGGGCATAAGTGTGCTTATGGATTGGTGGAATAAGACTTGGATCTTCATAAGTTGGGGCATTGATTTTCTTGTTATTGCCATCGTAAACTGCCTGATAGTGCGACATATCAGTTTCGTCAGCCAACTTGCTAGCCAATGGGCGCATTTCCCTGGTCAAAGATCTAAGGTCATCATCGTAAAACTCTGATCCATCCTCCTTTATGCTGGGATAGCCGTTTCCCACATCAACCGGATCAAGGTCAGAAATCCAGGCTTTAGCCCGGGTTAGTGCAGTAAGAGCACCCGCCCTAGCAGCTGACTTCTTTAATTCAGTAAATCAGGCAGGCATCATGGACATCCACTTCAATGTTTCCTAGATTAAGGTTGGATGAGGTTTATTGTGCGAAGCTACGCTGATGACCTATTGCGTACCGGTATATAGCTGCTCTATCAGTGTATATGCAGCCTTCAGCTTTTGCTGTGCATCTGAACCAAGATGTGCAATGCGGGTTCCTACATCATTGCAAACCGTCAGTGAACCGGCATTTCTCATTCAATCATACATATTTCAAGGAGCTTGAAGAAATTACTTACCAAAGATAGCAGCAGTCATGGCGTTGATATGATGATTCAAGTTGGTGAGCTCTTCTGTTGTTGGCTTAAGGGCCGCTTCAGTATTTTTTGCCCGCTTCAGCAGAGTTGCCCTTTCTGTATCCCAACCCGCCTGGTCATTCTTAAAGTTTTCATTCAGCTTCTCCATGGCTGCTAGGGTACTGGTCAATTCATCTTTAGCCTTGGAAGTCTCAGTTTGTTGGGACTTAATATTTTCTTGAAGATCGGCGATTTGGGAGTCCTTCTTCACCAGCTCAGCCTATAAAGAGTTATGCAAATTATAAAGTCAATAGTGCAAGATTCAGAAAGTCCCAAGCACATAACAATTTATCTACTTGGCACTTGGGGGCTAATGCACCTTTGCTCCTACTACAGGCTATAATTCAATGGAAAACCGGATTATACAAAACCTCAGTTTAAAGTAAGGAAAAATCCTGGTTCATCTTTCACAGATAAACCGGTCTTTGGGAGGTTCTGGAGTTGATTTGCATGGTTCTTAAACAGACCAATCTATCATGATCCGACTATACTTCTATGACTATAGTCGATTCATAAGGGTTACACATCCAGGTTTTCTTTATAAGAATAACAATAAGTCCCGATTCATTCCTATTGAATAAACCGGCCCTTGGGGGCTACAAGTGATATGAGTATTGTGGCGATTCAAAGGCAGCATATTGAATCATGAGTTAATAGAATTTACCTCATATTGATCCTTCATCATGTTTACTGAACCGGCTTCATAGTCACGGCTTGTGTATAGGCGGTTTAAGAACCCAGAATGAAGATCTTGGGCGCTGAGGTGGGCAATATTTTTCATGTCAACTTTCATCTTGCCCTTGTCCATAACAGAGAATTCTTCCTTGGCATTGTGCCTTGACAGAACAGTCGGATTACCCAGAGCTGTATAACCCAGGCCAGTAATCATAACATCATCAGTTTGATCATCAGAAGGTTTGGATGGGCTTGGCGGTTTGATAGCAGGGATTGGAGGTCTAGCAGCAGGGCTTGGCGGTTTGGTAGGAGGGCTTGGCGGATCAATCTCCATTTGCTCAACATAGGCATCATGGCTTTCTGGTGGCGGATCATTAAGGATAGCTTCTTTAGTTTGAACATGAGCCTCTAGGGTTTCCTCCGGTTCAGAAGGATTAGGCTCGACTATCGGATTATTAGGCTTGGCCCTCTTGCTGGCTCTAGCTTTGGCCCTAATTCAGACATAGGTAACAAGTCAGTGTAAGTAATCAAAACATAAATGTATGGCAGTTTAAGATAAATATGCTCACCCAGGAACTGTCTTGAGAGGGGGAAGTTGGGTTCCTGTGGACTCACCAGAGGATGAATGAGAAGTTCCCTGATAGTTTGAATCAGATGGATTAGGAGGTTGTCGGAAGTAACCCGCCTTGGGATAAGATGTATCAAAAGTAGGAGAGACCTCGGGGCGGCGTTTACGAACCGACGTGTTTGGTAAACCGGACGAGGTAACCACTTGGCCGCTGTGTCGAGTTTGGCGGCGAGCTTTGAGTTGTTGTTTCTTCAAAAGAAAGTTTTGATCCAAGTAAGCTAGGGGGTGAGAAAATCTTACTTTCCGGCTTATTCGATGAGTTCTCTGAGTCGGCAGAGATTTTGAACCAGTTGAGAGAATAGTTACCTCAGCCTTACCTACGCGGCTGGCTTCCCCCTCGCCCTGATAACAGTCGTTGTTAATGAGATGCATGAAAAAAGAGCCAAGTGAGTCAATTTCTACCTCTTACTCCAGGTTTTCAATGTCATCATCAACATCAGTTGAATCGGCAGTTTTCTTCTTGCCGGCCTTCTTAATGACCTTGGTCTTTGGACGACCCATCTTCGTCGGTTTATCCTCTTTGGCCGGTTTATCCTGCTTCACCGGTTTATCTTGAGGTTTCTTCTTCCAAATGGATCGTCGCCCTGTTGTAAATTGAAAAAAATCATAAGTACTCAGGTTCTAAGTTAAAACAGAAGGAAGATAAATTCTTACCTTTGATGGTTTGTTTGTAGCATAGAAAGGACTAAGTCCTATTTTGCTGCAGTCTTCGACCGATTCATCCAGCATTTTCTTAACAGCCTCCGTAACTTCAGCATCTGTCAGCTGAATATTTGCATGGTGTTGAGGGTCGTTCACGTCTCTTGTGTACTCACACATTAAACCGGAGCGGTGGCTTAATGGTAGGATACAACAAGATACCCAACAACGAACAAAATCAATGCATGTTAACCCATTTCCAACAAAAGCTCTAAGCTTTGACAGTTCAGGGGCATATTGAGATTGCTCCTTGGCAGTCAGTCTTTGTGGAGATGGGTGATTGCTAGTAAGCCGGTAAGCACGATAACCCGGCAAAGGATTTTCATTTTGTGGGGAGGTGTCTTTGCAGTAGAACCAAGTTTGGTTCCAATCCTTGGGGTGGCTAGCATGTTTGGCGTGAGGAAAGCTGACATCCTTCCTCTTCTGAATGGCAACCCCGCCCAGTTCAGTATTTGGTCCGTCTGAGAACTCAGTACAGCGGTTTAAATAAAAGAAGTCCCGGAACAGTTCAACTGTGGGCTCCTCCTACAGGTAAGCTTCGCAGAACACTTGGAAGTTGCAAATTTTGGACACATAATTTGGTCCAATGTCTTGAGGATGCAGTTGGAAGGCAGCAAGCACATCACGATAAAATTTTAATCCGGGTGGTCTAAACCCTCGTTGAAGATGATCAGCAAAAATGACAACCTCCCCATCCTTGGTTTCAGGAGGGTTTTCTGTGCCAAGAGCTCTCCAGTGGATGTTTTCCTTGTTTCCTAAAGCGCCCGTTAGGACACATCCGTTCAGGTATTCTTCGGTAATCCGGGACTGAACCTAGTTACAAGCATAAAAGGATTTAGCCATTTTATGACAACCTGGAAAAGGATTATGCCGGTTCAAGATTCATGGATAAGCAGGTGATAACCATTGGAGATTAGCAAACAGAGCATATCAAACGTAGATGAAATTGTTGAACCGGAGAGTGATATAATCAGATTACACGGATGAGTATATGGCGGTTTATCAGGGACTAATGGTATATGTCGGATTAGTGATTTACAAAGTTAAACCGCCTACATGAGTTTGAGAGGTACACATCTGAGTTTGGCAAATGACTAAGTGATGGAAAACAAGTTTCACAGTTGGGTATTACAGCTTTGGATCTACCGCATGACAGGAAAAATGAAAAATATTCAGATTTAAATATTGGTATTAAAGCAGTTTTAAAAAAAGTCCAGATGGGATCTTTATTATCTAAAAAAGGATGCTCTGGTGAAAAAGAGGGATTATAGCCATGAATATATGGGACAAATGTCTGAATCTGAGTCGAGAAGTTATTATACAGCGACAAACCCTGATGAACACCGATGAACACCGAAACCCTAATGGCAGATCTAAGGGAAGGGAAAGGAAGACTTACTGATGTTGACGGTGCAGCGGAGGGACGCCGCGTTTCTCTGGTGCATTCAGGTTGATGCAGTGGCCAGAGTCGAGGTTGAAGACGAAGCTTGACGGTGGTGACGGTGGTGACGGTGCTGGAAAGCTAGGTCATTGCAAGGAAGGAGAAGAAGCAAAGAGGCACGAGGGGGAGGGCAAAGGACCAGAGGTCCTATTTATAAGGCGAATGGATAAGTGGTAAGCGCGAGAATCAAGGAGGTCAAAAAACGGATCTGTAGGCGTGCGGACGCCTTGGTTTTTGAAGATTCATTAAAGAAAAGGAGATACATTAAAACATTTGGGCACTGTGTGAGGTTAATGGCAGGTGACGTCACGCCGGATTATCAAGATCTCAGAAGATGACGTCACGGTGAGTTACAGATTTTTGTGAAGACGATGAAGAAGAAATTTTTCTAAGTGTTGAAGATTGACATGAACAAGTTCATATCAACCTTGGGCCTAATGTTGGAGATGTAACTATTGAGTATAAACCGCCCAGGAGGGGCCGGATTATACTCATGGTTACTTACCTATGATGAAGCCCATGAAGACATAAGAAGATGGCGTTTTACTTAGTAGGGAGGCCCAGAGCCCAAAGGCGGGTTAGGGCCCATGTGTGTGTAAACCGCCATATGCGTGTAACTTGTGTTGTAAGTTAGGAAAAGCAGATACCAAGCCGGACACGTTTATGAGCCGGCCGGGACTCTGTGGACCGACGGGCGTCATCCTCTATATATAAAGGGACGACCCGGTGGCGGTTCGAGGACAAGAAACAAAATCGAGAGCCAGGCAAGCGTATTCACTCCCTGGTCATCAAAACCCTAGCAATACCACCCCAAACTAGACTAGGCCTTTACCTTCACCGCAAGGGGCCGAACCAGTATAAACTCCCATGTCCTTTGTCCCGTTTAACCCCTTTAAGTTAACCAAGTTGCGATGGTTCCACGTCTAAGTCCTCACACTGGTACATCTGCCATGACCTTTCCACGATAGGCGCCATTATCCTGAGATTCTTCAGTCTGGTCAGACGGCACTAGACATGGCAAGCCGCGGATCAGCAAGCTTCGCAGGGCCCCGACCAGGGCTGGGGACAACTGGAACCCTCAGGAGCAGGAGCAGGGGGTTAATTGCGCCTGAGTCGAGATACACCCACTGCTTTCAGAATTTCCCGGCCTCGGGAGCAAGATCGAAGTCAATCCCCATGCTGGCAGTAGCCGCCACTGCGTGGAAGGATACGCACCCAGAGCGTTGGTGGCTGTCAATCAAATGCAGCAAGAAGAAGTGGCGGAAAAAAGCCACAGAGGGGGTGATGCCAACCATGTCCTCGCAAACGAAGGCGAAGACTGCGAGCAAGGTGATTGAGGGTGGATCCAGATGCATCACGACCACCTGATAGTGGGATAGCACGACATTGAAGAAATCCGAGAAGGGGGGGAATCAGGCCGGCCCAAAAGGCGTGGACATGAATCGGGATCTCGGTGGCTTCACTGTCCATGGCAGCACGAGAAGCGGGCCAGGCTACTGTCTCAACCCACTCATTAGAGGCAGCGGTGAGTGTAGGGCGAACCTTCTCCATCATCTCACCATTAAGCACTTCGGACCGCTCGATGGCGGGCTCGAAGGTCGGCGATGGCGGGGCCATATCGCGAGCTACCTTCTTTCCCTTCTTGCTTCGTCCGGGCGACATGACGCTGGCAGGACGGAGCCTTGGCCGGATGGGGCGAGGGAGCAGTTGGTTTCGGCAGGGCGAAGGAGTAGGAGAGCGAGCCACGGAAAGGAGGACGGAGCTGTGTAGGTTAATGGGGGCACCTAGCAAGGCGGGTATCGAAGTTGCATGGGGAAGTGGAGACGCCCACGCCCTGTCAAGTCATCACGCATCAATCGAGGCCGCAGGCTGTTGGGGCCCGTGGCGCTCTGCACTTGACCCTCGGCTTTGCCGTGAAGCCAAGCCCGAGCGCGCCTTGGGCCCGGGGGCTACTGTCGGCGTTCTGGGAACGGGGGTCCCCAGACTTGCCTACCTACGGCCCAGGGCGTGGCTCCTCCAGCGGCCTAGTACGGCCCATCTACACCAGCAAGGTAGCCAAGACCCTCGCGAGGGGGCCAAGCCTCGCGAGGCGGATGACACAAGACCTCCTCGGGGGCTAATACGTCTCCAACATATCTACAATTTTTTATTGTTCCATGCTATTATATATTCTGTTTTGGATGTTTAATGGGATTTATTATACACTTTTATATTATTTTCGGGACTAACCTATTAACCGGAGGCCCAACCCAAATTGCTGTTTTTTGCCTATTTCAGTGTTTCGCAGAAAAGGAATATCAAATGGAGTCCAAACGGAATGAAACCTTTGGGAGAGTTATTTTTGGAATGAACGTGATCCAGAGGACATGGAGTGGACGTCAAGAAAGAATCAAGGAGGCCACGAGGCAGGGGCGCGCCCTCCACCCTCGTGGGCCCCTCGTAGCTCCACCGACCTACTTCTTCCTCCTATATATACTCATATACCCCAAAAACATCGAGGAGCACCACGAAACCCTATTTCCACCACTGCAACCTTCTGTACCCATGATATCCCATCTTGGGGCCTTTTCTGGCGCTCTGCCGGAGGGGGAATCGATCACGGAGGGCTTCCACATCAACACCATAGCCCCTCCGATGATGTGTGAGTAGTTTACCTCAGACCTTCGGGTCCATAGTTATTAGCTAGATGGTTTCTTCTCTCTCTTTGGATCTCAATAAAAAGTTCTCCTCGATTCTCTTGCAGATCTATTTGATGTAATCTTCTTTTGCGGTGTGTTTGTCGAGATCCGATGAATTGTGGATTTATGATCAAGTTTATCTATGAACAATATTTGATTCTCCTCTGAATTCTTTTATGTATGATTGGTTATCTTTGCAAGTCTCTTCGAATTATCAGTTTGGTTTGGCCTACTAGATTGATCTTTCTTGCAATGGGAGAAGTGCTTAGCTTTGGGTTCAATCTTGCGGTGTCCTTTCCCACTGACAGCAGGGGCAGCAAGGCACATATTGTATTGTTGCCATCGAGGATAAAAAGATGGGGTTTACATCATATTGCTTGAGTTTATCCCTCTACATCATGTCGTCTTGCTTAATGCATTACTCCGTTCTTATGAACTTAATACTCTAGATGCATGTTGGATAGCGGTCGATGCGTGGAGTAATAGTAGTAGATGCAGGCAGGAGTCGGTCTACTTGTTTCAGATGTGATGCCTATATACATGATCATGCCTAGATATTCTCATAACTATTCACTTTTCTATCAATTGCTCGACAGTAATTTGTTCACCCACCGTAATACCTATGCTATCTTGAGAGAAGCCACTAGTAAAACCTATCGCCCCCGGGTCTATTTTCCATATTACAAGTTTTCGATCTACTTTTATTTTGCAATCTTTACTTTTAATCTATATCATAAAAATACAAAAAATATTTATCTTATTATCTCTATCAGATCTCACTCTCGTAAGTGACCGTGAAGGGATTGACAACCCCTTTATCGCGTTGGTTGTGAGGTTCTTATTTGTTTTGTGTAGGTACGAGGTGACTTGTGCGTAGTCTCCTACTAGATTGATACCTTGGTTCTCAAAAACTAAGGGAAATACTTACGCTACTTTGTTGCATCACCCTTTCCTCTTCAAGGGAAAAATCCGACGCAAGCTCAATAGGTAGCAAGAAGAATTTATGGCACCGTTGCCGAGGAGATCTTCGCCAATTCAAGTCAAGATCTACACAAGTCATTTTTGGCGTCGTTGCAAGTCAAGACATACCAAGTACCCATCACAAACTCTTATCCCTCGCATTACATTATTTGCCATTTGCCTCTCATTTTCCTTTCGCCCACTTCACCTTTGCCTTCTTCCCGTATGTCTTTTTGCTTGTGTTTCCACGTGCCTTCTATTTGCTTGCATCTTTGCTTGCTAAAAATCTATTGATATGGATCCACTTAAAGTGTTCTACTTGGATCATCTTCGATCCTTATGCTCTCGTGCTGAAATCCCAACTAGCCTAGTCGATAGGAAATCTTTAGATGAGCATGCTCATTTTGTGCGTCATCATTTGTCTGAAAAGGGGAAGCTCTTATGGTATCAAATAAATAGATTGATATGCTATGCTTGGAATCTTTGTGAAATTTTTTATTTTACTTGTTGCTCTAAGAAACCTAAAAAACACCTTCCCTACCTATGTGAGTTTAATGATAACGAAATCTTATCTTCTTATGCAAAGGGTGTTTATAGTTATTATGATATCGAACAAATTGAAGAATTTGTCATTTTTAAGGGTGCTCATGAAGTTGCTTCTTTGATTGAAAAGTATGATACTACTTTCCACAAATTTGAAAATTCCGACATACTTAAATATTGCGATGAAAACTATGCCCATAATGTCTATGTCCAAGAATTTATTGAAGGAGTGACTGTTGCTTTGGAAGAAAATAATGATATGCATGAATCTATAGATAATTATGATTCCGATGATTTGAATGAAATATCCCTTGATGAACATGCTTCTTGCTATTCTTGCGGCCATGATGCCAATATTTATGAAGACAAATTTGCTATAGTTCCTTATGTTAAAAATCAGATCGTTGCTATTGCACCCATACTTGATAGTTCCTTCGATGAAAAGCATGATTGCAATGATTTTACTATAAATTCTCTTGATGTCAAGTGTGCTAATAATATGCAAAACCCAAAGCTTGGGGATGCTAGTTTTGCTATGTCTACTATTTGTTGCAATGATCATGATTTGGGTGATTCTTCTTATGATCTTGAAAATTTATTTAAGCCCCATGATGAATATGAGATTGATAATAATGTTCGCAGTATTATTGGAAGTGGGTTTTGGAAGAGTGTCAACTTTAGATCCCACATATTTGGAGCATGATCAATCTTTTGGTATTTTTGATAAAAGTGGGCTTGGAGAGGTCATGACTTTAGTTAATGTTAATCCCACTATTTCGGAAGAGTGTCAACTTCGCATGCATGTGGATCGTGTTTTATGTGATAGCTATTTTGTTGAATTTGCTTATGATTCTACATTTAATTATTATGAGAGAGGAAAAATATCGTGGTAGAAATGTTCATGTTGGTAAATTACCTCTCATTATGTCGAGATTGCTATTGTTTCTTTCCGCTTCCTCGCATTTGCTAGTTTTTGCTTGATATGATAATTTTTTTTGCCTATAAGATGCCTATGCATAGGAAGCATGTTAGACTTAGACTTGTTTGTCACGTGTTTTATGGTGCTCTCTTTGTTTCAATTGCTATCTTTCATGTAAGCATCATTAAAATCTCAATGCCTACCTAAAAGGCTTTAAAACGATAGCGCTTGTTGGGAGGCAACCCAATTTTTTTTTTTTGCTTCTGTTTAGTAATAAACAATTTGTTAGTCTCTGGTTAGATGTGTATTTGTGTTTTAATTAGTGTTTGTGCCAAGAAGAACCGTTGGGAAGACATGGGTAAAGTTTATTTGATCACGCTGTAAAAAACAGAAACTTTAGAGCTCACGAGAATAGCCGCCAGTTTTTATTAGAGTGATTTTTAGTTGATTCCTTTTGCACCTGATCACTAGACAAATTCCTCACGTCCACCTATTTATTTTAGAATTTTCGGAGTTACAGAAGTTTGCGTTAGATACAGATTACTACAGATTGTTCTGTTTTTGACAGATTCTGTTTTTCGTGTGTTATTTGCTTATTTTGATGAATCTATGGCTAGTAAAAGAGTTTATGAACCATAGAGAAGTTGGAATACAGTAGGTTTAACACCAATATAAATAAATAATGAGTTAATTATAGTACCTTAAAGTGGTGGTTTGTTTTATTTCGCTAACGGAGCTCATGAGATTTTCTGTTTGAGTTTTGTGTTGTGAAGTTTTCAAGTTTTTGGGTAAAGATTTGATGGATTATGGAATAAGGAGTGGCAAGAGCCTAACCTTGGGGATGCCCAAGGCACCCCAACGTAAAATTCGAGGACAACCAAAAGCCTAAGCTTGGGGATGCCCCGGAAGGCATCCCCTCTTTCGTCTTCGTCCATTGGTAACTTTACTTGAAGCTATATTTTTATCCACCACATGATATGTGTTTTGCTTGGAGAGTCTTGTATGATTTGAGTCTTTTCTTTTTAGTTTTCCACAATCATCCTTTCTGTACACACCTTTTGGGAAAGATACACATGAATCGGAATTTGTTAGAATACTCTATGTGCTTCGCTTATATCTTTTGAGCTAGTTAAAATTTGCTCTAGTGCTTCACTTATATCTTTTAGAGCACGGTGGTGGTTTTATTTTATAGAAATTATTGATCTCTCATGCTTCACTTATATTATTTTGAGAGTCCTAAACAGCCTGGTAATTTGATTTAATTATAAATAGTCCTAAAGGGATGAACATCTAAGATAGGATTAATAAAAACTATCATACAAAGTGCATTGAATACTATGAGAAGTTTGATCTTGATGATTGTTTTGAGATATGAAGATGGTGATATTAGAGTCATGCTAGTTGAGTAGTTGTTAATCTGAGAAATAATTGTTTTAAAGTTTGTGATTCCCGTAGCATGCACGTATGGTGAACCATTATGAGATGAAGTCGGAGCATGATTTATTTATTGATTGTCCTCCTTATGAGTGGCGGTCGGGGACGACCGATGGTATTTTCCTACCAATATATCCCCATAGGATCATGCACGTAGTACTTCGTTTCAATAACTAATAGATTTTTGCAATAAGTATGTGAGTTCTTTATGACTAATGTTGAGTCCATGGATTATACGCACTCTCACCCTTCCACCATTGCAAGCCTCTCTAATACCGCGCACTTTTCGCTGGTATCATACACCATAACCTTCCTCAAAACAGCCACCATACCTACCTATTATGGCATTTCCATAGCCATTCCGAGATATATTGCCATGCAACTTTCCACCGTTCCATTTATTATGACACGCTCCATCATTGTCATATTGCTTTGCATGATCATATAGTTGACATCGTATTTGTGGCAAAGCCACCATTCATAATTCTTTCATACATGTCACTCTTGAATCATTGCATATCCCGGTACACCGCCGGAGACATTCATGTAGAGTCATATTTTTGTTCTAAGTATCGAGTTGTAATTCATGAGTTGTAAGTAAATAAAAGTGTGATGATCATCATTATTAGAGCATTGTCCCAAGTGAGGAAAGGATGATGGAGACTATGATTCCCCCACAAGTCGGGATGAGACTCCGGACTAAAAAAAAGGAGGCCAAAAAAAGTGTCCCAAATAAAAAATAAGAGAAAAGAGAGAAGGGACAATGTTACTACCCTTTTACCACACTTGTGCTTCAAAGTAGCACCATGATCTTCATGATAGAGAGTCTCTTGTGTTATCACTTTCATATACTAGTGGGAATTTTACATTATAGAACTTGGATTGTATATTCCAATGATGGGCTTCCTCAAATTGCCCTAGCTCTTTGTGAGTAGGCGAGTTGGATGCACACCCACTTAGTTTGTTTTGTTGAGCTTTCATACACTTATAGCCCTAGTGCATCCGTTGCATGGCAATCCCTACTCACTCACATTGATATCTATTGATGGGCATCTCCATAGCCCGTTGATACGCCTAGTTGATGTGAGACTATCTTCTCCTTTTTTGTCTTCTCCACAACCACCATTCTTTTCCACATATAGTGCTATGTCCATGGCTCACGCTCATGTATTGCGTGAAGATTGAAAAAGTTTGAGAACGTCAAAAGTATGAAACAATTTCTTGGCTTGTCATCGAGGTTGTGCATGATTTAAGTATTTTGTGTGATGAAGATAGAGCATAGCCAGACTATATGATTTTGTAGGGATAACTTGCTTTGGCCATGTTATTTTGAGAAGACATGATTGCTTTGTTAGTATGCTTGAAGTATTATTATTTTTATGTCAACATTAAACTTTTATCTTGAATCTTGTGGATCTAAATATTCATGCCACAATAAAGAAGAATTACATTGAGAATTATGCTAGGTAGCATTCCACATCAAAAATTCTGTTTTATCATTTACCTACTCGAGGACGAGCAGGAATTAAGCTAGGGGAAGCTTGATACGTCTCCAACGTATCTATAATTTTTGATTGTTCCATGCTATTATATATTCTGTTTTGGATGTTTAATGGGCATTATTATACAATTTTATATTATTTTTAGGACTAACCTATTAACCGGAGGCCCAGCCCAAATTGCTGTTTTTTTGCCTATTTTAGTGTTTCGCAGAAAGGGAATATCAAACGGAGTCCAAACGGAATGAAACCTTCAGGAGAGTTATTTTCGGAACGAACGTGATCCAGAAGAATTGGAGTGGACGTCAAGAAAGAAACGAGGAGGCCACG